>NC_136912.1:72787738-73194214 GCF_949606895.1 Notothenia rossii
TCATGCATTTTTAGACATTTTAGTTAATAATGCAGTGGGGGAAATCGACCAAATGGATCAGGGCTAATGAGAGTAGAACTGACTTTTTGTGGCAGGCGTTGCTGTTTTGTAGGTTTGCATCATACACATGTTGTTGGATGGGCTGGAGGGGCTGTTCCAGCACAGGGAAGGCACTGTGCAGAGACCTTTTCCTCTTGGCTGCAGAGCTCATACAGCGGACTGAACACTGCCAACGCTGCTCAGCCAGCCTGAAACACAAGATTCATAAACTAACTTTGTTATCACTGAAAGGAAGGGTCCACCTTTAGTCAGAAATACAGTAGGGTAAAGTGTACTACCTTTATGGCCTGTTTACAACATGACAATAGGGTAGAAAGGTGTGCAAACACAGAAGAATATTGAAAAAGTCTTGTGTTAACCGTACTGCAAGTTACAATGACAATTCTAACCAGCATATTTACTCAGATGTGGCTATTTGACATTCATTCTGGGATTTATTAGAAACAGGCATGACTTAACGGCAGTTTATCAGATATATTTACCACAAATAACCAACTTTACAGCATCATAATGACCAAATATTATTGAGTTATAGTCATGTATAACACTAATGCAATAATATCCTATAAATGTATGCTAAAGTAGTCAATTTCACTTATTTTCATTAGCTAACCTTGGAGGAGTTGAACAGAGAAAAACTATATTTTATATGATTTATTAGGAAGACCCAAGATAAACGTGCAATTATAGTTGGTATATTGATATCATAAAATATTCACAAGTTTATTCGCAATAATGGTCGGGAAAATATAA
The DNA here is from genome assembly GCF_949606895.1 of Notothenia rossii. Classification (NCBI taxonomy): domain Eukaryota; kingdom Metazoa; phylum Chordata; class Actinopteri; order Perciformes; family Nototheniidae; genus Notothenia; species Notothenia rossii. Next base: position 72,788,552 of record NC_136912.1, read on the forward strand.
TGTTTTCCTATAATTCTAAGTTAATGAATTACCTGTGATGTCTTTCCTCTGTGGTGTTTCTCAACATCCATGAGGGTGAGAGAGTGTGTGGAGGCACAAAGCCTGGACACACTTTTCCTCCGCTGCACACACTTCTTTTAGGGACAGAGAACAAACAGGAGTAGGTACAATAGCTTAGGGCACAGGTTAATATTTATTCCGACTATTTGTGTATTTTGCATTGTGGATTCTTAAAATAATTAATTACATTTGAGGTACTTGTACTTTACTTGAGTATTTCCATTTAATGCCATATATATATATATATATTATACTTATTCTCTGCTACATTTAAAAGGGAAATAATGTAATTTTACTCCACTACATTTATTAAACAGCTTTAGCCATAGATCTGTAAAAATTAAACTAGTGGAGGAACTCTTTAATTCACAAAAGAGTCTATTTTTGTAAACATATTTGACAAAAAGTAAATCAGAACTTTGTTTGTCTTCAACAGTAAAATGTTTATTGATGCAACAATCTAACCTAGAAATGTCACATCTATAAATGTAATTATAAAACACACATAAAGGCAATTTTTCTGCACATTGATTACTTTTACTGGTTATACTTTAAGTACATTTAGCTGATAATATTTTCGTACTTTTACTAAAGTAAGATTTTGAATGCAGGACTTTTACTTGTAATTAAGTATTTTGACAATAATGATTTGTTAGCATAAACAATATGATGCAATATGTCATTCATTCAACTATTTTATGAAATACTCCAATATGATGCAGTAAAATGCTACTTACAGATTAATTCGACAAATGTACCATTTTAGTAACATTTTGGATAGAGGATATGTTATATTTTTACAGTGTTATTCCTACTATTAATGTCACTTCATAATAACTATTACCTCAGTTGCAACTAAAAGATATTGAACCCAGTAGGCTGGAAATAAAAGTATGAAAGTTATAATTTAGCATGTTAAATATGATGTCAACGCTCATTTTTCTCACATTCTGTCTATTCAAACCATAGACTGTATAAAGATTCAAACACATACATCGAAACATATGTATCAGTATAGCATGCATTTAACGCAAGACAAGTGGTAAGCTAACTGCATACAAAATAAAACTATGCCAAAGGTCGTAAGGACACCTGACTGAGAAATAAATGTGTTTTTTTAAATTGGTAAAAGTAAAGAGTCTTACCTTACTATGCAGCGGTACATGTCAGTCTGCCTGCTGCAATACAGCAAATTATGCTCTTTAATAGCTAAACATTCAAACAAAACAGAGCTCGACGTCTCCTCTTCCTCCGTATTGTGCTTGTTGGTAGTTGTTGCACCTGTGATACACATTACCGCCACCTACAGGAGAATAAATCAGGTTCATCTATCTATCTATCTATCTATCTATCTATCTATCTATCTATCTATCTATCTATCTATCTATCTATCTATCTATCTATCTATCTATCTATCTATCTATCTATCTATCTATCTATCTATCTCTGTCTGTCTGTCTGTCTGTCTGTCTGTCTGTCTGTCTGTCTGTCTGTCTGTCTGTCTGTCTGTCTGTCCATCCACAGCTCTGAAAAATTAAGAGGCCCCTGCAGCATTATCAGTTTATCTGGTTTTAGTTTTTATAATAATAATAATAATAATACACTTTATTTGTATAGCACCTTTCATGCACAAAGCAGCCCAAAGTGCTTTACAGAAAAGACAAAAACAATATTAAAATAATATTAAAATTAATACAGAACAAGTGCAATATGTTTTTTAAAAAAAAAAGAAAGAAAAAGGAAAGAAAAATGTAAAATAAAAGCAAAATAGAAACAAATACAATAAAACATGGAGAATGATACTGGTGAAAATGTAAAGTTAGCCCAAATTAAAAGCTATATTAAAAACATAGGTTTTTAATGAGCTTTTAAACATTTCAAGGATGTTTGCTGTTCTAAGATCCACTGGGAGGCTGTTCCATAGTCTAGGGCCGTAAAAACAACGCAGCCTCCCCAGATCTCTTGAGTGATACCCTTGGAATTTCCAAAAGCAGGGCACTGGGGGATCTAAGGGTTCTTGTTGGAACATAAAAAGAAAACAATTAAAAAAGAAATAGTATGTATGTGTTTGAGTAAAATGAAAACTAAATATTTTATAAACTACTGACAACATTTATCTGTGTTGGAATTCAACAGACACTGGAAAGGAATGGCTTCCATGTATGTAGAGATTGAGATTTAATAAAACATTTGGAGGGGTCTCTTCATTTTTTCTATAATCTCTCTCACTACAGATGTAGTCACACATATAGGCCGCTAGAGGGAACTGTATAATCATTCATTCAAGCCTAGCGTTTCTTTTAAAAAGTAAACATATATTTGCGTATTCTAAAGAAACATTTACAACATAACACCATCATAACACACAAACTGCTACACAACACAGTAAAAATATTGCAGGGAAAGCTAATTTCTATAGTAATAAGCTACAGCTAATAGAGTCACTTAGTCACTCACTTCATTAATTATATCTGATGGTCACTCCCTAAAATAAAGCATCTATTCACAAAGTGAGTGCTTTTTTCACAACAGTTTTTATGGGACACCACAACTTTATTGCATGTCTGCAAAAGGAAATAAGTCAGCCAAAAGATTTAATTAAGGCTTCCAAACCTAGTTTTTTGTTGGAAAAGTTAAATAGGAAAAGTCAATAATGTGTAATGGCCTAATACGTCATAGAAAAATGATATGTATAAAGTAAATGTATGTGTGAAGCAATGTGTAACATTAATTGCGAACAGAAATTCCAAATGTGGTCTTTCATTTAAACTCATCAAATGAATTCATGCCAAAAGACAATCCCAAACCAAAGCAACAATTAGATAGGTCTATAGACCTATCTATATAGATACATTAAATAACTACATTTTCACAGAGAATAAGCTCATCAAAAAGCCATGTGGAAGCTGTATCCATTTCACCTATTTGTTTTTTTTGAACGCATACCAATACATGTGTATTTTAGCTTGAATGATTTGGAAAATGTCAATGAATTCAAAATGTATGTTTTTATCAGGAGTACTATTTTAGATTAATAGCTATATTTGACTACAGTAACGCAAAAATGACCAGCCCACGTTGATGTAAATCACCTAGATTCAAGGACTAAATGTAAAAAAAACGAATAAACAATTACAATGATGAAAAATAACAACTCCTGGAAAATTACTGTATGGCAGACTACAGCTAAAGGTCGAAAAGTACTTGTTATCAATATTGTAAGATACCATAGAAAGACTAAAGAAACCTAATAAGCATTTTATTCGTATGCCTTGACAGTGGATTTGTATTGATTTGAAATATCTTCTTCACTACATGGAACCAATTGATCAATATTAAATAATGTTGAGTATGCAACACTATGAATCACATACAAATAAATGCTGTGAATTGTTGCACAAGCTCATAGTTTAATCTCTTTTTTTATTTATTCATGTTTTTGTAAACATGTATCTAAACGATATGAATAAACATTTTTGGGGGGCCACTGTGATCCATGATTCCTGTTTTGTGCAGCCCTGCTGATTCAGGCGGATAGAGCTGCAGCAGAAGGAGGAGGAGAAGGAGGAGTGTGTTTGTGGGCAGACAGTCAGCAGGACCAGAGTCCCAGCGGCAGTTTAGGAGAGTCTGAGCGGGGAATTCAGCGTCCAATACGGGATAACTCAGAAGAGGGATCCGCGATGAGTTGGGGAACGGAACTCTGGGTATGTTTAAACTCTTTAAACTGTGTTTGTGACTAAGTATTTGGCTTGTTTGCGGTGTGTCCTGGTCCGGTCAACACACCGACTGTTGGGAAACCGAGTGGAAGAAAGGTGCCGTGTTACCTTTTAGCTTTGTGTGAAAAGGCGAGTGGCTAACATTGACGCTAGCTGGCCGGCTGTGCAGTTAGCCGGAGAGGCTAAAGCTAAAGCTAATCCGCGGTGCACCTTAACGGCTGTGACAGCGGCGGAACAATAGGCTGCAGACACACGGGCACGGGAGCCGGGGCGGGCGTCACGCTGCTTTCTCCGCCTGGTTACTTATAAACTTGAATTATATAAAAACTGCCGAATTTATGTTTTTGTTTTATTGGCTAGTTACAAAGTTGTATGTTGAGGTTTATTTGAGTGTCACACCCTGTCTCAAGGAGAAGCTGGCAGGGATTCTCGGTAGCAGAATCCCGACACAGACCTCCGTCCTGTTCGGTTTACCTAAAATGAACATTACCTTCAAAGCTACTGGTTTATCTGAAGGGCATCAAATGGCCCTTTGTTGCCACTTATCCAATCTTTTGTCTTAACTTCCATGTAATTAGAAGTGGCTCATGAATCAGCCGATACAACTCAGTTCCCAACGTCTACCCTGTATTTCTGGCTTTTATAATTCAACGTGTAGCCAATACAAATTAGTCATATAATCATATTTGTATTACTTAAATCATGAGTTCCTGCTGCTCCTTTCTATATACAGTAGATATCAGAGTATGTGAACATGTCTTTTTCATTTAGTTCCTTGGGCCAAATTAGATTATGATTTGGTTTAATTTTGTGTTACAGCATAGAGATAATTTATGTAATATTTGTTTAAATTAGAGTCATATGACATACTGTGTTTTTTGGGGTGTTGGCCATCACAAGCTGTTGCAACCAGAGATGCAACCAGCAGCATCCTCTCTGTGTGTGTGTGTGTGTGTGTGTGTGTGTGTGTGTGTAGAAAGGGGGGGGGGGGGGGGTAAATCCCCCTTAGATGATACTCCTCCAGCTGACCTCAGTGGTTATTATCTTCAGTTTAATATAAGCTATTTTTTTGCTTGCTCAGCCTTCAAATGTAACATGACCATGCTGCTACAGACAAATAGATAACTGTTTGCTTGTCTGTGATTCCAAAGGATTGCATACACAATACAAATGTGATTTGTCAGTATTTCATTTTTTTGTTGTTGTTATCTTCCATTCATGTTATCCATCTCTTTTTTAATCTCTTTTTTCTGGGATTTTTTAGACTGTTTCTAAAGGCGTAATGTAGTTTCAGCCAATGTGTTTATCTGAAAAATATTGACTTATAGTTTTCTGTTTCTAGGCCATTTAATTTAGTTCATGAAAACGTATCAGTCGCAATAATGGTATAACAAGAAACGGGTCCTCATAAAATGTCCAAAAATGTCAATCACAAGCATTTAACCAATCGTATTTTCAGATGTCAATATTTTGTTTATTTACTAAAGCTCTATATCACATACAATTCTTTAAACTAAGCTCTAAGAGAACACTCCCAGTGTGAATCAATATGACAAGAAAAACAACCATATAGTTTTAGTAAAGCTTTAGTAAAAGTTTCTACATTTTAAAGTAAAAATGATGTTCACTTAATCTTTGCATCTTTTCATCAGTGCTGCAGCAAGGCTAATCATGATCTGTTGAGTGGGGGAACGCCTGCTGACGGGTCGTCATAATCCCCCCCAATCCAATGATGAGATGAATGTGTTGGTTGCCTGATGTCAGATTACACATGATTGGCTGCCTGATGTCAGATTACGGATTATTGTCCACACAGTGGGGTGTTAAACTACTGTGTTTAACAGATGACTGACTATCTAATGTCAGATGTTATACAATATTGTCTGTCTAATTAAGTAGTAGGTGCTTGGCTGTCTGATCTCAAATGAAACCTGATTGGCTGTCCAATAGAATATATTACAGTCTTTGGCCAAATATTGATTGATTGATTGATCAAATCAATCAATCAATCACATTTTTATAAACTGTGGAAGTTGTCTGCGCCATCTTGAGTAGCGTCCCATTGCGCTTATTTCTGCCGGAGGATCGAGGAGTGATAATGGAGGAGCGATGATCGAGGAACCACCAGACCATCCTCCGGTGAAATCCTCAGGCACTCGCAACGCCCCCTTACTGTGTATCGCTCACTGATTGGACGATGCAGTGCATGCACAGATCTGATGCTTCTTGACATGAGAGCAGTTTCCCAGCGGAGTGAAGAAAATACATGAAACTCACGAGAGTCACTCCTTAGTTTATACCATGTTTTGTTTCAATTAATGTATAATTTAGTTACAAATATGTGATATATCTGAACAACAAAGTGGTCAAAAATAATTTAATTCATTTATTGGAAACATTTTCATGATCGCTTTTTTCGTTTATTCATTTTAAGAATGGCGTTTATCTTTTTTGAGAATGAGTTCTCATTTTATTTTATTTATTTGGATCTACAACAGATGATACAAATGTATATGTCAGTAAATGTGTACTAACAGAGGTGGGGGGTGTGTGACAACGGGGACAGAGCTGCTGTCAGACATCAGCTGTGCGGTGTCATCACAAACGGACGTCGCTTCACGTGACGCTCCGGAGGAAAGGACGTCCCATTGCTCTTAAAACTAATTTCCCTGCTTCTCGTGGTTTCCTTGCGTCTCTCCATGCTTCCGTGGTGGGAGGGACTAAACGCAGGGAAACGACGCAAGTGAGGGATGCAAGGATTCCATTTAAATCGACCTGAGATACAGCCAAAAACAATATCAGCTGTTAGCACTCAGAGCTCACAGCTCCTCATATCTGTTCAGAAACTAGACAAAAGTTAAACGAGTACAAACCACAGACGGTCCGTGTCATGGTGAATACAGTCGCTGGTTTATTTATGTCTGTATAGGCCGTTGTTGTGAGTGTGGACGGTCGGAGCATATACAACGTTAGCTTAGCCGATCTCCATTCAGAAAACATGCATTTTAAAAGGTTTTTCGCTTGCCGTCTGTCTGCAGACTTGTAAAAGCATTAATTCATGGTTTTTACTAACCGGTAGCAGTATGTTGTTACTTCGGCATCATTTTGAAACGTGTATTATTTACAATTAAATCACGGTTGTAGCCCCCTTGCCAGCGATTCTCTCACTAGTTTAGCATACTCAGCCCGGTTGTTGGCCCGGAAAGAACCTGGATTCTGGGAGCCAGGAACTACCCCTAGTGGAAACGCAACAAAAACGGGCTGGGTTTGGCACGGCACGCTTAAACCGTGATACGCGCTGCGGTGGAAATGCGACATTAGAGGTAACAGCTCACAGTAGCAGAAATATGTTTTATTCCTTAATTCCTATCCTTTTGATCATCGTATGAGCCCTCCGTTTTTTAGGGTGCCACAAAGTACATTCCAACCTTTGTGATTGTAAACCAATCCAATTATCATTTATGGTTTTTACAAAAAGCTTTATATGAACAGAAAGCGTCTAGCACTCAAGGCAGTATTATTATATTAAATTAAGCTTGGTGCCTTTGCTTTTCCCCTGGCTCTAACCCAGGTCTTTGAGACATCAGTGATCACAAAGCAAGCAAGGAACATCCTATTACCGCGCTGGCTTCCTGCCCTCCCAGACGCACACATAAAGTAGGAAGTGTTGGTCTGAATTAAAGCTCTGTGTGCTTTTGGTGTGTGCGCTCAGTGCCGGGATGCTGCCATGCTGTGTTCTGGTCTGTCTGGTTGAGGTGAGCCGGAGGCGAGCAGAGCAGCCAAGACTGACTGAAGGACAAGAGGCTGACGGGTAGTCGTCTCACTGATCAGCCAAACTCAAAGACAAGGATAAGAGGATAGAGGAGGGAAAGGTAGAAGACGATAAAGGCTTTAAACGGCTGGCTAGACTCTTGATTTTACTTTGAGTCTGTCGGCTGTTAAACTGAGAGGAGACTAAACACCAATTGTGGAAACTGATTCAGAGCATTGAGCAGGTTCTACCCTCTTGCAGATGAAGGGGTCACAACAGTTTGCCTTTCTTTCCTTTATCTACTGTGTGTGTGGATTTTGAAGAGGCTTTTTACTGTGTTCCCTCAGGTGTTCCATGCGAGGTGTTGGAGAACAGGGTACTGGGGTTATGTGCAATCATTTGATACTTCGAGCAAGAAGGTTGTTTGTATCTTGGCATCAGGTGGCCACTGTCTCAGACAAGGCTGCGCAATATCCCCACTCCTGCTTGTGATATTTATAGATGCATATATGAAATCCTAGCCTACAGTATATTAAGGTTTTACCAACCACAGGGTAGCATCTCTGCGGCTTTCACATTGTGTTGTCTTCCTTTATGGCACTATCTAGTAAGATTTGCAGAAAGGGCAATATATTGAATATTGAAGAGACATTTGAAGTGTTGTTGTTTGTGAGACAAAGAACAAAGTGATCTTGGTGTTCGTTTTTCCACGTGTGACTCGGCTAGTTTTAGTTGTCTCACAATCAACCCTTGCAGTACTTGCACCATTTAATTCATTATTCAATCTATCATCTACTAGAAAATGCATTGACAACTATTTCTCTTTTCACGTTTTGACAGCTGATCTAACAAAACAAGCAATTTTGAAATGCTAAACAGTTAACCGATTACAATGGAAGTTCGTTCAGCAGCATTAGTGAGGCAATACATCTAAAAGTGTCTTCTAAATGCAATTAGGTTAGTCGATTGACAGAAAAATATGCTTTTGAAATGCTGTTTTCGGCCTCTCAAATATGAAAAGCTAGTGGCGGATTTGTGTGTGTCTTGATGGCTTTTAATAGACATAATTATTAATGATTAATAACAAATAGTTTGTTTTTTATGTATTTTTTGTCATTGAACAAAACCGGAAAATCTCGTAAGCCTGCCTTAACCACAGCCAATATTTCGGGAGTCTAACCAAAATCTTATTTCAAAAGTCAATGACTCAGAGACGAGGGAACCCTGGAGTGCCAAAATGCTTGTTCGAGGGTTTATGAATCATTCCTGCTATACCTTATATATTTGACTTGAGAGTATGAACGAATCAGCTCAATAAGTTCCGCCTTGATCCACCATTTTTTGTATCTGATTGTCAAGTGTTCCTGTTTTTGAGTTGGGCAGTGGTCTGGATCTTAGCAGGCCACAGCGGGTGTGAATGAATTCATGTTGAAGCTGAGGGCACTGGCCTGGACATGACAAGCTGTTACATCCAACCGGCCAAGCTCTTCAACACATTGAGTGTTATGTAGAGGCTGGGGGGGAGTTTCTTAGGTGTGAGTAAGAGAACATGTTGTTTTTTAGGCCTGGATGTGTGAGACTAATTCTTGAAGCCCACATTAGATTTCTGTATGCCCTTGGTCGGAGGGTAAATGTATTTTTTAATCAACAAAATTGTGCTAACGCGCATGTCTAGGAGACAGAGAGGAAGATGATGGTGGAAGAAGGTGTGAGAGGGCCATAAAGAGGAAGGGAGGGAGGGAGGATGTTTTTAATGACACAAGAGAAGGGAGATATTTTCACATCGTGGGAGGATGTGATTTTATGAAGGCAAGTAGAGTTTACACACACTTAATGGACTTGATGAAACATTAATGGTAGTGGAGGAGGATTGGATACTGCAACAGGCCATATTAACAGGATACATCAAGTATGAATGATTAGAGCAAAATTAGTGTACATTGTATAAAACGATCTACACAGCAGCAATAGGTGCACAACAGCAGCAGAAGCCATTCTAGTAACTTACCATTTGGCCCTTTCTTTGTTTTTGGAATGCTTTAATATATATTCTTTATTGAATATTCATCCATCAATTGTATTGAAGTGTAAATGTGGCTCAGTGGATAGTGTGCTGGACTTGGAATCAGGGGGGTAGCAAGTTCGAATCCCACTGTAGTCGGAATGTCGTTGTGTCCCTGGGCAAGACACTTCACCCCAAATTGCTCCTGTGGGGATTGTCCACAGTATTGAATGTATGTTAGTCGTTTTGGATAAAAGCGTCTAACAAATGATATGTAATGTAATGTAAATTAGGTCATTCTGATCAACAACGTATCTGTTATTACTACTCATTGTTATGTGGACACTGTATTTCGTCTTTACTTTTCATATATGAAATGATGGCAGCCATGCTAACTTTTCCATTGTTGTAATCAATACATAATTATGTTGGCGCACCTTGTATCCCAGGTATCATTTTTTATATAAATTGTGCTAACACAGATCCATACATTATCAATAATTAAATCAGAATTTGTTCATGGTGTCGGCAGTTTAGGGGATGACAAATGAACAAACAAAGGAAGGCAGTGACAAATGAGGTAATTAACTTCCAAAAGGAAGAAATGAATGATAGAAAAACAAATATATATATATCCTCTGAATCTAACTATTACTTTCTGTGGGACGCAACACAGAGCTGCTGCTTTCCCTCTCTTTATTTCAGAATCTGCCCCCAATGCTCCTCTCACCCCCTCTCTTCCTTCCTATCATCCACCCATCGCCCCCTCTCTTCCCTCTGGATGCAGTCACAGCTGTATCCACATAGCCAGCTGTTTGGCAGACAAGCTTCTTGGATTCAGACACCTGTGCACCTGTCAGACCAATGCAGTGACCCTGAATAAACCCTGTTCTCTGTCAGTGTAAATGGGCCAACCAACACGTGTTTTATGACCTGGCTTAGGGATCTTCTTCAAAATCAGGGCTTACCTGCAGGGTAATTTCTCAATTTGTGTCATGAAACATGCACACAAAGCATCGGTAGAAGCCGCCTTTGAGAGGAAGTGAATAAAGTATGGCCTATTGTTACAGTGTGCCAGATATCTGTTGCATGTCTTTTTTGGTTCATTGTGTTTCCTCATAAAGATGAATTATTATCATCATCTACAATTGTTGTATCTATTCTTGCAATATCTGTGTATATTATAATTGCTTTCCAGGAAGTAAGATCTGAATCATCAGAGACTAAAGCGCTTCCAGACGTCTCGGTTTCATGACTTATGTAGATGCAGGGTTTTGGTCAGAGTTGCAGCTGCATTCACTGTTTGCTGTCCTCCAGGAGTCACTTTGTCTGTCAACTGTTTATTAGTCAGTACAAATTCAGGATTTTGGACACATGGAAAATTGGAAGATGTAGGGAATGTTTCTTGGGAAATGTCCCTAGATTTCCAACCCAGTTATTACATTAAGCCTCTGCTGTCTGCTGTCAGTCTGCTTGTGAAACATGCTCACAGACTAGAACTCAATACTGATGACATTCCATTTTGTTGCCCTTGTTTATTGACTGTGACATCTGGTAGTTTCTATGTTTTCTATATCTATGTCCTAGGGCTGTCCCGAATACCATTTTTCGGGCTCCGGATATTCGGTAGTAATCAGCAGCGAATATTCGGTGCAGAGAGATTATTATAATTTTTTTTTGAAAATGTTTTTCTCCTAAAGGTTTCATAACACGCTCTGAATCCGAAACATCTGACAACAGCTAAGCTAGGCTACTACTTACAGCATCCAGGTGACCTTTCGGAGTTGTTGTGCCACCGTGGTAGGCCAGTTTCTTGTCGCATATGTGGCACACTGCTTGCTTCTTACCGTCGTCCAATTTTTTAAATGGTCCCACACAGCTGAAGTCTTCGGCATTTTGTGTTCAGGTGTGTGAAACGAGGTGAAGCGTGCCGTTTGCGTTAGTGACTGTGAGTGAACGCGATGTCAGGAGCACAGACTGAGATTGTATATATTTCCGCATTTTAACAGTGCAATTCAAAAGTATAAATATAGTATAAGAATATGGCAATTCACCTTTATTGATAGCATACATTTAGGGGAAAAAAAAGATTTGTTGGAAAAACAAAACAAAAACGAATATCCTAATAATGAAATTTAAACCCGAATAGTTGGCCAACGAACGAATATTTGAATATTCGGGTACAGCCCTACTATTTCCTGGCTATGGACCCTGCGGTGAACAACTTGTTGAGTTGGTTGTGTAGAAGGGAGATGTCCTCCAGCTGATGTCCTTTGGTTGCTGTGTACTAAACACATCAGCTGCCTGTCAAACCTGCTCACCTCAGCTGCACTGATGCTATCTGCCCTGTGGACGGACAACATACCAAATTACTGTAAATTGCAGATATATAACATGAAGAGCTTTTGTGAAGAAAGCCCAGTCTCTTCAGGTTGTTGGTTCAACTCCATGTTTAGTGATCTAGCTCTCGGTTTTTAGAGTACCATTACCTCCCTTAGCTACCAATGTTAGCGCGTGTAGAATAAATCAAGCTTGAATGAATCGAGAACCTTTTTGTTCCCTGTTTGTGGGTGTGAGGAACGACCATCGACTGTGTGTTTGCCATGTGACAGAAAACCAATAGCTCTTCCTTATCCCATTGTAGAGTTGATACCTCTTACACCAAAACTCTTCATGGCCCTACTCAACATGACCCCCCTACCCAAACCCTTCCTCCTTTCCCTTGGGATGAAGAATTCTCCTGCATAAAAACTTTTTATTAGAGTTTCCCACAGGCCACGATAGAAGCTTTTTAAAATGGTTTAATGTCAGTCTCGAAATAGGCTTTAGTGACGGGAAGCTGCTGTGTAAAAAAAAAGTGTTCTACCAGGATCCTTATGTTGTCTTTGTTTGAGTTAAACTGAATGTAATGGTGGTGAGAAACATGATTCAGCTTGTAATTGTTAAAATGGTGAATGCCTCTTCCTTTTCTACCTTTGACCCTATAATAGTATCATGATTATTCTGACACCACAAGTTAATCTTGGAAGTAGACTTTTTCTGAACCTTTCTTTTACACCTTGGAGTCCTCATTAGCAGTTGAGATTTTTCGCATTTGTTTGGCTGTTGGTTTACTCTAAATGTAAAAAATGGCAATCAACTTCTTACAAAAGAAAAAACTTGAAGCATGTTTATTTAACAAAGGTTAAATATCACAAAAGCAGAACATCGTAGAACCAGATAATGTGTGGTATGTGTGCTCAGCATGACCCTGAATTCACTTCAGAAACATGAATGAAACCTAGAACTCTCCTGTGAATGCAGCTGCACATCAACCCCACATGTTGTAGTGACCTAAAAGGTCACTATTCGTCTTTTGACTATAGACTTCCAGGAATCATCTCAAGGGTTCTTGTAGATCCCCAACCCCTTTTGCTGATATAGCAGTTAGCATTGTGTAAAAAAGCAATTTAAGATGCTGCCTTATCAAACAGCTGGATCTATTTGTTGTGCATTTGAACTGCTTCTGTGGTCCATTAGTCTATGTATGGGAAACACTGACTTTAGGCAGGAATTTACCACAATGCATATACCCTAAATACTGCCCTGTGCAAAATGGATGCATATGTACATGGGAACAAGCGTAACTAGGACAGCCCCCCCCTCCTTCCTTTATCCGTCTTCCTCCCTGTCCGACATACAGTCTTTTAGCATTCCAGGAAACAATGTTAATCCTAGCACCACAGGAGCTTTCCCAGGCTGTTTATTCGGCCGATGAAGTTTCAGCAATAAAACTGCTTCTCACACAGGCAAGAGGTTTTCTTGTAACCATGGTAACATGTCCATGGTTATCGCGGGCACCCGAGACAATAGTACGTCAGGTACATTCTTTATTTTTACAAACAATTATAGGAAAGATATTTGTCTGTTTTAGAAATGCTGCTTTGCTGCCTCAACCATGCCTGCCTCTTCTCCACTGACAATCCACCTCATTGCCCATTTCTGTGGCAACTTTCTTGGGGGTTACCATCCACACATCTATCTGTGTCATTCTTTTGAAAAACAACTCGCTGGCATGCCTTAAGGGAATGTTTTTTCAAAGACGCACTGCAGAGCAGGGGAAGCATCAATAACTGATATTAATGCCATTTAAGGTAGCTCTACTAGCTATAGGAAAGTTCATAATGGCCCATGTAACCCACTCCCAGACAGTGCTGACTCAAACAATGAGTAACTACAGTATTTCAGATGATATGGAGCTAATGGTTAATCTACATGACACCTATTCATGGCAAACAGGGCTTGACAGTAACGGTTGCCAGGTTGCCATTGGCAACCATTCATAAAAAATGTCAACCACTTCTTGGCCTTTGGTTGCCATCAGTGGCAACCAGTTTTTAACATAAAGAAATAAGGACAGCAAACAGCAAAATGTGTTCCCCAAAATAGATTAATGTTAATTATCTGTTGTATTAAGAGTGATATTTAATTATTGTTGTGACCACTCGGAACCTGATACTTAAGTTGCACGTTTACTGGTGTGCGCCGTGTGTTTTGTTTTACAAAAAATGGCGAAGCAAATTAAGTTGCTTGACTGTGGGGTAAAAAGTTCGGCCAACCCGTCAACATCTTAAACGAATGTTCAAAGAGATTCAACTGATAAAGCGTAAGGTAAACCCGAAAGAAAAGCAAAGAAGAATGTTGTCCATTCACTAACGGTAAAAGTTCCTTCAAAATAAGAGTCCCGATCTAATTACTACCAAAATAAAAGTGCAAAACGAAACTTTACCATATAAAATATTGGCATAAAATTATAATCACTTCTATAAAAAGGTAACACATTTTAAATATAGTTAGACATAATAAATGTAATTTACAGCATTAATCATTAATATCTAATTCTTAGCTGAATGGTTTTCATTTAATTAACATTAGAAATGTAGTCTGGCCAATCCAAGACTTCAATGCTGAAGGGCCAGTGGATCTATGGTGGGGGTCAGAACAAAGGTCAGGAAAATCCAAATTTGAAAGGGAGACAACGGATGACCGAGAAACTAGTGAATTGCTCAATTCATTTGTGAGGGATCTGTGAATAACAGGACAACAGCTGCACTACTGGTATTTTGTATACCAGCAATTGAGGGTGGACAAGTTTACTACCACTTAAGTTTCAATTAATTGTGTTAATTACTTATTGTAAAGCGGTCAAAACCACTTAAGTTTCAATTAATTGTGTTAATTACTTATTGTAAAGCATTTAAACATTGTTTTGTGTCACATGTTCATTATTAAGTTGATGTATAACTGTGTAGTATCTCAATTATTTAAAATATAAGCTGTCTAAAAATGGCAACCGTATTTTCAGTTTTGGCAACTAAAAGCTGGTGCCTGGTTGCCAGCCTGGCAACCACTTTTAAAAGTTAGCGTTGAGCCCTGGCAAAGTACACTGTGCTGGCCAGTATGTGTTGTTCTCTGCTTAAAACATGCAGACCACAGGTGAAAAAGTAAAACTGTGCGTAAGATTCACTGTCAGCATGTCACATGATAAGGTCAGCCATGCTCGGTAACTTCCTGCTGCAAGTAAAAGGGCATTTCTCTGAATCTACATGCTTATTTATGCCGTGGCAAAGGCTTATCTGAAGACATGTTACAAACGAATGCAGGCAGTTTTAAAAAGAACTTTCCGCTGGATATAGGGAAACATTGAAGGGAATACTCTTTCAGCCAGTTGGTGCCTTCTGTACTGAGCAAGTTGTACAATATCACTTTGCATAATTTAAATTCATTTGTTGTTCCCAATACTGTTGCAGTGCTAGTCACAAGTTAAGCAGTTATTTCTTCGTGACAACAGATTTTTGATTGTTTGTGCTGAAAGGACTAAAGTTAATGTGATGTGTTCATTGCCTAAAAATAGTGCTAGCTGTCAGCACCCAAACCAAGTGTCATAGCCTACAGGCAACCGCACTAACCTTCATGAACACAGTGAGGAGCTGTCATGGTCAACACACACTCATTCACAGCTGGGAGCCTCATGCCAAACCTCTACTGTGATTGAGGCCCTTGAGTCAGTGGTAAGGTGTGTGTGTGTGTGTGTGTGTGTGTGTGTGTGTGTGTGTGTGTGTGTGTGTGTGTGTGTGTGTGTGTGTGTGTGTGTGTGTGTGTGTGTGTGTGTGTGTGTGTGTGTGTGTGTGTGTGTGTGTGTGTGTGTGTGTGTGTGTGTGTGTGTGTGTGTGTGTGTGTGTGTGTGTGTGTGTGTGTGTGTGTGTGTGTGTGTGTGTGTGTGTGTGTGTGTGTGTGTGTGTGTGTGTACACATACACATATGGTCTGATGACACAGCTCACTGGATTGCTGAACTGATACAGTAATCATCACATCCTGCTCTTTCATATTGGACACACACACAGGAAACGCTGTGGTTAATACTGTGGACGACCACTGAAACTGATTATGCTAAAATTACATCCCCCCCACCTCTTATAGATGCAGCTGCATGATGTGTTGCAACATAGATACCTTGATTCAAACTCAAAAGAATACAACTCAACAAAAATGTTGTGGTTTGGTCTTTTTCACTGTTACAACAATCACCTTTTCTTGTTTCATCAAAGCATGCCAATAACCAATTTTTGAAAGCCAATATATTCGTCCGATTGACCAAGCCTAGAAAACATGTCGTATGTAGTTTAAGAAAACCAAACTTTTCTTTAGAAAAATAGCCAGTTGTATAATATACATTTTAAACTTGGCAACATATTAGCCTGGTTATGAAGGTATCCTCAGTGTTGGTATCTAGTACCTTGTTAGCTTCAAAAGTAAGAACGCTACATTCTTCAGGGCCAACAACAGGCAATTATTAATAGCTTCAGTTGCCTGAAAGCTGAGGCCAATTAGATCTCATTAAGGATTTAGAAGGATTACGATATAATGTTTCAAAACCGCCTTTAAACTCAAATAATTCTACCTTGCAACCCTCTGAAATGTCCAAAAGAGCAGGGCTTCCTGTCTTTCATCCGTTCAGATCAGAGTTTCCGTTAGCCGGTAATTACTGGACTATGACCGGTAAAATATGCTGAAGACCGGCAAATCTAAATCACTCCGGTCAAAATAATTTCCCCTTAGCGCAATACCGCATCAGTTGCGCCACTTATGTGACAGACAAGAAGAGCCAATAGGCTACATGCACAGTCACTTCCTTTCTAATGTCTGACATTTAATGTGGAGAAAGAGATTCATCCTCCTGAAGGGGACATTTTGACCACTCATGTAAACAAATGCTTAATGCTGCATAATCAGGGGTGCACATAACTGTTTTGCCCTGGTTCTCAAAGGAGCACCTTTAGATGTTGCTTGGTGCGCATCCTTAAAATTAAATAAACCGGACCTTTTGAGGGGTACTTCACTTTATGAACGGGGGGGGGTGCGCTAGTGAACACGCAGCAGGGTTACTGTGCGGAGCGCATAAAGCAGACCCTTCACGCGATAGCGAGGGATCGCAGATGCCGTCGTGCTCGTGGACGGATTAAAACAATTAAACCTAAATAGCTCGCGAATTATACTTTGGCGACCGTTAATATAGCTGGGCGGCCCGCCCAAGTACAGTCTATGTGTGGGAAACCCTGCTATATTAACAGTTCTTACAGTATGCAACTCGCAAATAGCTCTCTCTCTTTTCTATCTCTCTCTACTCTATTTTCTCTTTCTTCTCTCATCTCTCTTTTCTCTTTCTCTCTCTCAATGTTGGTGCGCAAATGCGCCTTTTTTCAAATGATCCGGTGCTCTTTTTTGGCGGGGGGTGCGCATGCGCACCTGCGCACCAGTTATGTGCAGCCCTGTGCATAATGCTGCGCTATACTTTTGCCGCCACACCCCCGTTGCCAAGCAACGCTTATAGATGTCCTTTGATACGCAGGCAGTGGCGTAGCGGGGGAGCCCCGGACCTTAGGGGGCCCCCACTGTAGGTCTATCCTCTTAGATTTCGTAACGCGGGAACAGGGCGCAGAGGGCGGGGCCCCCCCCTCCCTGCTATGTTGCTAGGCACCCCGTCCCCGTCATGTGTACGCTGCCTGTAGTAGTACAACAGTGTATCATTACAATTATTTGCTGACCTGCGATAGGGCTAGCCGGCTGATAACTAATGTTCATTGGCAGGCTGGGCAGCGTTCAAAACAAAGCGGGAAGCATTGCTCATATAAATAACGTTCATTAGTTGCGTTGCCGGTAAACATGAAAAATGAAGCGCCACTACCCAAGCGGTGCTCAGAAAAGCAAAATGAGAGCGAAAGCCGAACAGGAGAGGGCAAAACTACCTAAAATAACGTCATTGTTCCGGCAGGCAGCAAAGGTAGACGTAGACTCTAACGTTACTGCAGATAGACCGCTAGCAACCCCCCCCCCGGCCCCCGGCCGTCAGTTCCGAGTCCAGGCAGACAGCCCAGCAGCCCCGTTACAGCCGAGCCGGCTAGTCGTGGCTCGCGCTTCGAGACAGGTTAGACATTATAATAATAGAAAGTTTTATTCGCCATAACCAGTAAGAGTATGCTACAAGTTACATTGGAATTGGAATCTAATCCGTTCATTTTTGCAGGTCAGCAAGAAGTCAGCTGTGCCCCCTCCGAGGCCAGTTCAGACATAGCCAAGGTTGCCCAGCCAGCTAGCCGTGCCCCGACAGTGACAGCAGCTCCCATCCACCCTAGGGACACGTTGGCCAGCGACAACTCTGTGACTGAATACCCTACTGATAGGGGGAAATTCCCGGTAGATTTAGAAGACGATGATGTTAAATGGTACATTCTGAATAACGGGCCATTCAAAAGGGATGGGAAGGGAAGATGCTTTTCAAAAGAGTTCTATAACAAAAAATCTAAAATTGGATGTAGAATTCCGCGCAAGTGGCTATGTTACTCGCCATCTATGTACCGGGTGTACTGTGAAAAGTGCTGGCTGTTCGGTGACAGACCATCTGCCCATCACCCCCACCAAGCGTGGAGAATAGGAATAAATGATTGGCAAGGTCTCTCTAAAAAGATTAAGGAACACGAATTCTCTCGCTCTCATTTGGCAGCATGTGCCGTGTATGATACGTGGAAAAATAGTCTGACCATTGACGCGCAAATATCATCTGAGTTTAAGAGAGAGGTGGGGTTTTGGACCGAGGTCCTAACCAGAATAACTGATGTTGCACTAACACTGGCCTCTCGCAACTCTGCTTTCCGGGGTCACAGAGAGAAAATAGGTGATATAGATAATGGTAATTTCTTATCTACCATAGTATTTATGGTGCGTTATGATCCAGTTCGACAAAGGCTTATTTAAAGCAAAAAGAAGGTGCACTACCTAAGTCCTCAAACTCAAAACGAAATAATTTCATTGCTATCGAAAAAAGTGCAGGACACAAATCATTACAGACATACAGAATGCAGAATTCTATTAGATTATAATGGATACTACCCAGGACATTTCAAAAGTAGACCAACTGAGTCAAGTGTTCAGATATGTTACTATAGCAAATGATGAAAATGGAAACCCTTCAGAGGTGAAAATAAACGAAAGTTTTTTGGGCTTCCATGCAGTCACAGACCAAACTGCTGCAGTTCTAGAGAGAGAAATTCTCGAATCGATGGAGAGAAAGGGGATACTACTTGGGAAGTGCCGCGGACAGGGATATGACGGGGCTAGCAATATGAGTGGTGTCTACTCCAGTGTACAAAAACGCATAAGGGATAAAGAGCCCAACGCAGTGTACATTCATTGTGCTGCGCACAATTTAAATCTTGTACTCAATGACGCATGCCAAAATATACCTGAGATAAAAGACTTATACGACACTGTTGAAAGGCTATATGTATTCTTTAGTGGAAGCGTCAAACGATGGGAGCTTTTGGAAACACACCTCTCAGTGCCCAAGGCTGGCCAGCCTACACTGAAGAGACTATGCCCGACACGATGGGCATCAAGACAAGACGCCGTCCAATCATTGCGGTTCCGTTATGCTGACATTATGCAAGCGCTAACTAAGATAGACTTGCTCTCCAAAAAAAGCGAGGAACGTGCCGAGGCGACTGGCTTGAAAAAGGCCATGGAGAGCTTTGAGTTTGTTTTAATGACTGTAATACAGGGCAAGGTCCTTGAAACAGTCAACATTGTGTCCCAAGCTCTCCAGCGCAAAGACGTGGACCTCTTACAGACGACAGCAATGCTTGGTAACGCAACCAATACACTTGCCCAACTCCGAGGAGAGTTTGATGGCTTAAAAGCGCAAGCGCAAGACCTGGCATCCTCATGGGGTGTCCACAGTCTCTTCAAAGACAGACGCGCAAGGCGCACAAAGAGGCACTTTTCAGAGCTTTGCAAGGACCAGCGGCTCCAAGACCCAGGGGAGAATTTTAGAGTGGCGGTATTTTACGCAAATATCGATATTGTCGTTGCCCAACTCAAAAATCGATTTGTTGGAATGAGCGAAGTTGCACAGCGATTTTCTTTTCTGCTTCCCCGCAAACTTTTGCGCGCAACAGACAAGGTTTTGTCTGAGTCCGCAAGTGCTTTATCAGGCCAGTATAAAGACGACCTGTCAGCCGAGTTTGCTTTCCAGATCCTGTCCCTCCGTAATGCTCTTAGGCCTACCATAAAGAAAATTGAGCGTGGAACAATCAAAGACCTTGCACAAACCCTGCTCATTGAAAATCAGTCCATTTTGCCAAGTATCCCTGATGTTGCCACAGCCCTGAAATTGTTTTCAACTATACCCGTGACTGTTGCCAGTGCTGAGAGATCTTTCTCAAAACTTAAATTAATAAAGACATATTTGAGGAGCACAATGTCGCAAGAGAGACGGTCTGGGTTAGCAGTCCTTGGTATTGAGAGCCGACGCGCGCGCAATATATATTTAAAGACTGTTATACAGGACTTTGAGGGAGGGAAAAGAGAGGCTCCGTTTATTATTCCTGTGTTATTATCCAAAGTTACTGTACACTTTTGAATAATGTAGTTAATCTACTTGAATTAGTTTGTTTAATATAGAGTTGTTATGACTTTGTTTTAAAGCTCAATAAATAACAAAGAAGACCTTTGACCGGCACTTTTCTAATTTTGTTGGGAAGATTTAAACTTTAACGGACATGTTGACTGGCAAAAAGAAATTCTAACGGAAACTCTGGATCAGATAGTGACCCAGGAAATCCCCTAGTCGACCTTCAGTGTCAGAGGGTTGACCCCGGTCAAGATCAGGGTTCAGACAACAAGGGTCAGACTCAGCTCAAGAGGGGCCCTGTATAAAGTCACTGTTTGACATTTACAAATAAAGCTGAGGAAGGGAGTATTCAGCTTTTTATTTGACAGTGTAAAGATAAATGTGGACATTTGAAACACATTCCTAAGCATGTGCTAAAGCAATAAAGACATTTTATCTTGGTAATATTCAATTTAATCCATATTATTCCAGAGCCCTAGTTCAAGAAGACGTTTTCACAGTTTGTTGATTGTACTTTTATGTAGGCTCACCCTTGACACTGTGTTTACAGTTTCACCATGTGAACTAAAATATGCAGCTCAGCTTTTGACAAAGACAGAAATTGACGTTTGTGTTGCTTGGTTATTTGAGAAATAAAAACAGATACACTGTGGTGTCAAATCGCTTACTGTAAACCAAGAGATTTAAATTGACCAAGAGAAGAAAGAGATGAAGTGTTGACTACGTTCAGACCGGACGCGATGCGATGTTTGGGGGTGGCGCGATTACATGTAAAGTCAATGCAGAGACGCGATCAGACGCGAATTCGCTCCGACGGCGCTCATGAAGCGGTGGACGCGGCGCGATTGAGGCGATTGAAGGGGGCCGCGTCAAACGCAAGAGTTCAATTTTTTCAACTCGGGCGTCAAATTCACATGACACGTTCTCGCGGAAGCCAATCAGCGTTGGGATTCCCTCTGACGTCCTGCTGTTGATCAGTTGTAAAGATGGAAGAGAAAATAGTTGTTGCTGTGAGTGGGTTCCCGGAGATATACAATACAATGTCGTATATCTACCGGGACCGCAACAAGAAAGAGCTCGCATGGAGGAAAATAAATAAGTAAATTTGGAATTGTTATAGATTACCTGCCATGGGTTGACAATCTTTGAAGGGAACAAACCAGGCTTTTTAAAAATATTTATAATCATTGTATATATTTATTTAAATTGATAATAAAACTTTGTTTAATGTTACCAACGTATGTTCCTTTATTCTTTCGCCATCACATACTTTTCTTTAGGTTTCTTTATGGTCATCACATAATTAATAATGTAATTAAGGTGATTGTATTGTGCGAAGTAGTGTAAAGGAACTAACTTTTACTTGTAACAGAGTATTCCTAGTCACATATAATCCTTTCTAGAAATATAAGTGTCACATATAACAACCTGAGAGTGGAGACGAGGTGCGACAATATTACAATCATTTATTTATATTTAAAGAGCAACTTGCAGGTTTTTTTTTTTTACTAAAGTTATGCTTAACCTTGCCTGAAAATTACAATTGAAAATGTTAATGCAGGATTTGATATGTTTTACAAGACATAAGGGCAGGAATTCAGAGGAAAAGGAGCCGTTTTGAGCTCTGCTACTAAAAACTGCTTTTTTTTAAATGTCATACGTCAAACGCGTCATATTACGTCACATGGGGGAGTTAACTTTCTCGGACTCGTTCTCTGCCCAATCCGCGGTAGTAGTTTGTAGTTGGTTTGAGCGTTCGTGATTTAGTGAGCTGGTATTTTTTCGGTAATTTTACATTGCATTTCACCATTTGTAATCATGGTGAGCTTGTGTTTGTGCAGGTTGCACAAACTCAAGCCTGTCAGGGCATCAAGTCCACAGTTTCCCTCACGGGAAAAGGACCGGAGCTAGCGTTCGTTCCTGGGTGCATTGTGCATCCACCTCCCTTCAGCACATACTCCGTCTCCACAGCTTTATCAAGAAACCGTATTACATCTCTCTCCCCCCCTTTGCTGCTCTCTCTCTCCCCCCTTCGCTGCTCTCTCTCCCCTCCGGTACACGGCACCGTAAGACGTAGTTTGGAGTTGCATTAGGTAACGCTGTGGTGGCTGTACTCCTCCAGCCGTCTCCTTTGTGTTTGTTTGTTTCCCCCTGTCTGTGTTGTTTGTGTGTGCGTGGTGGCTGTCAGTCCTGGCTCCCGGCTCAACCTCCACTCACCTGCTGCAATCAGCTGTGCACCCTCCCCGACTACACACCTGCTTTCCATCAAGACATTTACAACGGCATATCAACGGAGGCTCCACAACCTTTCTCCGCCAGATCGTCAAGTATCAGCCGTATCTCGCGTCTCCCCTCCGGTCAGCACCGTAGTGTGGAGTTGCATTAGGTAACGCGAGATAGGGCTGATACTTGTGCATTAGTTTCTGTTATGGATCAGTATCAACAGTCCTGCCAGTAACGTTACTATATTATCAATACTACTTTAGTTATAGCCTGATATATGATTGCTAACTTTACAATGTTGTGATGTGACTGACGTTAGCTAACATGCTAACGCCGGTCACTCACCAAGACAGCTGCTCTGTTCTCCACCGGTTCTCCACACACCAAAGCTCCATTTCTCTCCGATGGCCGTTATTTTTCTAATCCTTGGCTGCTCCTGGTCTCTTGGACGCATAGCAGGCTCATAATTATAATCATATGCATTCGAATATATATTTTCAACCTCTTCTGTGTCAAAACTAGCATTGTGATCCATGTTTATTCATACGTTAGACCGGCCGCTCTCCCCCTTGTTTCCCCCGTGTTACGTCACACGCGGGAGGTCACGTGCGGAGGCTTTTTTATGCGGAAGTGAAAATGTCTTACTAAAACAACGACAGATGTCACTGTAGTGTATATTTCTGTATTTTTTGGGAAAATCTAGTGTATTCATAATTTTCCTACACATTTATTCACTGGTGTCTCTAACCTGCAAGTTGCTCTTTAAAACAAATAAACGAAGACAGCAATAGGTCCCCCGAGGCTGGCATGAAGAAAGTGCCAAGAGGAATGAGAGCGAGGGACGAATCCGGTTTGGCTCTCGGCACCCTGACACAGGTGCAGCTCATCAGACAAATGCCAGCACTGGATCCTGTAAGCACACACACACAGAGCCGACGGCACCCCTCGTGGTGTGGAGGGGTCGTCACAATAACAGGCTGCATATTTTCATAATTCTATTACATTCAAAGTCAAAATGTACTTCTATTATATGCTTTGCCTAAAATCATAAAGTCATTTAAAAAGCAGAAAGTGGCACTACCTCACAAAACAATAATTCATGGATATAACAGAAATAATGATATGAATTGGTGACCTAAATCTGGTGTTGGGATAGAAATGTTGCAGGAGGTTGCTCAATAGTATGTGTGGGTGGCTCCTTTTTAATGTGTGCTGGTGCATTACACGTCTTCTTGCCATGGGACCGTTCCCTCTGCATTGAAATAAAAATACCGCTGGAAACGGCAGTCATCCAGGCGCAGTTCCTTGATTAGATATTCACCAAACTGTGCGCAACGCTTGATTACATTGTGAACCCAGACAGAGCGGCGTTTGTTGCTACGTTTGTAGGACTTCCACAGAAGGTACAAAGCAGCAATAGTTGTTATATCCTCCATAGTCAACGAAAGAAATAACCAAAATGATCTTGCATGGAAGTGTAAACGACCTCAACTGTCCGTCAACGGTGCGGCGCGGCGCGTCAACGGTATGTCTGTTTTGAATGACGCGATAAAACAAACTGCAAGCCGCGGTGAAACTTGAGCGATTAGAGCGAAGCGAATATTCGCATCGCATCCGGTGTGAACGTATAGCATAAGTGTGGTGTTAAATACATCACAGAGCGAGCATGTGTTGTTAACATTGTTAAGTGTTGATAATGGCTAACATCCTGTGCTTGCTCGGGCATGATCATAGCTGAATTAGATTAATTTATTTCTGGATATCCAATCATGTGTCTGTCTTTCTCTCTCTCGTCTAACCGGTCTGTCAGGGTGTGTGTGTGAAGCAGCAGCAGAACAACACAAGAGTGTGGATCAGGTTGCTTTGAAACCTGACTAGCTAGCCACAGAGAGAGGAGTGTCCAGTTGTGTGTATGTGTGTGTTTTCAACAGATAAGTAGTAAATACATTGGGAGTAGACCTCAGTCAAACCCTTGGTTTTGGGAACAGGTTACAGTGGATTAGGATTTCAACACCAATTGAAATCCTTAGATTAAACATGACTTTAATGCCCAATTACCCCGACTAGAGGCCATAAAGCCTTTAGCGCTATTACATCTTGCCTTGTGGGAACAACACATTGCAGGAAATGTTTGCTCTTTTAATGATCAATTATCCTCCTTTGGAATACATGTGAGGTGGCCTTTTTTTTAATCTTGGGATTGCCATATTCAGTGTCAACAAACACATTTGCTATGAACATGTAAAAAGCTCTAAAAAATGTATTAACTAAGTCTGTCTAGGTTGTCTCTTATTGGGGATGTGACAGTTACCTACAACAACGTGTTGCCTATGTCATGTATTTTTGTATTCTTTACTTACCTTAAATATTGCTATGAAATGCTAGAAATCCAACAAAATTACCATTTTATTTAGCTTATTCACACATTATTAGCAAGTAGTGTTGTCTTTCAACATTATGTAACACATTGGCCTACATATTTAGAATTGTTTATTGTTCTTTATGTATGAAAGACAGACAGAGAAGACAGTGGGTATGCATGGCTGTGCTGCAGCAACAGCCTGTTTATTGTGGTAAAGGGGGTCAGATGATTGAGTCTGTGTCATCCATTTTTATTATCAACACATGACACACGTACACTCGGTTACCCTCAATGCTCCCTTTTGTGTTCTTGTTAACCAGGTGCCTTTATCTATACAGTCAGCAAAAAGCTTAATTGGCCAACGTCTGACTTGTACATGTCACTGATTTATGTATTGTTAAGGAGCATTGTTTCCTCCTACACTTGCATGTTGACTTGACCAGCACCGTCCGTGTTATTAGCTATATAGGTACGCCAATGATACCGAGAAACTTTAGCTGGGCTCCTCTTTCAGAGATAATCTTCCCACTGTAGTGCTTGTTTTGCGGAACAGAGTCCCACTGTGGCAGGGTTGGGTTAATGTTTGACTGACCCGCCTCTGACTCAAACACAGACACCTCCTGATGGGTTTTGTCTGTGTTCATTCAAAGAGGGCCCACTAGCTAGAAGAAATTGCGCCATAGCTGGAAATAATTAGTTACACGAGCCATCCAAGAAACTGGTAAATGCTTGCAGTGTTTCCCCTGCCATTGTCTTAGAGGGGTGCTGTGCCCCGCCAACGGAGCCCCGCGGCCCCCCCTGAAATTCAAGGTGTTTAAAAAAAAAAATATATATATACATATCTATATCTACTATCACTTTTCACATTGAACATGTTCTCTTTTATTAAATAAACTAAACGCTTTCATTTTAAGTTGTGAGTTTAGCGTTTTGTTTCTGACCCTAAGAAACACTGATGCATTAATCAATAACTAATCCACAGCTCCTCTCTCTGCTCCAGAGGATTTATAAAGAATATATCCCACTTACAAATGTAGAAACATGTACTTGACCATAGTGGACATTTTCAGCCAACATCTGTTGCAGCTTTCCAGTTGCCGATCAGTTTCAGTGTTGAAAAGTCTGTATATAAGGTATTTATTAGCAGCTGCAATATTTTCCCCCTTTCTGTTCCTTTTAGGTTTTTTAAAAACCTGGCCTTTTTTATGTTTTTCCCCCAGCTGCGTGTGCTGGCACACATTGAACACAGGTTGCTTTTAAATCCCCTCCTGGGGATTTGACTGCATGGTCCAACCATTTAAGAAACTGAAAGCACACATTCCAGTGGCGAGTCTGTCAAAAGAGATTACTGTAATACAAGATGTTCAGTTCTGATACAGTTTCTGAGCTTTGTCTTTGTGCTGAATGATACAAAGTATTTCCTCTGTAACATGTCCAGAAGCTGTTAGCGAGGTGTAAAACGGTGCACTCTGTTTGGGATAATCACCCAACTGAACAGTAAACAATGCGCAGACTGGGAAACAAAAGCTTCATCTATTACATAAGAGGAAGCAACACCCACGTATTCAACTGAACTGATGTAACCAAATATATCGCCTGATTTGACACGCAGAGTAAACCTAGTTGCAACAACATTAACATTAACCTTTCTGTTGGTCGCTTGTTAGCAGACCCTTCATGCGATGGCAGAGCAAACAAGTACAGGCAGGGCCCATAATGATAGCCCTATAGTTTAAATCTACTACCCACACATAAACATATGGAAGTGGGTTACTGTTTAAAAAAAATAATGTACTTATAATATTTAGGAACCTATCCATGTGATTTTAAGTGGGGGTCGACATGAAATCCTCTAGGGGGGTCCGGGGGCATGCTCCCCCGGTAAGATTTTCTTTTTTAATTTTGGAGTTAAATGCATCAATCTGCTGCATTTTGAGGGGAAAATAAAGAGACTAGATCTATGGAAACACCTATATGAAACAGAACTGTATACATTTCAATAATCATAAAATCATGGCCATAACCAATAACATACCATTTCCAATATGAAAAAAACTGTGAAACTTGTTTATTAATTTATTTTTGGTTCATTTATAGTTGTGAGTGTGTCTGTGCTCCTGAATCAGCCTCTCCTGTCTCTCTCCTCTCCTCCCTGCTCCTCTTTGAGGCAGCAGCAAAGACTAGTTTTAGCTCTCAACAAGTTTTAAAAGTGTATCTTACCTATTTTCACCCAGTTAACTTTTTATTTATTTATTCATGCATATTTTACTAATCACATTACATTACATTACATTTAGCTGACACTTTTATCCAAAGCGACTTATACTGACCGATTACAGGGACATTCTCCCTGGAGTAACTAAGGGCTAAGTGCCTTACTCAAGGGCACACTAGTGGTGGTGTTCCTGGCGGGATTAAAACTCGCAGCCTTCCGATCTTCAGCCCACCTCACTATCCATTAGACCAATCACTACCCTCTCAAATGGAAATTATGTTTACGTAAATGGTGACCACTCTGTTTGAGACCCACTGAGAACTTAGACTAAGTTAACTATCTAAACACTCAGAGTCCTTTACCTCACCTGAGCTGAGGTTATCCCGAGCTTGAATGACACACAGAGACCAATCAAGGGCTTTGATTTATGATCTGTATGACAGTGGCCATGTCGGCAGGCCACATCATGTAGACAGCCAGTCCCCCTATGTGAGGCAGGCCACTTAACAGGCCAGAAGGAGGCGAGATCAGAGCAAGGGAGCGAGGGATCATTGTCCACAAGTTAATCGATCGCAGATGGCGTTGTGGTCACGGACGAATAAAAAAAAGAAATTATAAAGAAAAAAAACAAACTAAATGGGTCGCAAAATATACTTGGGCAGCCCTTAATATACCTGGGCGGCCCGCCCAAGTATAGTCTATGTGTGGGAAACCCTGAGCTTAATATTGCCAGTAGAGAGGCCATGTACCGCCCTTCTACTTCCGCCCCATGGGACCTTATTTCGGAATAATTATGTCTTGAAGTCAATGGGGAGAGAAAGCGTATCTTTCGATCCCGTTTGAATTGTGACATGAGTTACACATATGATGTTTGTCAATCTTAAAAAAGAATTTCCATGTCAAAAAAGTCAAAGTTTGTCTTAAAACTGTTGAAATATAAGACTATGAAAAATACGCAACTAGAAAGACTACAAATCCCAGAGTCGCGTAAGTGATGTCATAATTGTTTTCCTCCACTAAATATAAGAGATAGCTAAGATAACTTATGAACAATATGCCTGTGTGCTTTGTACCAGGCTGTAATCATTCATACCAGCAATGGGTCTTACTTGTTCTTTCGCTTCCCGTCTGATGAAAGGACCAGGAGTGGCTGGCTGGATCAAGTTAGCTACCTAGCTAGTAGCAAGCACGTTAGTTAGCATTACAGCCGGCTTAGCCTTGTCATTTTTCTTAGCCTTAACATGAAGTAACATTAAGTTAACCAAAGTGTTAAACAGTAGCAGTCATATTTCGTGAACCCTTTGAAGAGTACTGTCACACCGGTGTGATCATTCTATAATACACCTTTAAGCCCGGGTGCCCCCGAGAGAGACATGCTAACGCTACATTAGCATCGGCGATCTTTTATTACTTCATGCTATCTGCACAAATGGTTAACATTGAACATTAAAAAGATCAGCCAGTTCAGGGAGAATCGAAGGAAGGCAGGCATGCCGGCAGCTTTGCATGACATTCTTCTGGATGTGTTTCATTGTGGTGATAGTGAGGGTAGTCAATCCCTTGTTTGGCAAGACATTAATGGCGGCCATCTTGGTGACGTGTGTTGTTGTGCGAGACCAGAGATGTAGTTCATTGAGTTCAATTGACAAACATCATATGTGTAATTCGTGGCACAATTCAAACGGGATCGAAAGATAACGTTTCTCTCGCCATTGACTTCAATACATAATTTTTCCGAAATAA
This sequence comes from Notothenia rossii, assembly GCF_949606895.1. Classification (NCBI taxonomy): domain Eukaryota; kingdom Metazoa; phylum Chordata; class Actinopteri; order Perciformes; family Nototheniidae; genus Notothenia; species Notothenia rossii. The sequence continues at coordinate 72,817,570 of NC_136912.1, forward strand.
GGTACCATGGAGGTCCACCGGAAAGGGAGGGTCTTCGCCTCTCTATGTCCTTTACATTGTCAATATTGTCATTTTTCTGAAATTTTGATAATCTTTTGCAGATAAAAAAATGCTTAATGGTATCGGGTGCTATGCCTTTCTTTTTATTAAAATAAGTCAGATATAAAATGGTCAAAAAATGCCACGCTTTAGATGAAAAGCTGTACAATAATTTAAACCTTTAAGGCAGGGGTCTCAAACTCAAGGCCCGGGGGCCAAATCCGGCCCGCGACTTCATTTTATGTGGCCCCGCAAGAGCTTGCAAAGAATATAATACGTTTATTATACGGTTACATGCCACTTTACAGAAGCAGGTTGCCCATAAACTACATGTCCCACAATTAGGGGTTTAACGTTATCCATATTCGTCCCGTACCGTCACGGTTCGGACGTCACTGTTCGGACGTCACGGTTCGGATGTCACGGTTCGGCACATGCAGTCACACGACGAATGCACCTAAAAGCTGTTTGCCAGCTGCCCTTAAACAACAAATGAAGAACAAGAAGAAACACAACAACAAAACGAACAAATACAACAAGAAGAAAAGTTAGTATGGCGATTTCAGATAACACACAGGAGCTAGAACCCACCTGCTTCTTTTAAATAAGCTGTGTGGGAACATTTTGGGTTCACTGTGGACTACAATAACGATGGAGTGCGAGTGGTGGATCGGACAAGGAAGGTGTGTCGGCGTTGTTAGACAGCGGTGCGGTATGCTAATGGTAACACACGCCAAACATGCTAAATCATATCAGAAGGCATCACCCAGATTTGCCAATCACCGGAGCCCGGCAAAAGACAACAGCAGTTCAACAGTTTATCCCTGCTGTTTTTAGGAAGCCAATAGACATGAAAGCCGTGAGACCAAAATAAATAACGGAAGCTATTGGTATATATATTTCAACGGCTATGTGCTCTTGAAACACTTTCTTGTTATTTATGATGTAATATTTTCAAGACATTCTTTTTAGTTTTACAGCTTTTACAAGCTGGCTCTGCTTGTAACACAAGGACAATAGTTCCACACAGGAGTTGCCCAAAACAATCATTTATTATACCTAACAGTGTCTACAACCAACAATAAAACACACAGAAGAGCGGTGTCCTGCTGCACCGAGCAGGGCAGCTGAGAGAGAGCGAGAGCCTGTTCTGCAGCCCTCTTATATCCTGGAATCAGGTGGGTCCCATCACTGCTGATTACAGTAAACACACAGGTTACAGCAGCACCACCTGGTGGACAACCACAGGGTTGTCACCCCCCCCCCCCCCCCCCCATAAAAGAAGTGTCCCCAAGACACTGAAACATACAAACCAATAACAGAGCTTATACTTACAGCTAATACATGAAACAAAGCTTACCCGGCTGTAAATGTTACCCTAGAAGCAATTAAAGAGCAGGAAAACGCTGGAAAAAACATGTGAAAACAAGAACAAAACCCCCTTAAGGTACTGCTCTCGACAAAGCATCAGCCATCACATTTTCGGAACCTTTGAGATGTCGGATGTCCAAATGGAAAGGCTGTAGGAACAGGGACCATCTCATTAACCGCTGGTTTGGGTTCTGCAAAGACTGTAGAAAGGTCAGGGGATTGTGATCTGTGTATATCACTATTGGCCTATAACCACTCCCTATATACACTTCGAAGTGCTGCAATGCCCAGATCAATGCCGGTGCCTCCTTCTCTACAATCGAGTAGTTCAACTGGTAGAAGTTCAACTTGCGTGAGAAGTAACTGACCGGGAGCTCCATACCAGAGGCATCCTGCTGTAATAACACGGCACCGGCACCCGTGTTACAGGCATCCACTTTAAGATGAAAAGGTTCCTCAAGAAGCGGGGCTCTCAGCATTGCCAATTAGAAGATCCTTAACGTCCTTGAAAGCCTTCTGACACTGAACTGACCAGTTAAACTTAATCTTTGGACTTATCAGGTCAGTCAAGGGAGCAACAACCGAGGAGAAGTTTTCACAAAAACAACGGTAATAACCTACCATGCCAAGAAAACGAGCTAACTCCTTCCTGGTAGTAGGCGGAGGAAACCTCTCAACGGCTTACACTTTTGCCCTTACTGGGCGCACAGTATCCTGAACAACGACCTTACCCAGATATGTCACTGTGGCCTTAGCAAACTCACACTTGGCCAAGTTCACAGTGAGATTTGCCCAGACCAGGCGATCAAACAGGGCCTGGATGCGCTGTAGGTGCCCTGACCATGTGTCACTGTACACCACCAAATCATCTAAATACACGGCACACCCTTCTAACCCAGAAACCACGCGGTTCATCAAGCGCTGGAATGTAGCCGGTGCATTTCTCAGACCAAATGGCATGACCATGTAGGAGTATAACCCTGTAGGCGTTATAAAGGATGCAATTTCCCTGGCCCGTGGGGTCAGTGGTACTTGCCAGTAACCTTTAAGAAGATCAAACTTGCTTACAAACTTAGCTGCGCCAACTTGATCAACACAATCCTCCATCCGAGGTAGGGGAAAACTATCTGGCTTGGTTACAGCATTTACCTTGCAAAAATCATTACAGGGTCTAAAAGTTCTGTCAGGTTTAGCCACTAACAAACATGGTGAGGCCCAGCTAGAATGTGAGGGTTCTGCAATGCCATTATCTAGCATGTAAGCAACCTCTGACTCTAACTGCTCACGTTTTTCAGGGTAGTTTCTGTAAAACCGCTGTTTTATGGGCGTAACCTCTCCCACATCAATGTCATGTTCCACCAGATGCGTCCATGAAGGAACATCTGAGAATAGGGTAGGATATGACCTGATAAGAGAGCACATATCATCGTGTCTAGACCGTGGCAAATGTTCCAATAACGTGTCCAGTTTACACAGGGACTCTGAATTATTCAACCGACCTTGTGTTCTACAGTCAAGTTCATCAACCTCGGTTTCCACCAAGGATAGAGTCTCTGCCACGTTTAAAGGAACTGCCACAGCTGCCGGTTTAACTTCTGCTTCGCTTCCCGAAACAACACGAGAGAAATAGGGCTTTAACAGATTTATGTGGCACAACTGGGTGGACCTCTTCCTATCTGGCGTGGAGATTACATAATTCTGATCTGACACCTGACGCACCACAGAGTAGGGTCCTGCAAATTTTGCCTGAAAAGGGGAAGCAACTAAAGGCAACAAGGCCAGCACTGGATCCCCAGGGCTAAAAGTGCGGTTCTCGGTTTTCCTGTCGTACAAGGTCTTCATTGTCTGTTGAGTTTTCTCCAACTTTACCTGGGCCTGCCTAACCGCTTCAAAGAGACGCCGTTTGAAACCATTTACATACTCCCGCAGGTTGGCTGCTGGATCAGGAATCTCCCAATCCTCTTTTAGTACTGCTAGCGGGCCCCTAACATGGTGACCAAAAACCAGGTCGTTGGGGCTGAAACCAGTGCTAGACTGTACGACCTCCCTCTCGACACAGGTTCGGGAAAGCCCCATGAGCTTCTCGCTGCAGAGTGAAAATGGAACACGCACACCATTTGTTGTTTGTTTATATCACGCAGTTTGTTCTTCTTCTCTCTGTGTATACACAGTCTGTCTTCCGGTTGTTGCCTCTTTTGAATGACGAATACACATTACCGACGCCTGCTGGTAAGGAGAGTTATTGCCACTCACGCATGCGCAGTTCGTACGTGCTACTTGGCAGTCGGCTGAAGTCTTTGCGGTGTGTTCCAGTGCGAAACATGGCCAAGACCCAGGAGACATGAGGTGACGCGTCCCGATGGAAGGAGGGCTCTCTATTGAAAGCTCCTCTGGGATCAAAATACAGAAGGCTAATCTTAAATCTAAAACCACTTTCATCACAGAGTTTTTTAAAGCAGTCTAAGAAGCTGGCTGTTCCTCCTGCCTACAGAGCAGTGACGGAGGTGAAGTCAACAGTGAGCCAGCGCTCCTCTCTGATTTGCCCATAGATGGATATTGGAGACATTTCAACACAATAACCCCTTTTAGCAACAAATCCAAATCTATTCAAATCCTGATGCTCTCAACAAGGAAACAGCCAGGCTTGTGTGTTTGTAATAAAAACAGGTATGAACTATGTGTGCTTACCTCCTGGCACTATGGCCTTCACTTACTCAGTTCAAACAGTTGCAGGTCAACTCTAGTTTTGTCCAACCAACAGTCCAGACCCCTCCAAATAGTATTTGTTAAAAAATGAGTGAGGTGTGTAAAATGTAAAGAAAGGTTTATAGTTTATCAGGGTTAACATTACAATATATGTACACAGTACAGTAGGCAATGGTGCAAACCAATAAGCAGTGCTTTGATCTGTCATGTTTAAACATCTTTGGAAAACGGGAAACAAACAACACCATTCCCAAAAAACATGTTATAATTTTTGGATATATATATATACATGTTTTAAAAGCGCTCTATAAATAAATGTATTATGATATTTAGAATGTTGGTTCGAGACATAGCCTTTTATTCATATTACCTACTTTTAACTTGATATCAGTTACCCCGAACAAAAATGTCTACTGTAGCATCGTTAACAACCCGTTATAACATCTATGTCTACTTATGACTAATACACTCTTATTTCAGAATTGCTATGTAATCCAATTTGATTGGTGATGTCCAGACTCGGCCCCAAAAAATGTTTATCAGACAAACATGCAGACCTGTTCTCTTAAGCAATTTCCTACTACTTTCCTCTTGTTTTTATTACTCCCCTCTTTAAATGCCACTCTTCTCCTACCTACCTCCCTCTCTCACACACACACACACACACACACACACACACACACACACACACACACACACACACACACACACACACACACACACACACACACACACACACACACACACACACACACACACACACTGTACCCTCCTCCCCCATCCCATTCCTGGAAGAGACCTTCTTTTTCTGGTTGTTTTCGAGGGAGATGAACACAGATAAACAATACACACACACACACACACACACACACACACACACACACACACACACACACACACACACACACACACACACACACACACACACACACACACACACAGTGCAGACAGAGCCCGGGGGTCTTCAGAGTGATGCCAGTGTTTCAGACAAGTTGACATTTCCCACCCAGTCTCAGCCATGTGTGCACTGGTGTGTGAGTCTGTGTTTGTGTATGGGTGTGTGTCTGCTCTGGAATGCCGCTGTGTAATTCATCTTTTGTCCTAGCAGCATTTTCTATGCTAATTAACCTGGCTTCTCCCATGGAATGCACACACAGGCTGTCTAGGTCTCCGATTGGCTCAGGAAAGGGCTGTCTAGCGGCCTTATTGGTGTACAGGCGACTGTGGGATCTACGCACAGGGTGTCTTGAGCTCTCCTCCTCTGGGAGCTAAATGACTAATTTATTCTTTCACCCTGAGTTCGGAGCTCATTAAATCAGAGAAGCGGCTTTGTCAGTGAGACTCGCAGCGGAAGTACAACTGTGACCCAATTTTTGGGTTTGAATCCAGGAAGGAAAGAAATATTATTGTTCACCAGTCACAGTGGCTTTTTTCCAATCAGGCTAAAAAACATGGGATTGTGTAGTTATCATATCCAAAATTAAAACCCAACTGAAACAAAGTTAAACGTAAGACAATAACATTTTATATATAGCCCTCAAATTATTTCATTTGAGTCAAAGTTATGATCTAAGCCGGACATTTAACAGTTCATAAATAACCCGGCCAGAGCTTTTTCTTAGACAACATATTATCCATCATATAGTCCCATTTTTCTTACAAAGATACGAATATGCAATAAGCTGTTTAACCGATGCACCAGGCTGGCTGAATCATCACTCTGTCCCAATTTAAATGGCAGTTCCTAAATCTATATACAAACTGTTATTGAAATGTGGGGATTTAGCTACTCCAAAAAACATGAAGAGAATTGTGCCATTTATTTATTTAAAAGGAAGTGAGAATTAATTGTTGTACTTTATAACATACTTATACCCATTTTGAAAACAATTATTACAATATTTTCTAGAATGATTTGCAAGTAACAGCTAGGACATCTCATGTCTTCATTAAATGAAGCATGCAAAACAATACATGTCAGTGTTTTCCCCTACCATTGTCTTGGAGGGGCCCTGCAAACGGAGCGCCGCGCCCCCCCTGAAATTCAAGGTGTTTAAAATAAAAAGAAAAGATTATTGTTTTTTATTTTATTTTTTATTATTATTATTTTTTAATATATAGTACCAAATTGCAACTAATCTATATCTACCACTTTTCACATTGAACATGTGCTCTTTTATTAAATAAACTAAACGCTTTCATTTTAAGTTGTGAGTTTAGTGTTTTTAACCCTAAGAAACCCTGATGCATTAATTAATAACAATAATCCACAGCTCCTCTCTCTGCTCCAGAGGATTTAAAAAATATATATCCCAATGCCAATCCCCCCCCCCCCCCCCACCCGCTCAGGCAGCACCCCCCCAAAGCAGTAAACCTAAGGGAAACACTGCATGTTGTCTCTAAAGTTCTCTGCTTCTGACATCTCTGGTCTTCTTGGGTTTTCTTATGGGAGAAATATTTAAATAATCTGCCTGAAGGACAGTTTTGTGATAAGCATGCAGAATAGCTGCCCCATCTGAATATTGGAAATGTATAATTTGAGCTCTCTATAGTGACTGGAACAATAAGGATGAATCCTGCTTCTCTCAATCCAGTACACATTGTACATCAACCCCCTGCACTGCGGTGGAGGGTGTGTTTGTGGAGACATCTCTTCCTGTGATTATGTGATGATTATGTGATGATTATGTGACGGGATGTAGAATTGTTGTTACTGATAACATGGCTATTGGTGCACCTTTGTGTTGCTAGCTGGGATCAGCTGATATGAGTCTGTTGTTTTTTCAGCAGTACTTTAATTAATTAATATCATGCAATAGCTTTTCGACGGCTCAGCCTAAGGTCTCAGCCTCTCGTTCGCACGAGAAAGTTACCGGTGCGCCAAGTAGGAAGAGGAGTGCACAGGAGACAACCGTTTCATTGCAGACTGTTATGTTTATGTGGGGAAATGGCAGTGCATACATTATTTGAGATATATTTCAAACTCGTACTTCATTTTATGATTCTGTTTTCTTCAAGTTTGTATGTTCCTGGTCGAATGCACTGATTGTAAGTCGCTTTGGATAAAAGCGTCAGCTAAATGCAATGTAATGTAATAATGTAATGTAATTTTAAGGACATGTCGGCCAAGGTTGTAGAGCTATTTGTTTAAGCACCGGATTGGCAAACCAGGATAGTCTGTAAACCAGTCTGCCTTGATCTATGAATTCATGTCCGGGACTCTCACAGTATCTGCTGCCCACAGCTGTTTTATAGAAGGAAAACCTCCTTCACTTCATGAAATGGCTGCAGCATCAGGAGGCAGCGGGACGTGTAACTCCGCCTCTGAGAAGTGCTGCACCAGCGCACCGAGAGCTGTGCCTTTTTACGCACAGCCTTCACTGTGTTTACCTTCATCAGAACAGCTTAAGAGGGACTGCAGGCTGCTACGTGTTAACCACACACACACACACACACACACACACACTCACTCACTCACTCACTCACTCACTCACTCACTCACTCACTCACTCACTCACTCACTCACTCACTCACTCACTCACTCACTCACTCACTCGGCCGGACATCTCCTTCATAATGCGCCATCTCCTCGTTTTCCCAGCATTCACTGGATTATCCTTAAATCATAAAAAAAAAAAAAAAAAAACGTTGATTTATCTGTTTTCCCGTTTTGGTTTAAAAACTGAATAACGTCGTTTTTTTGGTTTTCCATTTTTCTGTTTTGCCGAAAAACAAAAAAACGACACCGGTAATATGTTTTGGATGCATATAGTTATAGTATTTGTTCGGGCTGTTACATACAATTAGCCTCTGTTGCTACCTGCTGGTGAGTAAATATTGACAACCGGTCCGCAATATATATTTTTAATGTATCTGCCGGTCCTTGGCACAATAAAGGTTGGGAACCCCTGCCTTAATGGATGTGCCAAAATACAAATCTTGATTTTATTTAAAAGAAAAAAAATGACATTGACAAAATATTTTAATGCAGTAAAACAGATTTGGTTATTGGCAAGCTGTATTTGCACAAACTAAAACTATCAAAAATATTGGCACCAGGCTTATTTGAAAATGCTGAAAGATTTATTTCTGACTCTTCTTTTTTTTGAGGAACAATTTATCAACATAGCAATGAGATATTGGACAGCTATTGTACCATAAGGAAGTAACAACTGCTAGCTTCATAATGTTAAACTGGAGTGAGAGGTCTGGATGCCAAAGAAAAAAAGACTGAACGGACAGGATTAGTTAAATTGCAGGTGCTGCGTGCAAGCTGTATTCCTACTCTTTGTTTCCTTCAGCTAAGCAAAAACCATCATTTCATCTTCCTCCTACCTTTCCTGGGGGCTGAGAGACCCTGAGCACAAAGATGCTGTCATTTCCCCAGTGAGCCACTTTGTGCTCAGCTTGCCACAATGAGCTCATACTCTATTACTTATTCATAGACAGCGTCACACAGGCTGACGCAACCAGACACACAGCCGGCTGAAAGGAGTTGGACAGGCATGTTTGCAGGCCAGGCTTGCAACAGAAGGGCTGCTGGGTATTTTTGCAGATGCAACTAGACTGGCAGGATGCAAAGGATAAAGACCAAACAAAAAACAGGCATCCAGATACGTTCCTTGGTTCTTGGCTGCATCCTTACGAGCTAAATATTTGTGGTCGAACAGCAACATATGCTTGAAATTGGCTGCTAAACACTTGGCTCTAGTTTGCACCACTGAGATATTTTGCAACTTCTTTCCTGCTGATAAAAACTGGCGTCAGGCCTAGGAGAGACCATTGGCTGCTGTTTACTCTGCCGGTCCATGTTTCACCCCCGACACTGGTTTGTTTTAACATGCTGGGGCCCTTTTGTTTTTCTCAGTGGCTTCATTTTGTCAGCCTTTTCTTTGATTGATGGCTCCTTTTCGACTGCAGGCGTTCTCTTGCTTTCAGTTTTTGAATCAGAAGAATGTTCTCCAGATCACATTGGAAATATTATCCCAGGCTTTTGTTGGACCTCAATGTGCATTGGCTACATAAACAGAGGAAACATGAGACAGCTTCATTCATGCAGCCTGACATGATGTTGCTCTAATTCTATTTGGAAGAAGGTTATTGTGTTCAATTGGTGTGTATGATATGGTACATTATTTTACATTGATCCAACAAATTGAACTGTGTATGGATTCAGTGTGTTGCTCAAGGACACTTCAGCAGAGCAAATGCTAGACATGGGATCAAACCCAAAAGTCCCAAGAGTCTTGTCTGTGCACCTTTCAAATGTTACAGGTTAGTTTATCAACACGCACTCTCCGAAAACACAAGTGACTAAAGACTAGGGCTGCTCGATTATGGCAAAAATCATAACCTTGATTATTTGGGTAAATCATTAATATCACAATTATTAAAAACGATTATCCATGAAAACATAAAAAAAAAAAAATCGTTTTATTTAGATTATGTTGTTTTCAAAATCGTAATTGCAATTAAAATACGATTTAATTGAGCAGCCCTACTAAAGAGACATTGCAACATGGCTGCCCTTCTGTCTTTTTGTATTTGAAGAAAATGATGACTGAGCCGACAAGGAGGTCAGCTGTCTCCTATTTCCCATGGCGACCCTTATTTGCTCCAGTCCCGGTCTTGGTTTGTGTTGACACAAAAATAGAAAGATGCAGAGAAGTATAAAGAGTGGTAGGTGGGGCAGCACACTTAACAAGGATTGTTGTTACAGTAGAGCCACTTGTGAATCTATATGTGACACAATGCTGACTACGATTGTTTTTAGTGTTGTCATTTCTTGATTGTTTCTGAAAGTGTTGTTGTCTCTTTGTGTGCATTAGTGACATTTAGATCAGTATATGGACCTTTACCTGGAAACTCTTATGTCCAGTTTGGATGGAGAGTTCAGGGTTAAAAGGCCAAAAAGAACCACCTGAGCCTTTCTTGTTGCCACCATTGTGGTGCACTTAAACAAAGCACTTAAAGGACCCACAAAACACCCCAATGGGAAACGGATAAGTGTTTGTGCTGGGTGTGAGTGAGTGCGGAGCAGTGATAAAACAATACATTTGTGTGTGTGGTGGATGCTTCTCTGAATTAATTCAAACAAAGCATCATCCAGGCACTGAACATGAGCTGTCAAATCCTCCCTAGGACGGAGAGAACATGCAAATATAAATATTGTAAAATTACTCATCTTAAATTGCTCATTTCTCGCATTATGAAGGTCATGGCTGCATGGTGGGAAAAGGGTGGGGATTGTTTATTGTGTGTTCAAATAGACATCTGATAACAAAGCTGCTATAATCCCTGTGTGTGTTCAGGGGCTGTAAATGATGATTTTTCCACTTGAGTAGAGCCATTGTTGCCAGTCTAACAATCCTGAAGACAAACATGCAGTAATGTCTTGTAGACGTCACGTGAACATAACCATATTGTGATTGGATCATTCTATCAATTCGTAATCCTCATATTTATAATAGCGTTGGTTCTTTGTAATGTTTATAAAGCATGAACTGAATCTGCACATGGATCTATCATAATATGTTCTGGATCACTTTTTGTGTGTGTGTGTGTGTGTGTGTGTGTGTGTGTGTGTGTGTGTGTGTGTGTGTGTGTGTGTGTGTGTGTGTGTGTGTGTGTGTGTGTGTGTGTGTGTGTGTGTGTGTGTGTGTGTGTGTGTGTGTGTGTGTGTGTGTGTGTGTGTGTGTGTGTGTGTGTGTGTGTGTGTGTGTGTGTGTGTGTGTGTGTGTGTGTGTGTGTGTGTGTGTGTGTGTGTGTGTTCCCTGACAAATTGAACACTAACTGCTGAGTCACTGGCAGCAGGACATGTGTGTTTTATTTGTATAAACAAAGACAGGCTTATACAAGCATTCAGACAGCTTTGTCATGTAACCCCAAAATGTTAACCCTAATGTCGGACAAAAGAAAGTTTTTCCTTCAACTCGCTTTTTATTTGTATTTTATTGTTTATCTAATGATTCTTCTCAAATGTGTGTTTTGGTTGCAGAAAATGTTTGAAAAATGTTGTCAATTGTTTTGTAAAAGTACATTTCTCTCCCTTTCTCCTCCCTCCCTTCATTCTTCTTCAGGACCAGTTTGATAATCTGGACAAACACACCCAGTGGGGCATCGACTTTATTGAACGCTATGCAAAGTTTGTCAAGGAGAGGCTGGACATAGAGCAGACCTATGCCAAGCAGCTAAGGTAAGCACGCACGCACGCACGCACGCACGCACGCACGCGCACACCTACATTCACACAAAAGGCGTTTATAGTTCAGCTAAGAGACTAACTCAATTTTTTCACTGTCTTCTTCAAAAAAAGCAAGAATTCTTAGATCCAAGGATCTCTAGTATCCCGTCTGATATTCATATTTTATTGCTTCACATTTTAATATCCTTTTCTGTTTAACCAAAATATAATTGCAGATAAGCTTTACATTTACCCAACATAGCCTGCATCACACTTTTACAAATAAATGTCTATATTTCTTGTTTATAAGGATTTATGATGTGCTGTGATCAGTCATCTCAATATTTTATCATTTCAATCCCTATGTAGGATGCATATATGCTCATATTCATGTTCAAATGTGTATTTTGTGCCTCTGACATGTTTACATGCTTAAATGTTCAACAAGCTCTTTATGTTTCTCACACTGCCTGTGCTGCAGCACATCTTTTCACCCTCTGTCTGAAACCAGAGCCCAGTCTGCTCTGATTGTGTGATCGCTCAACTGCTCAGAGATGTCCCACCCCGTAGTCTATCACATACAATGTGTTGAGCGCTAGCCAATAGAAACACAAGTGTTACATATTGATGTCACTATATAATGCAACTACAGGTTAAACCCCAAAAAGCACAATAGGGCCTTTTCTCACACGGCAGACTATATGTTGGACCCTGACATGCTAGTGTTCTAGTCAGGATGCCCTGAATAATTTTAAATACATCATCAGTTACACAATACAGATGCATTAATTTCCTGAAGTCTGAGCTCTGCAAAAGTGTTCGAAATCTTCAAGCATGATTTGTGCAGCCTGTCTTTATATCCAGCATAAACATAATACTATAAGATTTAAGAATTTCTTCAAAATATTTTAAGTTTTAGAATAAAGGTAAGGTTGACTGGTTATATCTTTTATTTAGTTTAATCCTGTCTCATGAGACAATTCAACCAGCACAAACCAAGTAATCCTCATTAAAAACCAGTGGAGTCCCAGTGGGGAATCCCTTCAGAATACCACACACACACACACACACACACACACACACACACACACACACACACACACACACACACACACACACACACACACACACACACACACACACACACACACACACACACACACACACACACACACACACACACACACACACACACTTCCACTCTGCTTGTCTGAAGTATGATCAAAGATGGAGCTCTGTGTGAGGGGATATTTACAGAACATGTATTGCAGGAAGACCCTGTTCTTTGTTGCTGAAAATACACACTCACACACACGCTCACACACACAAACACACAGATTCCTCTTCTCTCTAGTTAAATCACTTTCTGACTGGTGTACTGTCAGAGCCTGAGGGAGTGGACAGGCTGAGGCTCTGATGTTCAAATTCATCTTTAATAAAATACTCAGATCCTGAGTGTGTGTGACTGTGTATGAGAGACTGTGTGTGTCTGACTCTTGTCTATTTACCTGTTTCCCTACCAGGCTTAAAATATCAGACAGTATTTGTAACTTCCTGTGTCTGCTTCTCTCTCTCCCATCAGGAACTTGGTGAAGAAATACTGTCCTAAACGCTCTAAAGAAGAGGAGCCGAGGTGAGTAAAATTAGATAATTTGTTATGTCTATTACTTTTATTCATCATTCCAAAACACCTTTTTATTTGACTGTATTGAACATATGATGTATATAATGTGGCAGATCCACGTACCTGCCATCACTCTGAAACAGTTGTGCCATGTGACTCTTGACACACACTCTTAGTTTTCCTTTCTTGTGTTACCACATAGTTTTAAACCCTCAAGTGATTCCTCAAGCAGCCACAATAAAGAACCAATGTTGAGGATGCAGCAAGAACTAAGCATTTTTGGTAGAAATGTCAAATGTAGATACATTAACAATTGTATTCCTACTCAATATTTTTGTTTGTGGTGAAAAACACATACACAAACTTCAAAAGTTGAGCTTACAAGGGTCTCCAAATGATATGTGGGTAGTGATATGATTCAGAATGATTCTCGATTAAATAAATAGGAAAACAGTTTCTTTCTTCAGTGCCAAACCATTCCTTCAATTTCCCAAGCAATACTCCATTTCATTCACTTAAAGGTCCCATGTCATGGCCATTTCTACTGATCATAATTCCATTGTTGAGGTATACTAAAATAGATTTATATTGTGCAATTTTCCCAAATCACTTTGGTTTCTCATACAGCATCTCTGTATAGTATGTGTATTCACTCTCTGTCCTAAACGGCTTGTTGGTCTGCGAGACAGCGAGACACAGCGAAACCCAGTCCGAAACCAGCCCAACACATACCCGCAGCCTGGCTGGGAGTTTGTGTGTGTGCTCACACACCGACTCACAGGCTCGCCGCGTCCCGCCGTCTCAGGGAGGAGAAATCGGCGGAGCTGCAGCTGAGAAAAGATTGAGTGTGTGTGTGTGAGTTAACCTAACGGCTCCACGGACGTAACGTAACGGCTCCACGGATTTGTCCATTTGGACCAATGGGTCCATTTGGGTATGGGCACGTCACAGAACCCAGGAAGAAAACAATGGAAAAAGAGAAATCTCCAACGAGGCGTTCTGGGGCACCATAGACAGGTCTTTTCTGTGTTAGAGTTTTACTCGCTACAGGGTGTACTTTGAGGGTTTGTGACTCTGCAGACCGTTTACATGCAGAAAAACCTACATAACACACAAGGGGACGGGTAATAACCGGAAAAGCATGACATGGGACCTTTAAGTCTCAAGAGGTACGTACGGGAGATCCAATGCAATAATAGAACATATCACACTGCATACACTACACGTATCATACATTAGATGCTATTAATAAGTAATAATCATTTAGGCTCTGGGTTCTCTTCAGCTCTTAACGGACAGCAGATGCGGATGTCTCTGTGAACAGATCAAAAAGAGGAAGCCTGTTTCTTTTGCAGTGGTAATCACTTGTTTGATGTGTGTCTGTTGTGCAGGTTCACATCATGTCTGTCTTTCTACTCCGTACTGAATGAACTCAACGACTACGCCGGGCAGAGGGAGGTGGTTGCCGAGGAGATGTCTCACAAGGTGTACGGAGAGCTGATGAGGTACAGCCAAGACTTCAAAGCTGAGAGGAAGCATGTAAGTTCACTAACAAGTCCATACGTCACTGCACTCTGTATACAATTGCAAAAGAGTTGCGAAAGTGTATCCATCCATAATCAAGACCACGTTTCCCAGAGAACCTGCTGCTTTCTGTCATGAAACGGATGTTGCTGTTTGCCCTTTATATCCTGTGTGTCGCCTCATATTCACTTATTTTCTGTTTGGCTTCCCTCAAGGGGATGCATATGTTGGATGTGATGTTAACCATCTGTCTTTTACTTCTTCCCCCATCTGCTGAGGCCAAAGGCCCCAAACATTTGTCCTCCATGTGTTTAGGAAGAACAGCGCCCCCTTCTTGTTTAGTGATGATCAGCACCAGATAAATCCATACACTATAAGGCACAGTGCACTTTCTATATTATTGATGTCTTGTAATTTACTGACAGTGTGTCATTTTAGTTAATGGCAACTTGCAGAAACACATTTATTTAATATTTGTATAATAATGTCATTGGAACTCAGTCAGGATTTTACCCATAACAAGAAATCTGCTTCACACAGAGAAATATTACACTGTTTTTATATTTTTTTATTGTTTTGAGTTAGATTTTTTTTAAGTAGGTAACATCTCTTCAGAATTGTAGGTTTACACATACGACAAATTATCTTTGGTATATGTCATGCATACAAAGATACAGAAGTAAAATATAAACACTACTTTTTCAGCAGCTATTTAAAAAGACAATATTTACACAAAATATAATTATGTGAGAAAATGAGTACAGTGAAAAATAATTACCATATACTTTATTCAAAGTGGATAGCTGTGCTGATTTAAAAGAGGTAGTGTGTACAGAATGTATTCTTATGTAGAGTTAGTGAATGTTTCATGCTTATCATGGTTATCAAACCCTCCACATACTGTATAAAAAAAATTATTCAGAGATTTTAAGCAAAACTAGTGGTGGAGGCCATGACACGTATACAGACAAAAATGATACAGAATTGAAATATAAGAAAGAAGGTAAATATTTGTATGTCATGATACACATTTAGAAATCTGACCTTGAAAACCATAGTTTCTAAAAACATCCCAACTCTAGGTCTACTGACCGGCACCGCACAGTAGCTGTTATGATTTCATCCTCAGCACATGAAAGATTTCTCCTCAGTGTTGGCCTATAAGTGAAGCAAATTATTGGTTTGACAAAACAGTCCCAAGCCAAGGTCCGCTACAGGCCTCTTCTGCACTCATTACCTCATCATGTGGTCGTCGTCAGCGCATGTCAACACATCCATCTCCATGGCTACTCTGCAAAACTATCTGCCCTCAGGAACAATTAATGAGTAGACCTTGAGCTGGGATGGTTTTGCCAAATTATGAATATATTTGAATCAGACATGTGGTCTAAAGTGTCCTACCATTATGCTCTAACGATGAATGGAGCATTGTCTTAATGATGTAATGTGTAACTCATTTGCAGGTAAGTCTGAATTTGTTCTTTCACTGCTTTACTCACTGGACTCTTGTAAACTTGGCCCTTTTTGTTTCCAGAGGATTGTATTTATGTACGTAACAGTGATACAAAGTCAAGTTATGTTGTGTGTGTGCATATGAATGTGTTCTATGAGCTCTATTTGTGTTTTTTCCTGTTTAAATGTGTCTCGTTTCTGTGTGTGTGTTTGTGTGTGTATATGAGCAGCATCTACAGGAGGGCAGGAAGGCCCAGCAGCATTTGGATCATTGCTGGAAACAGATGGACAATGTGAGTGGGGAGGGAGGGCTCAAGAAGGGGGGAATGCAGAGAAAAAGTGTTTAGTGTAAATATCCTCTGTTAGGGACAGCCAGCTGGACTCATACTTGGTGCGCAAGGAATGCAAGAAATGCAAACAAAGGTGTACTTTAGGACAAATAGGGGTTGCACTTTTTCCCCGTTTAATTCCGCACATGCCATTATTTAATGAAGAGACTAGCACGTCATGTGTGTTAATTGTATGCCATTTATATCAAGATAAGTAATATAGGCTCCCCTGTAATGTTAGTCCCAAATTTAATAGAAATATGAAAACATTCGCTTCTGGCTGAGAAAAGACAGCAGTGACCTATTCTTCTTTCCGGCAATCCTCCCAGGACAAGGAGGCACACACACCTCAGTGTACACCAGCCCATGTGTCACATTTGGCCCTCGACAACGGTCTTTTTGGCTCATAAAAAGGCAACTTATATTCCATTTGTTCACTTCTTAGGTCATTTTAATGCGTTTGCAAAAAACGTTTTATTACAATCGGCTCATTACAACATTTATAATTAACCTCCACGATTCCTAAAGTGCCAAAAAATACAATTCCTGCTTATTACATGTATAAAAGATCCATGCCAACTCAGATTTCATAGGTCTGAGTTACTTCACACTGGCACATTTTCAGTGTGTGGTCTCAATGGTGACTACTTAGTGACTGGACTGTAATGTCTCAGCTATTCTCTGTTTCCTTCACTGCTAATGTGACCCAGATGGGCTGGCAGGAAGTAAACTATCTCCCTGCCTGATTCATCTCCCTCTTGGCTTTTGTTCTGAACACTCATTCACATTTATTTATTTGTATTCACTGAAGACTCTTTGAAAGTGTGTTTCTTGATGTATGAACTTTCCTTTTCTGTTTTTGTTTCTCTCTTTTAGAGTAAAAGGAAGTTTGAGAGGGAGTGTAAAGAAGCAGAGAAATCCCAGATTACCTATGATCGGTTAGATAATGACATCAACGCCACTAAATCGGAGGTGGAGAAGGTAGGAAGCTCTGCCTGAAACACAACTGCTAAAAAGAACTTGTTCGGCTGAGAACTAACTTCTCCTCTCTTTATTATCACTGGAAACACCAGCATGTTTACTCATCTTATAGCGGGCACGAGGCCAAAGACGGTACATTATTGGACACGAGCAGTTCAGTAAAACAATCCACATTTCAAGACCAATGACTCCCTTTTACAACCCTTTATACCTAGTATTTTGCTTTTCTCAAAGTTAGTATTGTATAATTTATGCTTTTTAAAGCAAATTATACTCTAGCTCCCTTTTTCCTGCACACTTACTGTATAATTAGACTAGGTGGATTAAGTTTAAGCTTGGAGGAAAATAAACCTTTCCAAATGGAGGTTAAAGCATAGCCCAGTCAGCCTTATTTTCTACATGAGGTACTGTTTCATTACAGTTTTTTACAGAATAACTCTGGAAATAAGGATGATGGATTCAAATGTCAAGTCAAATTTCAAATTAGACGGTTACAAATTAGCTTTAGGTGGCTTTATCCTTGCTTAAGAAATACAATATATTAGCAGTGGGGTAATATTTTGGATTTGTTCCGTTAAAACCATGTGACCATGCTATGAAAACATGTCTCCCAATCCTTTAATAGGGGACAATGCAAAAATGTTTTCCCCTTCGTATCATTATTATGCCTGTCATTTGCTAGCATGGTAATGTTGACCAAACGAGAGGTTGTTGATGCTCCAGCTAACTTGGTTCTCATGTTTAATGTCACGGTTCAGGCCAAAGCCCAGTTCTACCTGCGCACCCACATGGCCGACGAGAGTAAGAACGAGTACGCCGCTCAGCTACAGAACTTCAACGGAGAACAGTGGAAAAATTTCAACAATGCCATACCACACATCTTCAAGGTAAAGCTTCTCGTAGGGATTTGAATTACAGTAATAACCACTTTTTTTTAAACTTCGAATTGATTTCATTTCAGTAAGTGAAATTAAGTAGCTGTTCAACAGTATGGGATTTTTCTCTTAACAACTGGAGTAATAATCTTTTAGATATTCTTTAGGAGTGGATTGTGATGTCATATATATATGTTTGGCCTTTCGGATATTATCTTATTTATCTAAAGAGCCCCAGCAGAATAAAACATTATAGAATGTTACGCATAGCAGCTTGTCTCATGTAAGCCATTTCAAATATACTGACTAGGTATGAATGGTGCCCAGGAAAAGGATCTGCTAACTCTGACAGGATGTTTACGGCTAATAAGCCTGTAGAAGTGTTTCTATGAGCACTTTGTTAATAGTGTTTATTCTATTTCCGCTTCTTGTTACAGAATCTGCAGGACATGGACGAACGTCGGACGGTAAAGCTCGGTGAGACGTACCGGAGCTTCGCCGAGGCGGAGCGCAGAGTCATTCCCATCGTCTCCAAATGTCTAGAAGGGATGGTTTCTGCTGCCAAAGCTGTCGATAGCCGAAAGGTATGTAGCAGAGCGAAGGGTGTTAGAAAGGAAGAGAAAAACAGTAAACCCGAACATATTTTGACTTGGTATTTCCTCCCTTTTCGTTTCACACCACTCATATATTTATTTCCTCTTCCCAGGATTCAATAATTGTGGTGGAGTCGTTTAAATCGGGCTTCGACCCTCCAGGCGACTTCCCCTTCGAGGACTTCAGTCAGCATCTGAGCAGGTCAGGTTCAGATGGGACCATCAGCAGCACACCCAAAGTAGAGAGAGAACGAGAGGCTCCGGCGCCACGGTCCGACCCTAAACACCCCATGAGCAAAACCAAGAACAAGCTGTGGCTGTTTGGGAAGAAACCAAAGGTATGAGGGGTGAGGGGTGAGGGGTGAGGGGTGAGGGGTGTATGTGTTGTTGCCTTTTTAATGTAATGAATCAAGTTCTAAATAATACATTATAAAAATGACTTTAAAGTAAACACTAATGCTTCAATATTAAGGCCACCACATTATGTCTCAGCATATATCTCACATAAAAAAAAAAATATAAAAACGCCCAAATAAAAGAATAATTAGGTATTACTATTATTATTATTATTATTATTAAGATGTTTCAAATTGAGGAACACACCTCCATACTAGTGACGTAATTGACCATAGTCCACTGTGTTTCTAAATACAACGACAAAAGGACAGATCATGAAACAGGGGAAACTCCCTTTTGGAGTTATTTTCTTGTGGCCTAATTATTTGTTTGAATGTTTTTAGAAACCTTTTCTCAGCATAAGATATAAGACAGAAACGAAAAGACATCCATTTATTACAAATGTGCTTACATAAACACAAGAAAGGGCAACCTCTTCTGGGGAGCTATTAACATTTCTTTATTTTAAATATTTTATTTGCAATACGTTCAAACTTGAACTGTTCTCATACATGATATGTTCTTCAAAGTATGGACACTAACTCATTGTTGTTGTATGATGTACAGAGACATAGAAGTCAAAGATAGTGCCTTAAGAATTTATATTTATTTAACAGTGAGTGAGTTTACTTTTTTTCATTCAGCTGGTTGGCAATTCACTTTTCAGTTGTGTACTTTAAAGTTCACCATTTTGTCTTCCTCACAGACTCATTATAATCTGCAGTTAACATTCCAACCGTGCAGCAAAACCTGTTCTTTATCAGTCACTTCCTGAAAACCCATGTGTTGTAACTTTCTCTGCTCCTCAGATGTATCTCCAGTCGTAGGTTATTGTCACCTTTCCAATGTTTGTAACCCATTCAAATAGATTCTGTGATACACTGCTTGAACCTTGCCCCTCTCATAAAGAGCATGTTGGTTAATCATTAACCGGGCTGTTGGTCTATGTTAGCGTCATCAGCTGGAACATGTGTCGTGCATAGGGTGTTTGTTTGTGTATAGTTTAATTGTTTAACACACTGCTCTTAATTTCACACAAACCCATGATCCCTCCCAGGCCTGGATGATGAGTCAGTCTTCATCAGAGAAAGTCACACACCAGTCATGCTTATGACAGATCCATGACTTGTTGTGAATCCTGTGAATAATATACCGAAAGGCTCTCGTGATAAAGAGTGTCGTTCTGACCTCTGGTTTTTTTCTCTCCTCCTGCTCCCCACCAGTCTCCTTCCTCCTCTCCCCCTTCACCACCTTCGTCCTCCCGTTCCCGGTTCAGCACTGACTTAGTGAGCCACTATCTCTCTGAGATAAAGACTACACCCAGAAAGCCTCAGAATTTGAAAGGCCTGAGACGAGGGGTGAGACAGGAGGTAGTGTGTTTGATTGACAAGTGATTTATGTTTTCTGAATGTCTTCTGCAGGATGTCGGCAGGTTCTAGAAAATATATAGTGTTCAATTCAACATAAAGAAGCAATCAATGGCTTTAAATATATAATTGAACCTTAAACTTGGTTTAAGATGTAAGACATTTTAACCCTTAAACTGGGTTTAAGGTTTAAAATGGCTTTAATTGTAACTTGAAGAAACTGGCAGACACTTCCTTCCTCTCCTTTCCTTTCTTATTGGCTCTTTTTATTCATTTGTGTATGATGTGGATCTGGTGTTTGGGAATAGGCATGTGTATATTGGAGGGGTTTGGGCATTCTGGTTGCAGTGCTGTGTGGGGAAAACAAGCGTTTTCAACATCAGGTGTGTTGCTCTGATGTTGGCAGTTTGCAGTGGTGTGTTTGTGTGTTTTGGAGTGGCTCTGCTTACAGTGTCAGTGTGCTCTGAAGCAGAGCTTTCTGTTGTACACAGTTTAACAGAACAGTTGACAAACCTCTTCAGTCAGGACTGTCGTGGATAGCTCTTCCATATGGTCAAATAAAATGGCCATCAGAAGAACCAATCTTACCGTTTGTTTGACGACTGACGTGAAACCCATCACTCATTGAAATATTATCCCGGTTGGAGAGATGTGTTCCAGATGGAAAGAAGTAGAGGATGTTGATGCATTTTCTAGGAATTCAGTTACAAATGACCTGAAGATTTATTGCAAACACACATGAGTTACCTTTACATAAATGTTCTCCAATTAAAATGTAACACCTATACCTTTGAGGTATATCAATCATAACAAAAATAAAAGCAGTTATTAAAAGACCACATTAAAGTGGAACAAATATAAACATGCGGCCTCCCTTCACAAGATAATCTGGTTTTAATAAATGCAGGAAATAAAATCAGAAATGAATAATTGTGTAGTATAAATATTCAAAAGTTAATGTACATTAAACTCTTATTTAATATATATGAACTGTGTAATATACATGAGCTATGTGACATATTCACACTAACCTCCTGGTGTGCAGTGATTTACTTCTGATATGTGTTGCAAGTTCCATCTCTGAAACTGTGTAGTGATCTGAGCATCTGGTTTTCATGCTGACCCATTGGCTTGATAGTGGCTGCTTTACATACTGACCACTAACCAGCATCCCATGTTGTTTGTCTCTCTTTATTGTAACGGTTAATGCGTCAGTGGTCAGTCAAGATGGTAAGTGTGTGAGTGTGTGTATAGAGTAGAATGTATCCTCACCATGTAGGACTTTCCTTAGTGCCCAATATATAAACCCAGTAGTGATAGTAAAGTCTCCTCTCCTAGTGAAAATAGATTTACTGCCTTCTGACATATAATATTATAATGCACTTACTAAAGCTTCATCACACCCACTAAAATAGAACTAGAGTTCCCCATTGGAAGTCTATTTACCGTATGGTATTGTCCCCTCCCACTGTATATTATACATGGTAAGTACTGACAAATGGTAAGTACAGATAGGATATTCAGTCAATTCAGAATCAACTTTTTTTTTTAAAGCAGAACCAGGGGGAAAAAACTAAACTAAAAATAAGATGCATCATACATCACCAACCATAGCATCTCTTTAGATGTTTGTTGCATCAGTTAGTTTAAAAAACAAAATTGGAGATTAACTTTTTCAGTCGAGCATTTCCAACAGACCTCTTCACACCTCAGAGAAAGTTAATTGACACATTTTCCCTCCAGTCAGGATAAACTCTGAGTTGGTAGTTTTGTTTTGTTTTCATCTCCAGGCCCCATCTCTGGAGGATTACAGCCACTTACCGCCCGAGCAGAGGAGGAAGAGGCTGCAGCAGAGGATCGACGAGCTCGGAAAAGAGCTCCAGAAAGAGATAGATCAGAGGTTGGCCTTCACCCATAATGCCTTGCCCAGTCCAAATCATCACCACATATGACCAAAAGGGCCTTAACATGGTTCTGCTTATGTTGTTACTCATGACCTGTGACCTGCTTATTATCATTAGTCCATCACCAACACCAAAGCATGTCTGTCTTTCAGAGATGCCCTGAACAAGATGAAGGATGTGTATGAGAAGAATCCACAGATGGGAGACCCCATCAGCCTGCAGCCCAAAATATCAGAGACTATGTGTAACATGGAGAAGCTGCGCTCAGAACTCCACAAAAACGAGGTAAGAAAGGAAGGTTTAGCTTGAAATAGAGCCAAAACATACACAACTGTAAAACCCAAGAAAAAGAAAGACAGATTACAGGTGAAAGGTTTCAGCTGAGTATTTGTTCAGGTCTTGCAGTTGGTCATAATGTGATACTATGTAGATGAGGATGGTATTAGAATAGACGTGTCATATTGACTGAAACCTTCTCTCTCTCTCTTTGTTGACAGACTTGGTTATCGGAGGTGGAGGGGAAGCAGAGCTCCAGAGGAGACAGACGACACAGCGCCGACAACCACCATCACACTCCTCAAGGCAGAGAGAGGTACACACTATATACACACTGACAGACAGAGGGAGCAAGAGGATCAAATATTAAGCTTTTGGTATTCATTAATGACATGTATAGAGTCAGTGATGTCCTTTTTCACAACATTCATATTCATTTCAAAGTCATTCAGTTTAGTAAGTAGTCTTTATTTCCCACCTTTAACGTTTGCTTGTGTAGTTGGCTGTTTGTGTTCATTATTTACTTGTTAATAATTTCCTCGGAAGTAGTGAACAATGTCATCTTGTACTGATAACAGAGGAAATAAAGGCACGGTCCAGTTGGTATTCCCCCAATTAAGTAACTGAAATGTACGGCTTGTCTAACCTTAAGAGCATAGTGGGTCAGCTTAACATGTGAACTGTCTGCAATTAAACATTTCTATTAAACATGAATGAAGAATGGATTAATTACTTGGGTTCGAAATAAAAAATAATCTCCTTTTTAATTAGTTCTAAACTAGATAGTTAATTGCTGACAAATTCCTTGGGCATTATAATCAGAAAAAAAAAATCAGAAAATGTCAATTTTACCTTTTTTAAATCATAATTCTTGTTAAAACATAAACAATGTCCCAAACAATATGAAGGCAGGAGCTCTGTTATTTTTTTTATAGACTCATTAGACCCGCTGGTCAATCTCTAATATTCCTGCTTAGATTACATTTTCTTCATACGAATAATATTGAGTCTGCTGTTTATATATAATCAAGGAGCAGTGATGTATTTAAATGAATGCAAACGCAACCTCATTCCGCTGCCTTTCTCCCTTTCAGTCCTGAGGGCAGTTACACAGACGACACCACGCAGGAGCATCAGACGCCTCAGAAGCGCACGACCCCTCCAAAGCCCGGGCAACCCAACCCCGACCCGCACGAGTTTGACGACGAATTTGACGACGACGACCCGCTGCCGGTCATCGGACACTGCAAAGCGCTCTACTCCTTCGATGGTAATGATAAACACCATAAAGTGTTATAAATGTTCTCAGTGTTGTTCTCAAAGGGAAGTGACTCGGCTTTTATTATCTAACGTTAACGTGTGTTTAATGCGATTATGTTTTGTCTGACTCTTAGGTCAGAACGAGGGGACACTGGTGATGGCAGACGACGAGGTAATGCTTTCTTTTAAGGTTATAAATATATTTGTGGGTAATCCCAAACCAGCATTTAACTGTTCCTATGAACAAGTATTTGTTGTCTTCAATGAACAAACACACTATAGTTCATTTTGAATCATTCCCACTACCACCGTCCTGATGCTGTAAAGTCATTGGAGCACCATATGTAGATTAAACTACCGATCACCATTTCCTCCTGTTTAAGTCATGTTATTTTTCACCATTATAGTTTGCTTTTTAAAGCCCGGATGTAACATTTCAAAGCATTGGACTTTGGCGACTCTTAGTGGTACTATAAAAAAATACACTATTGTGTTACTAAATGACAAAAATAATTCTCAAAAAACCCATAGTGTTCATGAATCTTCAATGGGTTAGCCTTATTTATTTCCAACCAATAGTGTGGGCCAGTCATTTAAGAGACGTATCTTTGCCGCTGCAGGTGTTGTACATCATCGAGGAGGACAAAGGCGACGGCTGGACGAGGGCGAGGAAGCAGAGCGGCGAGGAGGGCTACGTCCCAACCTCCTACGTAGAAATCACCATGGAGAAAAACAGCAAAGGTGCTGTCACCTACATCTGAGTCTAACACTGTGTTCTCATCCTGTCTGTCGTCCTCTCCATCCTCCCCGTTTTCTCTTTCTCAAAATAACACTACAACAAGGAAACAAAGACAGCATCTCCACATCTGCATGGACAGTTATCTGTTTTCTGATTTCCATCTCATCTCTCTATCCCCCTGTGTATCCCACTTACTGTAATCATTCGTCCTCCTGTCATATCTGTGGGACTGGTGTATCAGAGGTGAGTGTAAGAGAACACAGACAAATAGGAAAACCCTTTTTAAATGGTGTGTGAATGTATACGAGGTGTGTGTGTGTGTGTGTGTGTGTGTGTGTGTGTGTGTGTGTGTGTGTGTGTGTGTGTGTGTGTGTGTGTGTGTGTGTGTGTGTGTGTGTGTGTGTGTGTGTGTGTGTGTGTGTGTGTGTGTGTGTGTGTGTGTGTGTGTGTGTGTGTGTGTGTGTGTGTGTGTGTGTGTGTGTGTGTGTGTGTGGAGGCCATACCTCTTTTTATCGATCAAAGTTTTTAAGTTGTATGTAATATATTAGAAATGATCTATTTTTAATTATTTTTTAATGTTTCTTTTTTTTTTATGGAAAATTTTAAAACTGATTTTAACTCTTTGGATTCATGTGTTTATTTTGGTCTGACTGCAGTGTTGTATCATACCTTGACAGGGGTTTGCCTGATCTAGCATTATTGTCAACAAATCTAATGCAAAACAACTAAACCAACAATGTTATCTATATCTTACAAAACAGGTCCAAAATAGTAGATAGTATATTCCATTTACTTTAAATTCATTAACACTCACTGAAACAGCAAGTCACTGTAGTTCTCTGTGGACATTTATTAAAAATAGTGCATTTCTCAGACTATTTTCAGCTACTAGCAGCACATTTTAGTGCAAGCAATAAACCTGCATTAGACACAGTCACCTGTCAGATGACTTTTACAAGTTGCAGTGCCAAAATATGTAAGGAAGATAAAAAAGAAAAAGTTTTAAATCTGGCACGCCATGATGATGTGGGAAACAATCTGGTATTAATTTAATATAATTTAGACATTTTATTTAAATACATCTTTAATATGAATACATAATTCACTCATTAACTGACTTAAATGATTAGGTCATACTTGTGTTTTGCCCTGTATAGTAAGTATTATGTACTTTTTTAGTATTTTTGGCAGCACAGAGTGATAAAAGACACATACAGTAGGCTCTTTTTAGTAGGCTTAATTCATTTGTTAAGCTATAAGAAGAAAATGCATTTATCACCAGCCGCATTCTTGAACTCTGTACTTGTAAAGTTTAAAATTGTGCAGTGCAAATGGTTCTGAAGTGTAATGACATTTAAGTGAATGCAGTCAACACAGTGTAGTACAAACAACGTTGGAAAATAACTGGTCAAATGTGTTTAATTGGGAGGCTGCCGAATGTATAAACACAATCCTTGTTCTTCCTTTATTTCGCTCTGTGAATCAGTTCTATTATTTGTATTTGGTTACATTGGTGCGTGAGAGCGAACTGCAGCACCGGATGTTGTAGTAACTCCCTCTCTCCTCTATGTGACTGCAGGTTCCTGAGGGCTGCAGGGTGGCCGGGCGATTTGATTGGCTGGTGGAGGGCTCACGCTGTTTGCTGATTATTGGTGGTGGGGGTGACACAAGAAAAGAGAGAGGTAGAGAGGGAAAGAGATGAAATAAAGACAGGTTGCATGTTGCATGCTCACATATCCATAACCAGCAAAGCATTCTGGTTAGAGGCTGTGATGGCTACCCTCCATCACATCAGGGGGGGGAACACACTGATGTTCTGCTCCCTGAGGGTTCAAACACTGTTTGACAGCAAATAGAAACCAACTGCTGCTACGGCCTCACTAGTTATGTTGTGTACAGTAAAAATACATGCCTAATTGAAAGATTGAGCTCACGGAGAACAGTATGGCACCAGGACTTCCTCTTATTGGTTGTGGATTTATCATTTAATGACAAAGAGGAACATTTCCAGGAAACTTTTTCTGTGGGCCTTTTGTTGTGGGCGACCATTAACACTTATTTTGCTTGTTTTTGCTTAAACTAATGGGTTCCTTAAATCATTAAAGAGCATTTTGACAAGAGATTCTCATCACAAAAAATAACACGGCAACTTTAATTAATGAAATATGGCCGAAAGCTTCGGAAAGATCTAGTAAGTGAACCTTGTGATGAGCTTTTTTTGGTCAAAGTTCTATTTCCAAAGAATGGACCCTTAACCTCAAAGTAGCTTTGAGCTGTCTCATAACGACATTTTCAAAGTCCCACTTGCCATTTATTCTAAAATGTATTTGTAAAATAATCTTATATTTCCATACTATATTCTCCGAATAGACAAACTGTTCCCCACTACTTTTGGTCCAGCTACTCAAGAGAGGGTATCAGTGAATTCTAAACTCAGACTCTCAGGGTTTGTCACATTTGTTAGGGTCAGTTATGCTTACAGTATTTGCTAACACTAACAATGTCAGTCCTGCACTCATCCCTGTTGTCATCATCTGTGCTCTGTTAGTGATGTTTGCCTGCCCGCCCGCCTGAGCCACTCTGCTCCTCATGCCTGCCCTCACCCTCATACAGCCGCATGTCCTTAACGTGTCCCAAACATGATCACACGTTTCATGTGTGACTTTAACGGCAACTATATGAGTGTGTGTAACTTTGGATGTGAGTTGTGTGTTGAATGCTGCATCATCCCGGTGTATTTTGATGTCCAGCATGAGTATGATTTTGTGCATTTAACGTCATTAAGTTACTCATTAGACAGATAGCAGGCCGATCAGGTGAACACAGGACCTCTCTACCACTCTCTTTCTTTTCCCATCTTTCCTATCCTTTACTTCCTGGGTTCTACTACCCCCATTTGACCAGCAGATGGAAACCTTTGCTCACAAAACCATGGCTCATCTTAAGTTGAACTGGACCACCTTAAACAACACTAAACATGGAGGAGCACCAATTTGTTTTTGCAGTCAGACTCTGCCTTAAAACTCCATTTTGTTTTACTTTGGATGGATTTTTGGATGTCTCCACTCTTCTGCCTGACCACATCTCCCATCAGCCACCTGGGCTCAGCCTTACCTCCTCGGGGACTCTCAACTGCATCTCCATTATCAAAAAAGTTTTTTCCCATCTTAATTGGTTGTATTTGTGAATGTGACCACAGATGCACACATGTATCAATGATATGTAAACACTCTATGGAAGGCCAAATGGGCCGAAAACACATGTTGAATTTTGGCACGTTTGGCTTTCCATACTTAATAGTATGTAAGTGTGTCTACATGTGCCTGCGTTACATGTGTGATGTTAGTTTTTACCATTGAATGAATTGTAAATATTAACATCTTTTATGTCATGCTGAATGTTTTTCCATAGTGATTGTTTTTAGGTTTGTTTGACACTCTTCATGACAGACAACAAGGTTTGAATTGAACTGATGCACTTTGCCCTGAAGTACTACAGCATTTGAATCTGATTAAATGAATTAAAGCGAATGAATGAATGAATGAAGGTCTGTGTTGTCTGCTGAGAGGCGTGAACTTAATGAATGACCACTGTATAGCAGCGAGAAACAAAAACGGCTCTAATAATTTCCTCTTCCTGATGGTTTTTATACTCTTTTTGTAACTCTTGACGAGCAATGACCCACCTTTTTTTTTTGCATGGTTTTCTAGATTCTTTACATTAATTCTTTGTGTGTTTGGTGATTGTTTTAACCATTCACTTTCTCAACAAAACACAATTGAGGTTTGACTGTTCTGTTGATGCTATTTAAGACAAAAATGCCACTAATAATTCAGCTGCTTTGTGGTTCTTTAACAGCAGGAGGCTCCGTAGTGGTCAGTGTTTCTTCTATGAAGCTGTGAAATGTACAGAATGATGCTGTCGGGGATGTTACTTGAACTTCAGTCACAGTTCTCCAAATGTTCTCTCCTATCCGGGTCCATTTTGCATCGGATAAAAACAATAGAAGTTTGAGAGCAATTAGCTTTCCACAACATAGGACTTTTTACCCTTGGAACAGAACCAGGCTAGCTGTTTCTCTCTGCTCCCAGTCTCTATGCTAAGCTAAGCTAACCGACTGCTGGCAGTAGCTTCAGATGTACTGTACAGGTTTGAGAGTGGTGTAGATCTTTTCATCCAACTCTTCACGATAAAAAAACATTTTCCCCAAATTACCCAACAGTTTTTTTCCCCTCTACTCGATATTTTTTTAGCCTGGGGATGCAAAATGGTACAAATGAAAATAACCCATTCCTTCACTTTGGTTTGAAATAATGATGCCTTGTAAACGCATACATCGATCTATCAGTGCTTTCAATTTTGTGTGTACACATCTGTCGTCATGGTTAGTTACATCAGCTAGCCTGCTTGCTTTTCTTTAAAATTAGCTATAACCATGTGTTTTGCCTTTTTTGAAAACTAAACCGTGACATAAGATGCGTGCAGTAAAGTGTTGCATATTAGATTTATTTTTGTTCCAATGGCAATACAGTCATAACGTCGAATCACATTTCTGTGGTTAAGCAGTCGTGGCTGCAAATAGTTGTTTTAAACTTTTTATTTGCTATTTTTGATTAAGTCTATAAATTGTCAAATGAAATCATGAATAATGCCTATCAATAGTTCTAACAGCCCATCGTGATGTCTTCCATTGTTGGTTTTGTTCTACAAACTTTCCAAAACCCAAAGATATTCAATTTACAATAATAGAGAAGATCAGCACATTTGAGAGTTTTTGTTTGCTAAAGGGCATGGGGGAAAAAAAGCAAACCACATCAGTTCAAGCACTAAAACCACTACATTGCTTGTAATTGAATATTATTTTATGGTGGAAAAGATAATCCACTGACATGAAGATATAGGCAGTGATAAACAAAACAGCCCTCTCTGTTTCCTGCTGAATTTGTATTGATGTTGCCATGATGATGCTTGTATAACATTTATACTAACTCTTAAATAGACGGTACACTCGAAATGTTTCATATTCTTCATTTTCAGACCTATTTGGAGTGTACTGTCCCTTTTAATCAAAGAATACATGTCAGTAGAAACGCAGCACCTTTGCAATCAGTCAAACTTAGAAACATTTTCTTCTTAGTCAATTAATATACATATAAAAACTTTGAGTTCAGTAAATGTTATAGCCACTTAACTGTACTTCTGGATATTATGCAAAAATAGATAACAAAGCAGCTTTAATAAAGTTCTTGCAACGGTTCTTTAGTGAAACCTGCCATGCTGTGAGTGGGGTGCTGTTTACCACCCAGAAAAAAAACACACTTCTACATTCCTCTTGTTTTTGAACGCCGATCATGTTTGTCTTGTGGAAGCTCTGTACAGATTATTCTCTCAGCTCTTTAACTCACGATAAAAACGTTTTTTTTATCAGCATCAACATCCAATCACAGTAAATAAAAACAGCAGCAGGTA
Organism: Notothenia rossii; assembly: GCF_949606895.1. Classification (NCBI taxonomy): domain Eukaryota; kingdom Metazoa; phylum Chordata; class Actinopteri; order Perciformes; family Nototheniidae; genus Notothenia; species Notothenia rossii. The sequence continues at coordinate 72,847,658 of NC_136912.1, forward strand.
CAAGGTGATTCTGAATGATGTTAACATCCATGTAAATGTGTTTTTACCATGTTGTATGTTGTAATAACCAATGGCAGTACTTCCCTTTCCTTATTGTTGTGCACATCTTTTTACTTTGAATGTTGTCAGACACTTTGTTTTTTCTTCTTCCAAGATATTGTTCTAATAAAATAAGCAGCAATGGAAATAAGTGGATTGGTTTTCTTTGACATTTTAGGAAGAAGTGAGTTTCAATTCAGCTCTCTTTTGAATCTCCCTGTGAGGTAACGTAGTATTAATTCATGAATAAAATGCCTTCAACAAGTGTCGTAAAGAAGTACCTTAATTATGCTTGAATGAATTTCAATAAAATAAGCTAAACAAAGCCACAAAGTCCACAAAGATGCAGATTGTACACCATATTTATTCATTCTTAAATTCATAGTAATATAAACATATTAAAATCAGCAACATTTTTTTTTTTACAGTCAGTCTTCTACAGGAAATATGTACAGTCTCTGAACATGCTACTTTTTCAATTATGTACAACTTTAGTCTCTCACATGTTAACTTACTTTTCAGGTTTATGCAGAAAGAAAAATATTTTCACCTGGAAATATTATATATCTAATGATTTGTGAAAAGAAAACCTTGGTTTAATATTATATTAATGTGAATGTTGTTATATAATGTTATTATATAATATGATTGTTTTCAGTGATTTTATATCGAAGGTAACAGAGATCATTATAGCCAGAAATCTCATTGCAACTCTCACATGTTTTCTTTCTATCTAAGCAACGTACAGAGATGTGCACTTTGTAGGGAAATGTCCTTCCTCCGTTTATAAAACTACTTTCACATAAATAAATACGGAGGGCATACACATCCTGACATTTTCTTCTGAATATATTTGTCACAAGATGAGCTATTTGTAGTTTGATGCGGCAAAATTATGTTCTCCATTAACTGGAATGTCAGAGTAGAAATAAAACAAGTGCCTTATCAGGGAAAAAGCATTAAAAGCCTCAGTTTAAGCTCCTTTTGTCTGCTCTTTTCTCAGGAATCAATAACTCCCTTTAAAAAGATTGTTTTAAAGATAAGCTGTGACAAAGCCGCATATCTTTCCATTTCATGAAGGATTCAAGTTCCAAGGATTTAAACCTTGTGTTGTGTTCAAAAGCGTTGACCAGGTGCATGTTGCGAAAAATTATTGTTACAATTAATAAAGGCTGGGGTCTCTAAAGATGAATCTTGATTGGGCCAATTTGACCTCGAGTCACCCAAAACAATTCTGCTGGGTCTCCCCAGACCCGAACACCAAATGATACACTCTTTTTTTTTAGAGACCTTCAGACTTGGCAAAAATGGTCATAATCAGTTTTGTAGTGTTTGTATAGCTGTTGTGGAGGATATCATAAAGCCTTGTTCCGATAAAAGAAACTAGAGCGTAGTTATTATATCATTTTAACTTGAAACGGGTCACGGGAGACCAGAACACAACATAAGGGTTAAGTGAACTTTGGATATTGCCTGCATCTCCTGATCATGGCAACGGCAAGAGTAATTCAAATGTAGTAATGATGATCTTGATCCGGGTATGTTTTAGATTATGCCTGCATGTGTATCTTAGAATGTGAGGTGTCTATGAGCTATGAGTCATTGAGTGAAATTGAAGCCTTTAAACTAGAGTAAAACGACAGACTTTTGTGAAATATTTAACAAATTAAGAGCCTAATCAACATCTGACATCAGGTTCGGCTGCTGAGTCTCTGTATGGAGATTTTAAAGTGTATCCTCTTCATCACTCGCTGATCAACTTCCTGCCTCGTCACAGTTTGCTCCTCTTCTTCTCTTTGTTTCCTGTCCTCCTGATGCTCGACTGAAGTCCAAAGTGCATTTGATGTCAGAGTTTTTGTTCAGGTTGGAGTCAGATTAATGTTTGTGTTTTAGGCGGAGGCTCCAGTTTCCGTGACAACGCAGTGAGGATGAGGTTGAATTTGTTGTAGCGATCTGATTGGTTAACTGAAGCTCCACGGCTCCCCCACAGCAGCCGCAGCTGAAAGTCCGTTTTAAACACCTCCAACAGGTCTTCATCCCATGTCAATCCTGCTGGGGATGAAGAATTACATCTTTTAGACATCTTTTATTTTTCTCTTATAATCCACAAACTATATATTTTTCTGTACATGTTTGTGCGTTTTCTTATTTGTACCTTGTAATAACTTGTGTGCGTTGGCTGTGTAGCTGTGTGAGTTGTGTGCCACTTGGCGTGCGGCCTCTAGGTGGCGCAGCATGATGTCACAGCCCTGGTCGCTGGTCTCCCAGAGCTCCGCCCCCTCAGGTGTGATTGACGGGCGCTCCATCAAAGTGAGGAGGGGCAGCAGGAGGGGGACGCAGACCACCGCAGGGGAGGAAGCTGCAGGAGGAGCGAGGTGGATGAAAAATAAGAAGAAAGCCACATTTTATTTTCCATTCATATTTTAAAAAAAACATTCTTGTAACCCTTGAATCTATAAACAAATGTTATAGTATCTCTATCATACTACATTATTCTGCGCTTGAGAATTTTTGGGATGAAATCAACCCTTGTAGGATAGACATTTAATTAATTGTGCCCTTAAAACATGATGTGATTAACCATAGGGAATACATTTGATTCTAAAAATGTTATAATTAATTCCATTAATTTGTCTTAACTCAAACTTGTATAGCATGTGACAGCTGTCTAAATTGTTAATAATTTGTTTTGATGCTAGTTTTCTCCCCTTTTTTATTGAATCCATGTTTGATGCTGTTTAAGACACCTTGGGCCAATGTGTGTGTGTGTGTGTGTGTGTGTGTGTGTGTGTGTGTGTGTGTGTGTGTGTGTGTGTGTGTGTGTGTGTGTGTGTGTGTGTGTGTGTGTGTGTGTGTGTGTGTGTGTGTGTGTGTGTGTGTGTGTGTGTGTGTGTGTGTGTGTGTGTGTTTCTGTGTGCATTTTTAGTACCTGTGCCCTCATACAGATTATTGTAAAAAGGTTTGAGTATTTTCTCGTAGTTGATGGCGGTCTGTGTGTAGTTCCTTCGTAGAGTTGTCCATGTTTCCTCCAAACGGCTGATCTGCAGAGTGAAAAACAACACAAATCAAGTTTAAAGATATCCTACAAACAGAAAGACATATTCTTGCAAATAGAAAACAAATGACACAAAAAAGTGAAACATTCTGGCAGGTAATGATTGAGAACTATTTATCCGACACTTTTATTTCATCAATGTCTGTTCAACTTTGTGTGTGTGTGTTTGTGTGTGTGTGTTACCTGTGGCAGATCCAGAGCTTTCATCAGAGCCGTGAAAGCAAACAGGTCGCCCACCGTGTCCTTCAGCTCCACTGCGACCAGGATGATGCGATTTAGGGTGGACGCCCGCTCATCTGCGCTACCCGTACATCCCAGAATATCCACGGCAACACCTATCGCCATGGTGTGGTGCCTGGGAGACCAAGAAGGGGTGGATAATCAACACAAGCCAACAACTATGTGATTTGTTTCTAATTTGATCTCTCAGTGAGTTTTTGGAAGAATGACAGGAAGTAGAATGAATGACTCAGCAGTTATGAATCAATGATATCATCTTTAGTTAGAGAGCTGGCTGGTTTAACCGAACCAGTTGTTCCCAACCATCTTGGATGGCAACCTTTTAAAATAAATACATTCCATAAGTGGCAAGAGCCAAAAGTACCCAGTATCTTGAAAAAATACCCCAAAAAGTCAGAAAAACAAACTTGAAAAAATTATTGTGACCTTTGAGATTTAACTTGGGACCCCTTTGAAAGGAGTCACTGGGTTACATTTAAAGGGGTTTCAAGGAAGTGTGTTGCTAAATGTGTGCTGCAGTGTGTATGTGTGATAGGTGTGTACCTTTCCATCAGATCCAGCCGCAGCTGTCGACCGTGCGGCAACGTCACCAGCTCCAGACCGGAGGACACGCCCATCTGACCTTTGACCTCTGGAGTCACTCCGACTATCCTCGCAACCTGCAGGAGGAAAAAAGGTCAGTCTCGTTGTATCGTCCTCTTATTCTGTGGCTGCCAGTTTGTGTGTAATACAGTGTAACATTGTGCTCGGCTCAGGGTTTTGATTCTCCTGCGTCATTTTATTGCATCAACTGCAGGATAGAAATCAATTTTCGAGACACATAAAAGGAACATCTGTGTGGAGGAGCAACACTAAACATGTTCAGCTCCAATTTAGACGTGTGTGTGTGTGTGTGTGTGTGTGTGTGTGTGTGTGTGTGTGTGTGTGTGTGTGTGTGTGTGTGTGTGTGTGTTTACCTGGCAGTCGGCCATGAGCAGGTGTCTGGCGATGCTGTGGTGATTGTGGCTGAGCAGCAGCTCCTTGGCTCTCTTCAGCACCACCATCTCCAGCGGTTTGTTCTCCTCCGGCAAAAGTCGAGATCCGAACTCCGAAGGCCGGAACGTGGACTCCGTCTCTTCCACCGGCCGCTGGAAACTGCTCCTCTTTTCTTCCTCCTCCTCCTCCTCCCTCCCTGCGTCCTCCTCCTCTTCCTCGCTGGTGTTTTCCAAAGCAGCGATGGCGTGATGGTAGGAGCTCCTATCCAGCCCTCTCCTCCCTCCCGTATCCTTCTCCTTCTCCTGTCTCCCGCCCTCTCCCTCTCTCCTCAGTCTCTCCACGTAGCTGCAGGGCAGAGGCTGAAGGTAGAGGTCCGACATGGAGTCTGGCTCCTCCCACTGTAGTGGGCTGCAGGACCTCGGTTCTGCGGGACTGGGCTGCAGGCGCTCAGTCCATCCTGCGTTTGTCTCTGAATCTGAGTACTGTTCAGCGGGGGAGAGGAGAGAACTGGAGGAGCTGTAGGAGTCTGCAGGGTGGAGCTGTTGGAGGAACTTCAGGGGTTTCACTGGAGGAACAGGAGGACCTGTGGTGGCTGTGGGGAACCAACAACAGTACTTCATTTATTTCCATTTGGTTTTTAAGAGGGGAAGTTGACATTTATATATAGATCTCTTTACTCCACAGTCAATGTATCAATTATATAGGCATCAAAATAGAATATGCACATCCACAGCAATTAAAAAAGGTAATCTTGATATAGAAAATTCAACTGACTGAAAGCAACTTGTAACCTTTCCTAAAATAAATTAGGTCGAATAACTTGGATAATGAAAACAGTTCATTTATTAAAACCGAAATTAATAGTATAGCAATGTTTGATCAATTGAAGTATTTTGGAACTCTGTTTCACACTACTATGTACGAGTGTGCCTCTTCATGTAGGACTATCTTTTCCTGATACGTTTAAAAGTCTCTCCTTACACACCGTGACTGACCTACTGTGGATGCATTTTACAAGAAATAAAGTTACCTCCGCTCCTCCATGTAGAACCATGAGTATCCACACCTGTGGAGTCCAGGGAAGGTGCAGCCAGCCTGGGGGAGGTGGAGGAGGCGTCTGTGAGGCTGGAGGAGATGGGGGGGGGCGCCAGAGGCTGCAGGGCGGGGGAGCGGGGCAGCCGGGCCAGGGGCACCTTGCTGGGCTTTGGAGGAGGTTTGGGACACAGCTGGCTGTCTGAGCCCCGGATGGCCTGGCCTGTAAACACCGAATGATTGATCAGATATTTCTGCAACCAAATGTAATCAATCAAGGAAGTAATCCTCTGTGTCTGTGTTAGAGACATTTGTTATTTCATTTTTTGTGCCATGTACAACCAGTTTTTATATTATTCATTTTACTCTTTGCCAAATTTGAATCAAACAACCAAAAGGTGCATGGAAGCATATGAGGGCAGGGCTACATTTCATTTCCTATTTCCATACAAACAATGGCAGGAGCAAATAAGGATAGATTACACTGTGTGTGTGTGTGTGTGTGTGTGTGTGTGTGTGTGTGTGTGTGTGTGTGTGTGTGTGTGTGTGTGTGTGTGTGTGTGTGTGTGTGTGTGTGTGTGTGTGTGTGTGTGTGTGTGTGTGTGTGTGTGTGTGTGTGTGTGTGTGTGTGTGTGTGTGTGTGTGTGTGTGTGTGTGTGTGTGTGTGTGTGGCAGACAGGTCTCAGTTGGTTTGGTGTGTGTGTGTTTTGGTTTTACAACAGATAAGACATGCTGTTTGGACTTCATCAAATGTTGTAAAAGGAACAACAGAGCTGTTGCTCTTTCCTTGGTACTGAATGTGGAGCGGTTAAGAAGCAAAGGGTTAATGTTTTTATCTAAACAAATATATATGTAATGCATTTAATCCTGGCCAATAAGTGGATCATACAAATGATACCAATAAGCAGATTGACAGATGCTCTTTAGGTTGCTGAACATTTGATAGTTTTTAAACAGATTTGTTTAACATTGGATTGTATCCCCCTACTGACCTGGCAGACACTCTGCAGACCTCCGTGGGACTGAGGGGCTCAGCACCGGCTCACTGCCCGTCCGAAACACTGGAGACTTGGGGTTGGGGCCCGGGAGCAGAGGGTCACGAGGCTGGGGTTTGGATCCTGGAGAAGTAGAGGAGGTTCCGGGAAGAAGAGGATAAAGGTAAAAGTTCAGAAAACAGAACAGAAAGCAAATATTGTTCTGTGTGTTGACATGAACTTCGTCTAAAGCATACTAAGGTCACATTTTACTTTCACTTACCGAGAGGCAGGTAGCTTTCTGATTGGTGTGCCTTCAGTGGGCGTCGCCTCTCTGGGACCTGATTTAGACTCGCTGGTTGGCTGCCACAGCGATCCTTCAACCTGAGTAGGGAAAGGGAACGCCAAAAAAAATCAAAGCTATTCCAAAGAAAGGTTTAGGAATAAAGAAATAGCCATATCATTGAAAAGGAAGCAAAGAAAGAAGACCTTGACATAAAAAATGAATTGTTCTTTTCCTTTCTCTTTGTTTTTCTTTCTACCTTGTTTTACTTTCGGTCTCTTTACTCAGACAGACATTGAGTCATTACATTAAGCTCAGTGTACTCGTGAAATAACACACTTCTGATCCTTATAGCAGAAAAGTCATACACCATGTCTTTATTTATAGAGGGCTTTTGATACATATGGAACATGTCCTATATACAGCCCACTTCCTGGATAAAGAATGTAAACAGAACAAGGGTACATGTTAAATGTCCAAAAGCAGGAAGGGGTTTAAGGGGTTTATTTAAGTCTTTGCTTGTATAGAAAGAAAACAGAGAGAAAAGATGACTTTAGTAAAGGTAAGTGTACATTAATCAAATATAGCCGACAGTATGTTAGTTGGTCTGCAGCCTACTACCCACTTTAAATATTAGGTTTGTGTTACTTGGAACTCAGGGATTTTTTGCCAAATCCAACCAATTACACATGTTCTGTAGGTGATCATCTAAACACAACTAACACACATCAATCATGCCACAATCAATGTGTTTTTCTTCCAGGTGTGTACCAACCTGAGCTGGCTGCCTCGGCTTGTGCCGTTGTCCCGGCAGTGTGTGCTGTCCTGCGTGGTGTGTGCATTGTCCTGTGTGTGTCCGTTAGTGATGTTGAGGCTGAGGCGCTTCTGGTTACGTTTCTCCTGCGATATGATCGTCCCTCTGTGATGGCTGGACAACCCGTACTTCTCCTCCAAACAGCGCAGCGGCAGCGCTCTGTTGATTGGCTGGAAAATAATGGCTCCAACCACCTTAAATGCAGGGAAAGAAGAAGACACAAAGTAAACTCAAGTTGTTTTTTATGAAAGTAGAGTATTACATTGCTTACGTTGTACATTTTCTTTCCGATCATGACTTCATCTTTGGATGGCATTTGACACCCAGTCTATGTAACCATTAGAAGGTAGTACCAGAGGTGGGAGAAGTACTCAGATTGTGTACTTAAATAAAAGTTCCAAAGTTCCACAAGTACCAAAGTGTAGGAATACTTTGTGACAAGTAAATGTCCTGCATTCGAAATGTTTCTCGAGTAAAAGTACAGAGTATTACCATCAAAATATAAAAAAAGTACTCATTATGCCAACTTTCCCTTTTCAGAATAATATATATTATATGTTGTCATTATAATTATTGATGCACTGAAGTGCTAGCAAAGCTGGTAAAGGTGCAGCTAGTTTTAATTATGTATGGTAGCTGGTGAATTTACTCCAGGCGTAACTAAAGTCTGATTTAAGTGTTGATTATATTTCACAACATTAATCTAAATCTGCAAAGTATAGGAAAGTATTAAATAAATGTAGTGGAGTACACAATTTACCTCTGAATTGTAGTGGAAAAATGTAAATACTTAAGTAAAGTAAAAGTCTCTCAAAATGTTACTTAAGTACAGTACATGAGTAAATGTACTGAGTTACTTTACACCACTGGGTAGTACATGTAACGTTGTACTGTGTCAAATAACTATTGAGTATGTTTTCCATTACAAGAGTACATGTTTAAAATAATTGATGGAACCCACCTGGGAGACAGACTTCCTGTTGCCAACATAGTATCTTATGAGTGCAGGGATGTTGTCGAACCCCTCCCTCTCCAGCCGGTACTCCACCCTGGAATAGGCTTCGTTCAACATTACCACCTGAAGGTGAGATGTTCAAATGTGATTCATTTATTAGTTAGTATTCTGTGGATTTACAACTTTTTATTAATACATAAGATAACCTTTGCGTATTTTATATGAAATCATACACATGGCTTTACCTTCTTGTTGATTTTAAAGTGCTGGGCAGAATTTCGCCACTGGCAGGTGAGGACATAACTTCCTGGGCTTGACAGCGAATCACGCATCAGGAAGTCTCCGTCACGCTGAACCAAGTTTTCTGCAACCTGGAAGAATGCAATAGATTACATATGGCATTGGACTGACACACACACACACGCATGCATGCACACACACACACATACACACACACACACACACACACACACACACACACACACACACACACAAACACACACACACGCACACACGCACACACGCACGCTGGCATACATTGTTTGTTTATGTTCAAAACACTTGATTAGATCTAATAAGGGTTGGATGTTATACTGTAACCTTCTTTATGAGCTCTGCATTGGTTACATACAAACTGAAGTTATTTAGGCCTCAACTTACTAAACAATATTTACATTAAAGTTTTTGAATTTCTTAACTTCGTTTAATTTATTATGGCAATAAACTTTAGCCGCAGCCCTCAAAGCAAACACAAAACCTTAAAAAAGTGTAATTGCAAAAGATTAAAAAAGTCATTCACATGATTCATTTACTGCATCTCTCTCTCTCTCTCTCTCACACACACACACACACACACACACACACACACACACACACACACACACACACACACACACACACACACACACACACACACACACACACACACACACACACACACACACACACACACACACACACACACACACACACACACACACACACACACACACACACACACAGTAACAGACTTTAATTAAGGAAGTGTTTGTATAGTATATAATGGTAGTTTAGTTTAGCCAAAGGAAGCAGCTTATTAAAAATGATTACATCTCAGAGCTGGCTTTTAGGGGGAACACACAATCTGTCTCTTACACACACACACACACACACACACACACACACACACACACACACACACACACACACACACACACACACACACACACACACACACACACACACACACACACACACACACACACACACACACACACACACACACACACACACACACACACACACACACACACACACACACACACACACACACTGAGCCTTTTATACACTGACCTTATGTTATAACCCCGGCTCTGCTGCTGAGGCCACTATTTAAGTTATAATCTTTCTGTAAGCACTGTGTGCGCAGTATGGCAGACTAATAATAGGCGATCAGGTTCAACAAGTTTTTAACCGGGCTTTTAAAGGGAGGGACTCGTGACTCAGATTTGTGAGTGTGTGTGTGTGTGTGTGTGTGTGTTACCTGTCTGGGTATCGCTCCGTGGTACCATGCGTGACTTCTCGGCTCCTCGCAGTTCATCTTTAGTTCTTCCTCCAGCTCTCTGCGAAGTTTCTCCGAAGGACAGTCCACGATGAACTGATCCCTGGAAAACTGTTATGAAAAAATAAATAAAACAAACAGAACTTAATTTAGTGGCAGATCTCCATAGAAAAGCACACATACACATGGGTCATAGTATTTATTCATCTGTCCAAAGCTTGGATAAGCTTATTTCGAAAGTGTCAAATATAGACAATGCATTTAGGTGGTTGTCGCTGACGCATGAAAATATCATAAAGCATCAACAGTTCCTCATTCAATTAAACAAACAGTGATGAAGCCAAAGCTCCAAGGCACAGCAATAACTAAAAGTACTTCCTGTATACCAGTGACCATGGAAAAATGAAAGATAATTTAAGTGAAAGTGGGATTCATTTTATTTTGAAGTGAAATTAAAAGTAAATATGTACTTGTGTACATATATATGTACACACAGTAAATCACTGTGTATCAGTGGTTTCCATCATGTTTTGCACTCCAACCCCTTAAAATGTGCAGAGATTTTGATTTTTTTTTCTTGATAAAAGACACATATTAACAACTGTAACTGTCACTTTTCTTTGCTGTTAATCCTCTTATTTTCCCTTAGATGTATCAAATTTGTTACAGCAGCAACAACCAGACAACAAAAATAATTTAGTCTCAACGCTAAAGCCAAAGCTACAGCTAATGTTCAGCACCAGAAACCAGAAGATTTTTCAAAAAGAAAGATATTTTACTGTGTAGCCCAACATGACTCATTATTTTACATTCTGTGAAACCGAAAACATATCCTTAAAACCTAATAGATTGAAGGTAAGCTAACCTAAGACAGATAGAGTAAAACAAGCTAAGGTACAAAGACAGGCAGCATTAATAGTTCTAAATTATTTAGAAAACTGTCAGATTTTCACACGATCTACAGTTTAATACTGACAGTGAACACAGAAAGTTTCAGAGAACTGAAAAGTGACAGAACAATCTGGTAACATGCTGACAGGTTGCAGTGCCAACACACACACACACACACACACACACACACACACACACACACACACACACACACACACACACACACACACACACACACACACACACACACACACACACACACACACACACACACACACACACACACACACACACACACACACACACACACACACACACACACACACACACACACACACTTACGTGACAGCTGCTCGGTCTCTGCATGTCTTCCTTTGCCTCCTATCCTCAAATACACACTTCATATCAAACTCATAAAAGCTTCATATTTTAGAATCACACAGCTCACTTTCAAACACACACAACATTTCTCCGACAACATGCTCACACACACACACACACTTTCTCTCTGTCTTCTGTGATTTTCTCTTCTTGGCTTTCCATGCACCCAACCGCCCGGACCTGCCTCCGTACACACCCTCACCTGACGTACATAAACACATTCACACCACACACTCTCAGGTGATGCAAACACTTCCTTGAAATTGCCCTGGGACTTAACAGTGAGTCGTTAAGTTAAATGTACTGTATAACTTGTATTGGCTTTTTTTCTGAAGTCAGTTTGTTCCATTATGTAAACAGATATATATATATATATATATATTTGTGACACATATTGACATATATTTTTTACTTTATAAAAACTGTTTTAAGCATCCAGATACCTAAACGACATAATATATAGTTTTCCAAGACTCTATAAAAATAAATATATAATATTATATATATATATAAATAAATGTTTCAAAAAGCAGCAACATTTTTAATTGAGCCAAAGAGCTCAAGGGAAACTGGAAGATGGTTTTAATGTAGGTGCACAGTTTCATGGTGTATGCTTTTTACAGGTCCACATGCTGGTGCAGAGACCTTTCAAATAGTCTCAGAGGACGCTGAATGTCAACGCCTCAAAGATCCTCTGAAGAAGAGTTTGATCCCTGCATTGATGAAGAGGTTCTAACCTACAGCTTACAGTGAGCTACACACACACACACACACACACACACACACACACACACACACACACACACACACACACACACACACACACACACACACACACACACACACACACACACACACACACACACACACACACACACACACACACACACACACACACACACACACACACACACACACATACACACACACACACAAAGGAATTATTGAACCATGTACTTGAAATTGGAAACATGTCTATAAGCTTTCCCATGAAATTGAAACCTTAACCCTATCATATATATCCCCTTTCTCTCCTTCTGTGGCTCCTCTCCCATCTTTTTTCATATGTCCTGCCTCTCTCTAAAGATATTACGATAGACCCCTCTGCCCTCAGTCTCCATACGTGACAGGAAACCAGCGTATCTTATTACAGCTTTTACACAACACAAGAAAGAGTAGAACAGAACAGGCTCTGCGTCACAGTGCCCTGATTATGTTTGTCTGTAGTCTGAAACAGTGACACCAACCACTGCAGCCTGAATTTGAGTTCTTATGAACTCTCTCTGTGTGTGTGTGTGTGTGTGTGTGTGTGTGTGTGTGTGTGTGTGTGTGTGTGTGTGTGTGTGTGTGTGTGTGTGTGTGTGTGTGTGTGTGTGTGTGTGTGTGTGTGTGTGTGTGTGTGTGTGTGTGTGTGTGTGTGTGTGTGTGTGTGTGTGTGTGTGTGTGTGTTTTTGTAATTGTACAACATTTATGGAGATGTACACTATGTGCAATCAAAGCTACATTCACACATTTCAACTAATCCTTTAATTTAATGTGGGTATTTTAGTTAATACCAATTATAAAAATGCTACTTCTATCATGCATAGTATAAAAAGGTGTTTGTGTGGTATGTTCCGACATTATTCTGATTTAGGGAAGGAGGCCTTCTTAAAGTTTTGATTCATTTTCACTTTTTTCATTCTCTGAGATAAAATCAGTAAGTCACACCCTAACGCATTGTCGGGGCAGCATGTTGTTCCTGTTGTACGGGCGTTACACAACACATGTAACTGAGATAAGCCAAACCTGATCAACGGAAAACATTACTGCTTTGACTTCACTTGATATGGCTCATATTGAAGCTGTAGTAAACATCCTAAAGATTATAGTCACATCTGAGATTACATCCATTACAACAATAAAGTCCTTTTACACCTGCAGCCACAAGGCCAGCAGGACTGATGAGTGCTGTAGTAATCAAGGATGCTTCGAAGGAATGACACAAGGATGCATGGAAGGAGGAAATGGCTGGAGCTGATGTAGCTGCGGAAGGATGAACAGGAGAACTGAGTGAGAATCATATGAGTAAAGACAGATGGAGGGAGGGAGGGAAGAGGGAGAGATGGAAGGAGCAAGGGAGAAATAGACATGGTGTATGGAAGTGACTGGCCTTTAATAAAACCCTGCAATATGATGTCATCCTCAGAGAGCAGCTGTGTTTATACTGTACCACTCATGGAGCTCCACACAGCAGAAACAGCACCAGCCTAGGGCTGCTCGATTATGGCAAAAATCATAATCTCGATTATTTGGGTCAATAATTGATATCACGATTATTAAAAACGATTATCCATTTATTTGAAAACATCAATTTATTGGAGAACAAAAATGTGAACAGTATGTTTTTAACAGTTGATTACCCTGAACTTGAAGTATAATTCAACTGAAAACCCCCCAAAAAAAAAAAAGTTGAAAAAAAAGAAAAAGTAATAATAATAAAGAAATAATCGTTTTATTTCCATTATGTTGTTTTTGTAATCGTTGCAAGCCATAATCGTAATTGCGATTAAAATATGATTAATTGAGCAGCCCTACACCAGCCTTCCTTCATCCTTATTCCCTTTCCTCTCACCTCCCATCTTCTTCTTCTCTCAGTAATTACACCGAGACACGTTTCCTTATTGAGCCATAAAGACAGACACCTTCATGAGTGAATGACTATAGATAAAGTCAAACATCTCCAGTGACATTGAGCTTCAGTGCACGTCATCCTCCTGTGGAACTGACTGATGCGGAATAACTGACTGAATGATCTTCTGGGGGTGAAGGAGAGTGTTGAGGTGGGAAGGAACCATGTATTGAATATGCGTACATTTACTGTACTGAAGTAATGTATTTTAGAGGTATTTAAAAGTGCTGAGTATTTGCATTTTTGGCTTTTGTACTGAACTTCTATTCAAATTAAAATATGTTACTTTAATACAATTTTATAGTACCAATCTGCCCCCTTATCTAGCATCTATTAGTAATATATATTAGGGCTGCTCGATTATGGCAAAAATCATAGTCTCGATTATTTGGGTCAATAATTGATATCACGATTATTAAAAACGTTTATCCATTTACTTTGAAAATATCAATTTATTGAAACAAAGGTGTATTATGTTTTTAACAGTTGATTACCCTGAATAATAATAATACAAAATTAAAATAAATAATCGTTTTATTTTGATTATGTTGTTTTCATAATCGTTGCAAGCCAAAATCGTAATTGCGATCAAAATACAGAAATTATAATCTCTAAAGTTATAGCTGAATCTGTGTAAAATTATCCGTATTATTAATGGAGCACTGTTTGGGTCCACAGGCAGCAGTATTAATATGAATTTTCAGATGAATACGATAAATTCAGGGATTAGCACAGGACCTTTTGAAACTGTCATCAGCTCTCAACTTCAATATAATGTCTGAAAACAATGACATGCCATAATGTGTTGCTCAAAACTAAAGCATGGCCGTTTTTAACAGTAAAAAAAACCAAAGGCTAATATTCAGGAGGATTTCCACAATGATTGGATTTCCTTTGGATTTTCTGGATCAAAGTAATATCTTGAAATGTTTCTGTGTATACGGTAGGAAATTATGGTGGGGTCAAAACCGGGGCTTTTGTTCGCCGTGACAACCCAGTGCAAGCTGGCTTTGACCAATCAGAAGCAGCGGACAGCTCCGTAAACTGCTTGTTCTTTGAGTCCAGCGAGGTGAGGATAGACAACCTTTAAGCATTATAACTCTGATCCTCATCATCTCATACAAGCGTGTACGCATGCACGCATGCACACAGTAACGGACGTTATAATCCCTGTTTTGTGCAAATCCTAAATGTAATGTATTTTGAAAAAAAACACATACAGTAACCTTAGATTCCTAGATGACACAATTGACCCACGTTGAATCCTCAACATCATCGATTTAATCTGAGAATGTGCAGCCTGATAAATAACAAAAGAGCTTTAAAGCTATAACCAAGTGGCCACAAAAACACACTTTTAAATGACATGAGATATTTCCCCCCAGTACAGGGCAGATTCATAATTTAATAAGTAAAGAAAAACCTTTTGATGTTGCATCATTAATCAGCAAAAAGCTCCATCTCCACCACACATGACAGGTTTTGCTGTAAATTCATTTACATTGTATTTCTATTCAGCTTTTAGTTTTGAAAGATAATAAGGGCATGGACGCACTGCTTCTGTCTTTAACCTTTGACTGGAAGGGGCGTTTTAAATTGTTAGAACATAATAATGAAAGATAATAACGCTCTCTGGACATTTTGGCTGCATGATCACACGGTCCCCACCTTTCCTGTTTACTCACAAATAAATAGATGCTTCTTCCTGTGTTTGGGCAAGGGGACATCTAACTGGTCGGACTGGGACATCTACAGAGGGGTGATTATCAGTGCCATCTCTAAAATACATCCGGTGTGTAGCACTCTCTACGTCTAGGATTTGTATATTGTATTCAGGATTTATTTGAATATCCCTGCATTGAACACCAAGACAGGTTCATCTAGTTTAAATTCTCAAAACATATTTTTAATCCTTTTATGGTTCAAAAAAATGAAGGTGAATCCTGGCAAATTGGGGAAAACGCTGCCCGAAGATAATCGAGAAGCACCCTTTCCCACCGTTAGGTTTCCCAGCTGTCAGCTGTTCTGGAGACAAGTCTCACCAAAACTATCCGCTGAACTCATCTGTGGTGATAAACTTGAGGCGAAAAACCCCCCACGGTTACTTAAACCATGCTTAATTTGAAGGTAGAAAGTGTCATGTTATCATGCAGTTTGTTGAGTGGCTACTATAATCTATAGCCAAAAGTATGCCGACACCACTCTCAAGTTCTTTGTTTCACACCTCACTTTTGATAGCTTAACAGGCCTGCACAGAGCACTGACCTAATACACACTTTGAGAATTGACTAGAACACCAACTGCAGATAAAGCCTTACCTCTTAAAATAATAACAGACCCCACTACTGCTCCTGTGGCTGAATGGGAGCAAATCTCTACAGCAAAGTTTACAAAATCAAATGTAACATCTTCACAGAGGAGGTGTTGCAGCTGCATAGTAATATTTACTGTATGATTGTTAATTGTCAAGCTGATTTATTTTTTATATTTAACTGTATTGTTGCTTTAACTATTGGCTTCAAAGTGTATGTATACCTAACAAGTATCAATATCTTAGTTTTTGTGTTTATAGTTTCCTGTTTTACTTCCTGTGTTTTCCCTCCTGTGCCTGATTGTCTGATTGTGTTCACCTGCTGCCCAGCTGTGTCTTGTCTTGTGTCTTGCACCCTTGTTTGTATTTAGTCTTCCACTGTGTTCTCTGTCAGTTTGTCATCGTTCCCACGCATGGCTCCCTGGTTTGTACATGTTTAGTTTTTCTTTCTGAGCGATTTATTTCTTTTTTTAAGACTACTTGACATATTATTTTGTACTACTCTTTGGTCCGCCTTCCTGCCTCACTGTGACAACAAGGCTGATTTTAATCTGGTTCCAGACTCATATCTTTACAACTGAGCCTTGGAGATGAAGCGCTCGGCTGTAGCTTCAGCTTTAGCGATGCTTTTGAGATTCCCACTAAAGTAAATACACACAATGATTAACTAAAAAAAAGGTGCACTGAATCCCTGGACTCTTTGGATACAATTGGAGGAGTTTTCACTTGTAATACCTCATGGTCTAAAGTGAAAACACTCTTAGGTTATCTGTAATTCCTTTTCATTTTATAGAGAGAGCAACATAAGCTTATACTGCAGAAAAGACAATTATGGTAGAAGCAGCTTTTCACCATGTTACTGTACTTTATTTTTATTTTGTATCACATGTTGTGTCCCAAGAGTGACACGTGTAATCTGGATGTATAGAGTCACTGTGCTGCGAAGATTTGGATTAAAATGACATTAACATAAAAGATAATCTGCTCAACCCCTTATATGTTCCCTGTGTCAATAATTGTTTTATGGTTATGTATTCAAAGGGGTCTGACATGACTACAGTACAAGTTGGTTTTGAAACAGAGAAACAAGAGGCTTGCTCTTTATGGTTTAATGGCGACCTCCCAAAGAGACAGATGGAGAAGATAAAGAGGGGAGAGAGAATGGAATAAAACCCCAGGGTTTTTGGATTCAACAGTAAAGACATGAAGAGGACACAGATAGAATGATAAGGAGCGAGTGTGTTTGGGGGAAGATGTACAAACGAAGAGGAAGGATGGAGGAAAGGCAGTGCTCGAGGGACAGAGAGGATGAGAGGACAACAACACAAACACATGCAGATAACAAGTTCAAGTCCCATAACGACCCATGTTACCAGATTACTCACTGTGTAAAGAAACCAATACAAATAAGGGGAACCCGGACAAATGGAGTATGCACAGTTTTTGTGGAATTGTACAGTAGATGTTCAACATTAATTGTTCTGACTATATTAAGGACTTCTAACCCATGTTGGCTTATAGTTGAGCCAATTGAGTTGAGTTTAATCATCAAAGTGTTCAGAAAAACACACAATGTGTGGACAGCTACAATTGCATGAAAATTGGGCAGTCAATTGATGATGGTTGTGTCATGACTCCAAATACAAATTATTTTAGAACAAAAGTCAGTGTTGGCTAAAAAGCAAACCAGACATGTATCCATTGTGTGTACTGTACTTTAAATTACTAATGTGTAGTGGTGTATATTATTCTATTAACATATTTATCAAACGTAATTACACTGCACAACCACAACCCAACAAAGACCAATGAAAAGGGCAATAGCTCTAAGCTCTGATGTGCAGCCCATCAGCTTCGTGCTCTTTATATAAACTAATATTAAAATTGCATTCTGCCTATCAAATAAAAAAAGCATGAATGGATGGTGCTGCTGGAAGGTAGTTCCTAAGTCTATTATGTTTAACTTGAATTTGGTCATGGTTGAAAATAATATATATATCGTCAACTATTGATTGTCTTATTGGTGCATTTTTATGTTTGAGTATAGATTGTATTCCCTTTTCCTTGACTAATACGTGCGTAATGTCTCAGGATGAAAATGACTTAAAGCTAAAGAGCACTTAAGCAAAGTTGCACAAAATGAAATGAAACAAAACTGCAAACGTGATGGTCATCTGTCTGACTGTGGACAGGATGTGATCACTCTACTCTTCCACATTCACATTGCACATCATGTTTTTCTTTATCCAGGCACATCTTAACAGCCAGTGTCAAAATGCTCCAGGATGCACAGACCTGATGATCTCCTGGCTGATCTACAGAGGGACAAACCCCGTCACCTCTGCCTGCTATGCTGCTCGCGCCATCCAATCAACTAAATGGCATTCATACAGCTCCCTGACGTCATGAAGCAGCGTCACAAGTTAGTAATGTATCATCTCCTGAGGAATATCATCCTGTCAGCCAGCACTGGTTATGGATGAAGCCAGCTGTAACACACACACACACACACACACACACACACACACACACACACACACACACACACACACACACACACACACACACACACACACACACACACACACACACACACACACACACACACACACACACACACACACACACACACACACACACACACACACACACACACACACACACACACACACACACACACACACACACACACACACACACACACACACACACACACACACACACACACACACACACACACACACACACACACACACACACACAGTCGGTCATTTATGAGAGCGTCTGGTCCGAGTAATAAAAGCCCAGTGTTCATGCTTGGCATAAAGGTCCCACACAAACCATACTACACAACATTTTAGACTTGCTCTCACCTTTGCAGAGATGACAGAGTTCTTGTGGTAGAAGCAACACAGAGCTGCTGTCAGGTTCTTGAGGTTGCATCGCTCCGACATCCTTGTTAACTTTTCTTAAATTCAAAGACAGTAAAGCTACCTGCAGTCTTCACCTGTAGGCACTATGCAGCTCTAGTCACCCTATCTACACACACAAAGCCTAATCACAGTCAAGTCCATTAACCATTCCCAATGTCTTCTTCCAAGAAAAACTTCCATCACAGAGTTACAAAAACTAAACTGGACTAAACTATTTGAAGTGTAGTTGTAGGTGATGTAAATAAAGTAGAGTAAAGTCAGATTCTGCAGCTCCCAACGCCCCCATCGACATGTCCACTGTTGTAATCCCTTTCCTCCACAGTCCCCTGCAGAGTGAGCCCTCCACTTCACTCAGCTCCGGAGATCCTTTCTCACACTCTGGCCCCGCCCCCATAGCTCCATATGAAAGAGAGAAGGACCCATGTGGTCTGCTGTCAGCCAATGATATGTCTTTTAACTGGGAGTGGCACACAGGCAAAGTCTCTAGAGATGAAAACACATGAATGGAAGAATATATAATAACTACATATGTACAACTAAATACATAGTTAACATGTGCATCTAATATATTGTCTGACCTACATTTAATTTTCTGTGACAATTGTTTATCCTGGTTTCAGATAGTTTGCATCTTGGGATAAAAATAACCATCCTATAAAATGTCCTAGTATTGTGAAACATCTACATTTTTTCAAAGCATAAGTTGATATATTCAATAGTTTTGGGTTTGTCCAACCAGCAGTCAAAACCCAAAGTTGTTAAAGTAAGATTAATTGTATTCATATTTGAGAAGCTGAAACTGGAGATTTCTTTTGTTGCATTTTTACTTTAAAACGAAAAGTGATTAATCAACGGAAAATACATTTTTCATCCTCAATCTGTTCTTTTTTTATTCCAGTCTTATCCGTCTAACCATCATTGCTGTGGAGATTCTGCACTTGCTAGAGTTCACAAGTCAATCAAACAGGGCGTTCAGCACTGATTTGACTTTTGACCTCATCTTTATGGAGTTTAAGTCTTTTGTTTGACTGTTAGCCATGATTCTTTTATCTCTCTCTCAAAACACCTACTATTTATCACAAACAACTGGAAATACTTTACTTCCTTTCAAGATTTCTTCTGAAGAAATAGCTGCCAGACCATGACAATTACCATTTAAAACATTTAATGGCAAGTGCAGTCGTTGTTGTGTATACTAATCTAAAATGCTGCATTATTGTCTAGACAAGAGGAAAGAATCAGGTGTGTGTGTGTGTGTGTGTGTGTGTGTGTGTGTGTGTGTGTGTGTGTGTGTGTGTGTGTGTGTGTGTGTGTGTGTGTGTGTGTGTGTGTGTGTGTGTGTGTGTGTGTGTGTGTGTGTGTGTGTGTTAGTTGTTAGTATTGTAGAGTGATGATAAATAGCTGGCCATTTGTGTTACTTAATGACCGCCAAGCAATTACACACTCACTAGTTACGTGCCACAGGACTTGCATACACACTCAGTGTGCACAGAAAAGGACAAAAGGCAAGCATTTGTATACAGAAGAGACACAAGTGTACACAAAGTATACAAAAACAGTCACTTACATCAACAAAGACACAAACACACACTGAGGGTGACACACCAAGAGCAACCAGTTAAAGGAATATTCTGCCGCAGGAAATGGAGCCACTAATTACAGTTTGAACTCTCTGAAGATCCACGGAGGAAATACATGTAGAACATTCCCAGGGGCAACACACACACACACACACACACACACACACACACACACACACACACACACACACACACACACACACACACACACACACACACACACACACACACACACACACACACACACACACACACACACACACACACACACACACACACACACACACACACACACACACACACACACACACACACACACACACACACACACACAGCCAACCACAGCAGCCCCAAATCACCAGCTAGGCTACATTTCCACCTTAAAATACACACATCCGTCACACCAAGAATGCTTTGGAAAAACAACAAGATTCTATGTTTTTCTATCTGTTTTTTTGTTTCTGTCAACTGGACAAAAGAGAGCAGAGCAACAAGTATCCCATACAAACAGGGAGGTTTAAAGATTCAATAGAAAAAGTTAAAATGGTTCAAAACCTTTTAAACGAAACAAACAATGATCTGACACTTAAAAAGCAAAGGGGAAATCATACTCTGTTTATGATGATATAATGGCAATCCATCCACCAACTGCTCAGATATAGTGATGGACTGACCGACAAATATAAAAGCAATTTATGATCATCCCTATTACCTATTTCTCACAATTTCTAAGTACAAATAGAGATAAAGAACACAGCAAAGCAATCTTTCTGTTAACAAATGTGTACTGCAGAATTTTTACGTTAAACGTCATCTTTTGTGCTACACTCTCAAAATAAGGTAAATATTCTACAAGCAGGTGGCTTTAAATACATCATCAGATTCCATGACACTGACAGGATGTTTGTTTGATAGGAATAGCATGAAGTTTTAGCATCAGTGTCCTTCTATGACAGTGATTCAGCTCCCATCATTATCTAATGTCAGAGAATAAATATCAGGCACTGCTGTCCGGCCCCTGGGTGAGTTTTGGCGATGGGTCATCTGTCACTAATGGACTGTCTTGGTGGCAGTCATATTGATTTTAGCATCGTGACGCCTCTATACAACGTCAGTAAAAATGTGTGCAGTCAGTGGGTCCAGTACCTTTTAGTGCGGCTAAAAAAGAGAAAGAAAATGTAGGACTTTGTAGTTTAGAGTCAGATACAAGATTCAAACTGCTTCAAAGATAATTGTACACTTTAGATAAAGCAATAAATAAAAGCTTGCACGAGAATACGGACTTCATGAACCATTGAGAAAATTCACGTTTGTTTGGGTTTTAAGTATAGTTTTAATTATTTAGTCTTCATTATAGACCCAGCAAACTGTTGGGATGCAAATCATTCAAAGTCATGATGTATTAAAAGCATGTCATGATCTGTTTTTATATATTGACACGAGACTGACATGGTTTACATCATGACTCATGATCTATAGTCTGACTGACCCAGATTAAACTCAGCCCATTAACTCGAGTGGCACCCTTTGTCTGGTTTTAAATGGGTGATACAGCCGATAGAATAAAAGGCTCTCAGTGGCAGTTCATTGGTTTTTATAACTTTGAAAGTGTTACAGTGTATTGATGCTAAATTCAAGTCTCTAAATGTAAAACTAATACAACGTTTCTTCATGTTGTGTCTAACTGTTACAAGAACTGCCTGAAATACATAATACGTGATAAATCAGAACAAAATCCCAATAATAATTCAGGAACTGATGAGTGATGAGTTCCCAACAGGAATAATCTTTATTAATTCCCTGTAGCGAGCTGCTGGTTGTCTGGCCGGCCGCCTGCTGTGTGTACAGGCCAACACAGTGAAAGATTGACCAGCTGTGTAGCTCATTGACTGGCAGGCAGACGCACCCGCAGGCTGAACAGTTGACTAGCTGTCTGGTTTCTTTAACTGGCTCGTTGCTAACTGATGTGATGATCCTGATGAGTGTCAAACTGCTGTAACTGAATCCTTATGCACTTACTGTTACAGGGTCTCACACTGCAGCACCTGCATCTGACCACTAGAGGGTACCACCTCAGCCCTTTCAGAGATGAACTATTTCATGAATGAATATGAGTCAGTAAACACTTTGACTGATGTTTGGATCACTTAACTATGAGTGGATGTGTGTGTACTGTAAGCTGTTAAGTGCCTTTCACTTTGAGAGTTGAAATCAATTGCAAGACCGCACGAACACATACACACGCGGACAGACAGAACATTGTTGTTTCTCAATGCTCTTTCATGATGGTAGACTTAATTCAATTTGATGTTTTCAACTCAAAGACAGAATGGTAATGAAGAGGAAGTACAAAAGAGTGAAAGTCCTTTAGAGAACGAGTTTCTTTCTTACCTTTTCAGACTTTCAAAGTCAGTCAATTTGCTATTAAAGAACGTGGAGGAAATTGTGCATTATACTACTTCCTATTTTACCAGATGGCTTTATAAACAACTTTCTTTTTTAAATAGTGCATTTTGCACTAAATCCCTTCACCTTTCTTTAAAAAAAAAAAGAAAAACTTAGGTATTCATTTTCAAGATTTAAACACTCCAACCTTCAGACAATCTGTTTTGTCAGCACTTTGTTCATATGATTAACTGTGATGGCAATATGAGTGAACATCATTGTTTTATTTGGTTTGTTTCTTACTGTAGAGAGTGAACAAAAAAGTAGAAAAAGTAGCTTAAATACCTTAAGTTCTGATGATGAATGTAAAGAAATGGTCAAAGTTTTGCAGAAATATTTGTATTTATGGAGGACAGGTTTTCAGCACTCTTCACAATAAAGATGTTGCTCAATGTACTGCGGCAGAATAGAACAATCCTTTCTCTGTGACTTTTCCTCCTGTGGGAACTTTGTACCAATCCTTCTTCCTAATTCCTCACACAGACCTGACTGTTTTGTAATCCAGCCAAATGTAGCTACAGGACTGCGCTGTACTGCATGTTTTCCTGCCTGTCAGATAACGTGAGTAGGTGATAGGTCATGCAACACATTACTATACATGTGTTAGAGACTTGTGCGTTTATCCTAAAATATCCAAACACTTAGTAACATTTCAGTATGTTTATTGCTTTTTCTTTTGCAGGATAAAACGCCACAGTCGTGTTTTTGCATTTTGTTAATTTAACAATGCAGGAAGCCAATCATTAATAGTTCCTTGCATTGTGATTATACTTTATCTATACAAAACTAAACTTTATGCAAATCAGAATCTAGTCATCGGTATAGCTGTCCAATATACACTAGTTCTTATATTTGTTTCTACTGTATTCTCTTCTTTTTATTTTAGTATTTATGGTTCGTATTGAACTGTTCTCAAAGACGTTAGCTGATTTCCCTCACTAAGAGTAACTATAAAACATCCAACAGTAGAATTCAGCCATTTAACATCTCCGGGAATAGTCTTAAAATCAGACAAGAAGGATATCTTTATATGATTTGACTGGAACATCCATATATATATATATATATATCCTACACACTTATACTGGACATAATCAATGTCCAGATCAAACTGATTAAGGCAAGGCTCACTGCACAGTTTACGTACTTTTGACCTTTCCACAACACATGCACTGCCTGCTGCAGTCTGTGCATGTTTCCATCCACAGTGGAAATGCAAACACACCTGGAGTACCACAGCTGACAGCTACACTCTTTCACACTTATTATATAATACCTCGGACACAGTAGCTCCATTTGCGGTCGGCGCACACACACACACGCACGCACGCACGCACGCACGCACGCACGCACGCACGCACGCACGCACGCACGCACGCACGCACGCACGCACGCACGCACGCACGCACGCACGCACGCACGCACGCACGCACACACACACACACACACACACACACACACACACACACACACACACACACACACACACACACACACACACACACACACACACACACACACACACACACACACACACACACACACACACACACACACACACACACATGCACACACAAACCTAATTTGGCCAAAGGAATACACACAAGTGGTGTTTGTGTATTTGTGTGTGTGTGGTTAGCTCCCATATGTTCTCGTGGGAAGGACCCAGAGTTTGCTTTTCGGACCGAGGTGTCAGCATCCAAACGTGTGAGCTAAGAGATGGAAAGCAGTGATGGATGGTTTTAGGGGGTTAAAAAGAGGGGATAATATAAAGGGTTACAGAGAGAAGAATTAGAAAGCACTATCTCAGTGTAGTGCTGCTTTAGACTTACTTTAGACTTTAGACCTACTGTATAATATAGCTTTAAAAAATATGGTTTTCAGATCAAAATAAGATCATATGAGAGACACAAGATCTCATAGTCTGCTTCACTTTGTGATGACCAGGTCCATGAAGGTGATTTATACTGTACATAGGAACATTTTGAACTATCCGTGCTTTACTCTCCAAGATAATATAAGATTGTACATTGTACGTTGTAGCATTCAAGTATGTTCAGTTTTAGCAGCATACAAAATACTGAATTTCTGCAAAATGTCATTAACAATCCCTTTTTAATAACTTATATTTCGGAATATAAATGTAACATTTAAAAATGTCTAATTCAAAGAAAAATAACAGTATGCCTTGTAAATGTTGTTAATCCTTTGTATACTTCATAAACATATTGTGAGAGTAATGTAGGAAGCCTTATGTTTGTATTCAAAAGGTATTAAAGAGGCCCCATAATGCTTTCTTGGGATTTACCTTCCCTGTAGTTTGTTATATTGATTTTTGTGCGTGTACATGGCCGGCAAAGGCTAACATTCCTCCATTGGACTCCTTTGTTTACTTCAGTGACACAGTGACATCACTATGTGACAATTGCGCTTCTAATGGCCAGCGCTCCAATACAATGTTCGTGATAGGCTAAAGGGATGGGACATCTCTACAGTTGACCAATCGCAACAGAGCCGGCCAGCTGACCAATCAGAGCAGATTGGACTCTGGTTTCAGACAGAGGGTGGAAAGAGGTGCTGCAGCACAGGCAGTCTGAGACAAATAAAGAACTTTCTGAACATTAAAGCATGGACACATGTCACAGTAGAAGCACAACATACAAATATGAAACCTGAAAATGAGCATATAGAGCCCCTTTACATTTGATACCAGGCCCCAGGTCCTTTGTGTACATGTATTTAGTTAGATTGCGCATAAGCTGTGCAGTGTGAGTATAACATGAATGAACAGAAAGAGAAACACAGTAGAGCACATCATCGGTCAGCTAGATTATATGGTGATAAAAGAATGCTCATCTCTCTGTCATCACCTCTTTTGAAACGGGTCTCAGGTGGTGTGTATGTGTGAGTATGATGTATAACAGTGTTGCAGCCAAAGCAGTGGCAGACATATGATTTAGAGGAGTGTTTTCCTTGTAGGGGTAATTGGATTCACTTTTTGTTTTATTCAAATTATAGACGCTGATTGGGATGGATTCAATACAATTTGTTTGACTCTTTACCAAATGATTTCAACTGTGTGTATCTAATCAACATCTTGACGAAAGAAGTATTTAGTTTAGAGTTGCAGTCATTTTTACAACAGAGTGGAATGCTTTACATTTTAATAGTATTACTTATTCCACAGCTTTAATAGGGCTCATTTTTTATGATCACACAAATGCGTGTTCATAAAATCTAATGCATGAAATGTAATTATTGAGTATATTGAAATTATAGTAAATTGTTATGTATACAACAAAGTCACTGTCAGACTGTATACATACTTTAATTCAAGATTTGTTTGGTATGTTTACCATATAAAAAGCAACATAAAGAAAAGAAGATTTTTCATTTTTTCATTATTAGTGTCATGGAACAGTTAAGCATTTTTAACTCTTGTGTTTTTCAAAACATTGTTTCATAAGCTCTTTTTGATTGTTACAATTGTGAATAATTTGTATTATTTGTAAGGTAGCTCAAATTGATAGTAGGATAGGTTTGTATAAGCAATATTTGTATGCATGTGCCTTATCAGTCATATTGTATCCTAGACTGTGTATTCTATATATTGCTTATAATGATTGTATTGTGTGTAATGAATGAATGAAAGGTCCAACATACTGTGCGATACATTGGCATTCACTTTTTGTACAGCCAACCAAGAGATATCTTTAAATGCCATATAACTTTGCACCACCACTAAAAGTGAATACAATATCATATGTCTCACAAGCAAAGTTTTAATCAAAAATCCTGTTTTTTTAATGAGAAATATGACTTTATAGTGGTAGTGTTTGCATGATTAAAACCACAGTGATACACGTCTTTTCTGCAGTTCTAATGGTAGCAGCAGCAACAGCAGCTTTTTTTGATATTCTGTAAAAAAACAAACAGGCAGATTTGCTGTTCCTACCTTGACATAGTCCACCGTGGCATCCAGGCCGGCAGCAGGCTCCCTGGGGAACATAGACAGAGACATGGACCTGTTTAGTGAACACATCTTGCTCCTGGACCCAAACTACTCGCTGTTGAGCTTCAGTTCCTCTCTGGAGTTCCTATTACAAATAAACTAGTACTGTTAAGTCCAAGTGGGACCCTGACTGGTGCTGAAGCTGCCTCGTTAGGAGATCAGACACTGATCAGCTGTTTTTGGAGATGATTAAGTTCAGTGGAGGTTTTTTTAAAAGATCCAAATGGGTGTCACAGGTCCAAACATGATGCCATATCAGCCATACGATAGACAAAGAAGGTACAGCTGCACTGTAAGGCTTCTGTACAGTGACCTGTAATGCTGTCCAGATCTCACTGTTTTTAATCTAAAAGAAAAGACGTCCAGAGAAACAAGACTTCACACTGAACTGCTTTCAATCTTAGACTCTCTCTGTCCTTCTACTGTCTGTCTCTCAGTCAGCGGTAAACATGTTCACTTACTGCCTGCCTCTCTTGGCCCCCCTCCCTCACTCCTCCCCCACCATAACACACATCGCAGCCACACGCCTATCCTTGAGAGTCTACTGACAAATTCACAGGGAGGTAAGAGCACACACATTTCTTTCATTTTTCTCCTTTTGCATTGTCTTTGATAACTTAAAGGGGCCCTATTATGCTTTTTGTTGTTCCCTTTCCTGGAGTTTGTTTGAAAGTTTGTAGTGCATGTAAATGGTCTGCAAATCCCCAAATTCCCTCCAGAGGGAAATGCCTCGATTGGACTCCTTTATTTACTTCCGCAACATAGTGACATCACTATGTAACACTTGGCTAGCGCTCCCTACACATTGTACGTGATAGGCCAAGGTCCTTGACAGCTCCAGCTAACTAACCAATCAGAGCAGACTGGGCTCTGGTTTCAGACAGAGGGTGAAAAGAGGTGCTGCAACACAGGCATATGAGAAAAATAAAGAGCTTTTTCAACAAAGGCACAAAATACGATTATTAATCTGAATATGAGCATAATATGTCATCTTTAAAAACATCCGACAGCAGTTTTCTACATGATCTTGTTGGACTTTCATTGGCTGTTATTACACATTTTAGTTTAAAGGTCAGAATACACATAAAACATTATTTAAGTATTTAGTTTTGACCAGCAGTTCTTAACAGAATATCTGACTCAAGCACAGCTCATTATTTCCATTTCTCTCCCTCGATATTGGTACTTGAGCGTATAAATGTAGCTCTCTCTCGACAGGAGGCTTATGTCAGAGGATCAGTGAAGAGGTAATTAACTCAAATCCCCCACAATGTTAGCAAGGTTGGTAGTTTAAATCCCTTAAGCCTACATTGCTGTTCCCACGGGAATATTAGCACAGTCCATTGCTTACCAAACCAAATATGTTTAGCTCTAAGCCCTCTCAGTTTAATATGGCCCCAGATAATGAGGTGGGATTAACTTATGTAACTAAACAGAAGCCTCCATTCACAACAATGTGTAGTTATTATTCATAGAATGAGAATGCTCAGGACTCTCAATCACCCTCAGCCAATTTCCCTTTGCAGGGACGAGGAGATGCAGTATATTCAAATGATCCTGTTCCAGGTCTAAACATCCCTAATCCAACATATCCTGACCCCCCCCCCCCCCCCCCCCATCACAAAGTATCAGCACAACTCTACACTGAGGCTACCCCACAGCAGAGGGAAGATCAGCTGTTGGCTGAGCTGTTGTCTGATTGTGCCTGGAGCGATAGAAAGTTGAAAGTGCTGCAGATCACCCTCTATTTCACAATTTAGTTGTTTTTCAAAAATCTGATAAATTACAATAAGCCATTTAAAGAAAAATAAATTCTAAGTAGGTATCTATTATAACAGCTGAAAGTAAAGACTATCTCATTTATCAAAATGTAATCAGTTTACAGTTATTTGATGAACTGTTAATAGTGAATGTCATTTTTGTTTGTGCCTTATTGTTATTTTATGAACTTGAAAGGCAATATGCATTTGGCAAAGGCATTTGGACAAGGCATAGGATAATATGAAATTATATATATGTGGTTTTCATTTCATGATCATTGTTGTATTTTGTAAAAAAAAAAAGGTTGGAAACACTTTTGAATCGTGATTACCCTTTAAGTGATTGATCTTAAATAGGGTTATCATAATTGATTATGTGAGTCAGTTTTATCTTTCACTTTCAAATCAGGCTCTGTTTTTCACCTCTTTCTCAAGAGTTAGACAGTTTTGCCAATCCACTCATCTGAGGATATTCATGATAATAATGATGTAATCTCAGTGGAATTAAAACCTTATATTGTCCAATTTAATTTGGCTAAACATATGACATCTGAAAATAGCAATAATTATTGTCTTTAAGAAAAAGGAATGGTTGAATTATGATCAGTGACAGCTTCTCGGAGCTAAACTGCTTAAAAATCACCACTGCAAAAAGAGGAAGGATATAGTGAAGAAGAGCAGGAAGAGAATGAGGAAGAAGAAGACAGGAAGTGTCTGTGGTCTAAAATCTAAACTTAAATCAGACATTCAGTTTGACACAAAAGTACCGTAGCAATATGTGTTGGTTTTTAGGAGTCAGTGGTAAGCTGGACCTCTGATTGTCCCCAAATCTTTACCACTCAAACCACCTGCCCACCGTAACCGTGCGCTGGCTCCATGGTCAGAGGTGGGTGCATGGAGAATCACCACATTCCAGACAACACCCATATGAACCCTCCTGCAGTTGAATGTGCTACAACTGAGGGAAAATCCAGATTTGTTTTCCCTGAGGGAGGTCAACAGGTCAGGCTCACAAACAGAGCAGCAGCCCTGGAGATGATGGAGATTCAGTGTTAAAACTGTTAAACCCAGGTTGTTAGCCAGATGTAGGATGAGGTCTCCGCCCAGCGTCTTAACGGATGTTTTTTACTTCTATATTCTTCCCTGATAGCGTTAAGTAAGGCTGATTGCAGCACTAACAATCTGAAACAAAGTAAAGTCAGAGTGAGATGGCCACGCATTCCAGACTAAACAAGCTGACCACAGCTAACTTTGCCTTTTTTTTGCTGAAACAGCATCAGACGCTTTTTTTTTCTGCTTCTAAGACCACAATGTCAAAAAGGCAGAAAGAGTGGAAGCAAGTGAACAAATACAAGTACAGGGAGGGCAGCAGGAGCCACAGTCTTTTTCTGGCTACTGTTGTTCTTTGCGCTTCACCACACAACTCTCAGCACGGCCACAACTGGCTTCAGTGACTGACTTCACGATGTGTGTGTGTGTGTGTGTGTGTGTGTGTGTGTGTGTGTGTGTGTGTGTGTGTGTGTGTGTGTGTGTGTGTGTGTGTGTGTGTGTGTGTGTGTGTGTGTGTGTGTGTGTGTGTGTGTGTGTGTGTGTGTGTGTGTGTGTGTGTGTGTGTGTGTGTGTGTGTGTGTGTGTGTGTGTGTGTGTAGGAGAGAGTGAGCAACATGCAGGGGCTGCAGGCGGCCTACAGAGGTCAGTGTGTTTTCATATTAAGATCCGCACACTAAGGGGAAAATTGATTTGTGATTCCAATCCAGACTATACACATCCGTACCTGCTATGCTAACTGTATTGTTTTGGAAGTTGATGTTTTACAATTAAGTAAATGAAAGAAGTGAATGTGGGATGTTGAAGCTTATTTACCTTATATTATAATGAAATAATAAGTGTTATTTTATTATGCAGAGGATGTTATGGATTTTCCCTCCGTTTATATTTATTATTGTTTTGATTGAAGCTGACTATCAATCAGAATTACGTCACTTGTAGCCGTGGTTTTTGGATCTTTCATTTAGGAGCTATGGGTGGAAGAAATAAAGCCGTAATAGAAACATCATGGTGATCTCTGCATGATACATGCAGTTTAGTTAATTCAGTGTGCATATTGAAATCTTTTGAAAGTGTATTGTCCAAGTGTGAAAAGCCCTGTTAGAGTCAGTGTGTATTACGACTTTGAAACACATCAAGATGCTAAAAGTCTGGTTTTTATTTGCAGCACTAAAGCAGCCTGCTGGTTCTGTCCCTCAGTTGGTCAGGGCTGTTACAAGAGCAATACATCAACAGGTATGAACAAGGTAGGAATGTTAGTTCAATACCATCTTTTACAATTCAAAAGAGAATATAGTGTAAACGCTGTTGATCATCAGAAGAAGTCAATCCAAACTCATTCAGCAGAAGCAGAATTAAAAAGGGTAACAAATAAGCTTATTTATGTTGCTAAAATGAAAAGTGGCATGTGTCAACACACTTCCTCTCCTCTCCTCCCCCCACTCTCTCTCCTTCTTCCTCCCCCTTTTCCTCTCTGGTGGTCTGCTGAGCTGTTCACTGAGGTCAACACAGAGACAAACTGACCAATCTGAAGCCGGTGCAACATCAGGTCAGGGGTCAAAGGTCAGCTGACAGCATGAGGAATGGAAAGTCAAGACCGACCGGCCAGTGGTTGCATACTTTAGAGCTAGGCTCCCTTATCTTTTTATAGAAAACTCCAATATGGGCCGACAGAGGAGCTGGGGGGAAGTTATGCTACTCATTGCTTTAATAACACCAGGGTCTATGTTTAACATTTACATGTTTGTTTTTTTAGAAAACACAATGTACAAATCATCTGTATTATTTGCAAATTGGCTTTTATTTAGAAGAAACTTGGATTTGAGAAAATGTACTTAGAACCATTGGAAAGCATTTCTTATTGATTACTGCAAACTATTATTTTTCTTTATTAATCAATGTACAGATATCTTTTTTATTAATGGTGGGCAAATCAATGTGAATATCAGCCAAATATCCAAAGGTGATGTTTTAAAATGTCTTGTTCCATTAGTCCAAAACCCAACGATGCAGAGTATAATATGATATAAAACAGAGAAGAGCAGCAAATCTCCATTATTTTGTATTCTAAAATGTATGTTTTTTTGCATAAAGAAACTTAAGAACTACAAAATAATTAAAAAAGCTCACCAAATATCTTTCTATACATGTCATTTAATTGTTGAAGCTTTAACCTCCTGAGATGAGCTGAAATGTTGCTATATAGGTTATTATTCCAAGTATTTGTATGTAAATGATGATGTATCTTTAAAAACCTTTCACGGCCAAGGAGATGATTGTAAGTATGTGAAACAAGAACCTCAATCAAAGAGATAACATAAATCTGGACACAGTGGGATTTATGTCAGTGACATAGCAAAGTCTCTTTTGTAGTTGTCAGGCCATTAGTAGGGTAATTTAGTAATTACCAAGTGCTGCTATTTGATCTTCAGACAGTTTGAAGTAAGGCTATATATTAGCTGATTATAAAGAACAACCCCCACCTGCCAAATAAAAACCCAGCCTGAAAAAGATGTATCACTTTGTCACTCTCAGCTCATTGAGCTCATTTACAGCTGAATTGGAACATCATTTGACGGTAAGAGATACCATTGATTGATTTCAAAACCCCATACATGTGCCCTAACTCCATGAAAAATGAGCCAAAGTGGGATAATGATGCTGTTCATTATTTGGCCACCTGCACGGGTTGAATTTGACCTGGACAAATTGTGCTGCTGTATGTCAGCAGTGTATGAAATGTATCCAGCACGGAGGCAGAAGATGGAGAGAGCAGACAAAGAGCTCACAGTAATCTGTGATCTGTCCCGCCACACCCTGACCTACAAAGGTAACCCAACTGCTGGGGGCTACACACACGCACACACAGACACACACACACAAAGCTGGCTACATCAGATACTGTCTGTTGTAACTCTACACTAGAGATAGAAAGATGGGAGGACATGTTGAGGGATGAGGTGTGTGTGTGTGTGTGTGTGTGTGTGTGTGTGTGTGTGTGTGTGTGTGTGTGTGTGTGTGTGTGTGTGTGTGTGTGTGTGTGTGTGTGTGTGTGTGTGTGTGTGTGTGTGTGTGTGTGTGTGTGTGTGTGTGTGTGTGTGTGTGTGTGTGTGTGTGTGTGTGTGTGTGTTCCCTCTGAAGTGAGCTTCACCCCCTCAGGACTCGCATTTCTCCATCCAACTCCAAACTCTGTTTTTGAGTCCCTGCTCCAAATTAATAGCGTTTTTCTTTCAGAGCATGGCAAGTGTAAGGCAAGAAAGATTGCCTAGAAATGTCGAATCCCTCTAAAAAGCACTACCCCAAAATACTACATAAATCAAGAGTATTTCTACTTCATTGTATATGTCATTGGCTTTTTGCTTGAAAAGTCTCTCCCAAAAGTTTGCTTGTCAGAAAGTGCTGTTTTTAGCTATCTCTATTGAGATTTCTCTGATGGTTGTGTGTGTGTGTGTGTGTGTGTGTGTGTGTGTGTGTGTGTGTGTGTGTGTGTGTGTGTGTCTTTTTACATTTGAAAGACTAAATGATTTATAGATATAATAACCGTCAGATTCATTAATAATGAAACTGATAAGCTTTAGCCCTAAAGCTTGGATTTTCAACATTTACAATTCTCCCCAATGGTGACAGTAGTCACACAAACTCAAAAAGCCTACCACTGGAATCTGTGATAACTGCTCTGAAAACAAGATGCTGTTCTCCAAAAATGTTAAAAATATTTTAGGTGTATTTGAAAATATATGTTTGGTTGAGCGTTCCTGTGATTGTGTCTCTTTTTTGACCCTTAATAGTTTAAAATTAAAGCTCAAGCAAAAGTAAAAAGGGTCACATTTTATATTTATGCAGCCTAATATATTTAAATAACATATTAGCTTCAGTGGGTTTCCAATCTACATTACATCCTCTGTCCAAGACAAAATCACACAAAGACGTTATACATGTACATTTCAAAATGCATTGTGTTGATCAAAAAAGAGCTTGTATGACCTCATTATGTGTGCTTTAAAAATGTGTTTACCTGTAACCATGAAAGTCGTCAATTATATGTTGGACCAGTGGAGAGGTCAGGGGTTGATGGGCGTGTCCGGGAGGCAGTGACGTGTTCCAGGTGTAGTTTCCATGGGGGAGGTTTGCTCCGCCTCTCTTGCGTCGAGGCAGAGTCCCGTGAATGGAGATTTGCTGGTAGGCCGAAGCAGGCAGATCTGAGAGGCCGCTGCCATGGCCTGTGGGGAAGCTGGAGGAGGGAGGAGGGAAACATAAGATTAAAGTGTTCACGTAAACAAAAACACTTTTGTGAAGACTTTTTTCTCAGAAGCCAGATTCTGATGTGATGACCTTCTTATTAATGTCTCAAAATGCAATTAAATGTTGGTAAATTGCTATGATACAAACCTGCATTGCATTACAGAGAAGCCTATGGGTTTTTAAAACTCATTTCATTTCAGACCCTGAGCTCTGCCAGGCTTCTTTGAAGAGCTGTTTTCAGTCACCCAACTCACCCCGGTTTGGAGCTGAGGAGGTCCATGGAGGAGGCGAGGGAGGACTGGAGCCCCCTGGAGGAGCAGGTGGTGCTGCCGAGGGAGTTTGAGGGGACTCCATGGTGTACAGTGCCTCCTCCCAGGGCGTGGTGTGCATGGAGGGACCTTGGCAGACTGGCAAAACGCCCCTCTGCCATCATCCTCAACTCTGGGAAAGAAACACACACGCAAAGTCAGAGGACTTCTTCAGAGTGAGTTTACCTTACAGGGTGTGTTATAAATAATATAATGACAAGGGAAATGCAGGGGATGTCATTAAGCTGTTATCAGTTTGGTTAATACATATCTGTAAGACATATGATCTGAAAACACAAAAGACACGCAAAGATGAAATACTATATTAACACAATCAAATTTCTCACATACCCTTTCACATCATCATGCATACATGACACTCACTGACGTTTGCCTTGAGGGGTTAAAGCTTCTGATTACATATCCTCATACCAGCAGTGTTAGCTAGATAATGTTATTCTACCTCAATGTAAGCATGCGAACAATCAAAAAAAGAATCTGACAATATACTGTATATATTGCTTACATTCATAGGCATAATTTAAAGTTAAAGTTGATCCAAAACACATGAGAACAGTTTTGAACATTAGGAGACATTGCCCGTTACTTTTGTCTTCAATTATTATTTTTCAGTTTAAACTGAGAAGAGCATAAGGACATTGGTAAACTGGCTTTTTTTGAAGAGGATAACACTGCCCAAATGAAATTTGTTTTGGCAGGAATACAAAGCACAAACTATATATGGTTTAGCTTGAATTCCTTAGGAGAGCAGCATGACCTTTAACAATACATTTGACATTCCGTGCAATAACAACCAACTTGAATACCATTTTGGAGTAAACAAAAGTACCACACACCGTCCGGTAGTAGTTTCATAGATTTCAAAGGCCTCAAAGCCAAAAACAGTTTCACCAGACAGCAGCTTCCTACTGGAGGACGTGTGAAGAGAACAGAGGTCTGACCTTCTGCTTTTTTATTTATTGAGAACCTCTATATGTCATACCGTAAGGGAATGCTTTAAATGATTTATATTGCAGCAAGGCACTAAAACATAGCTTTTACTCCAGCCTTTTCAAAAAGTAAAAGCACACAACATGTATTGCTAATGGGGAATATGTCAGACGGATGGATATATTTACTGTACACAGAGATGCCCAAGATAGATAAGTCATAAGGGATGGGAAAAAGCACTGGACAGGTTCCTGATAAATTCCCCTGCCATGTGATGATGACTGGACAGCAGCTAAAATCTGCTCTGAATCACTCAGCATGCTGCGCTTAATCACACTGTACAAGCTAAAATACCTTCAGCTGACAGACATGTTGGTACACTGGATGGTACGAAACTCCACATGCCTTCCCTATTTCTAATCTCATCAGACATAAGAATCTGGCCCAAACAACTTCGCTGTTGTTTCTTTTTTATTGTGTCTTACTTTGGACAACCTGAATTTGATCAGAGAAAGTAGGATGAAGGGAAACTGTCCGTGTAGTTTGATGCAGTCAGCTCAGATGAAGAGGTATTGTTTTGAACCAAAACGATCAACAAGGTTAAAAAGTATTTGATTTCGAAGGCAGAGGATACGCTGTTAATTTATTTAATCTTTGAATATAAATTAAATATTACCTCAGTTGTTGAATGTTATATGTTAGTGCTGTCCTCGACAAAAACAAGTCTTAACCCGACAAATACATTGTTTCTTACAAAGTTTGTGCAAAGGCAAGCTTTGGCAACCTCGATGTTGTATATACTGCTCTTTTTTGTAAATAAAATCCACAAGGGGACATTACATATTAAATAAGATATTTATAAGCTTCTGACCCTAGCAAGTACAGAAACATTGATTATAAAAGGAAAGTAAACCTTTAGCAGGGGGTGATTGAGTCTACAGCTTGGGATAATGAATATCAATACAAATGCAAATAGAGTTTTAAGTAGGGGAACAGCTGGCCAACTCTAGACATTTCAGCGTGACAAGTAAAGAATACACACACACACTCACACACACAAACACACTGTGAAGCCCTTCGAAGGCATGCTGGGTCAGAGAGTGGATTCCTCTGAGGGGCAGAAGGCCTACAGGAGGAGGACCTATTATAAGACCCTCAGGGATGGTCAGCCTGTGGTAATGTGTATTTGCGTGTGTGGCCCTGGCCATCTGCCAGACACACACCCTCCCCTGTAGAGGAGAAAGGATGTC
The DNA here is from genome assembly GCF_949606895.1 of Notothenia rossii. Classification (NCBI taxonomy): domain Eukaryota; kingdom Metazoa; phylum Chordata; class Actinopteri; order Perciformes; family Nototheniidae; genus Notothenia; species Notothenia rossii. Next base: position 72,884,347 of record NC_136912.1, read on the forward strand.
TCTCACTGAGTGAAAACACACAGCACTTACGCACATGAATACTTGGTTGATTAATCGTATTAATAAATTATTCATGCTAAGTGCTTAAGAAGTTGTTTCCACATGCAGGGAATGTGTGAACATCTTACTTTCTCCTTTAGCCTCTCCTCTCTCTATCTACTCTACTCTGTCCTTCAACACTGCTTATTCCAGCTTGTGCAGCCTCGCAGTTGGGGGTGCTGCAGCCCCCTCAGCACCCCCACCCCCCCCTTCCCGCGTCCATTTGCGATGTCTCGCTGTCTCGCAGATCCCACGCAGCAAGCAGGAGATGAACCCAGCTCACACTGTCCGCTCCAGCAGCGAGCCGCGCAACGTCCCGCCAACACGGCACCCAGACCCCACGCAGCATTCTCATCTGTTTGTCATTACTGGTGTCATTTCCTGGTTGCTAACAAACGCCATTGTAACACATAATCACTGATGTTCCGCTGTAACGGTGGTGGACTCATCAGAACAGAGTGGGCGAGCTGACCAATCAGAGCACAGTGGGCTCATAGGGAGGGGGGGGGGGGGTCAGGAGCTCCAACAAGCCGTGTAGGACAGAGAGTGAATACACATACTATACAGAGATGCTGTATGAGAAACCGATGTGAGTTTGGAACATTGAACAATATAAATCTATTCTAGTAGACCTCAACAATGGAATTATGATCAGTAGAAATTGCCATGACATGCAACCTTTAAGTCCCTCTTTCTTCTTCTGACTTCATCCATATATCCATCTCCCCCTTTCTCTTTTAGTGTTGTGCTCTTCCACAGATACAAATCCCCCCCCCTCCCTCCTTCTGCCTGTCCGTCATGATGTCAGCTCTTCTTTAGCTTCCTCACTTTGTCACCTTCTTTCTGCCCTTTGTCCTCCCTCCTCTCATAATAATAGACTTTGCTCTTTTTATCCCCCCCTTTTCTCTGCCTGCCTCATCCTCTCCTCCATACAGCTGTTCAGCCATTGGCTAGCGCACACTTCAATAGACACACTCGCGCACATACACAGAAACATTTAGTTTGTGGTAATTTTAACCATACTTAGGTTAGTTTGTAAGTAAGAACATCTGCATTATCGAGCAAAATCTTAACATTACACCTGATAAAACTTTCATTGGTTTAAAAACTTTCATTTTAGATTACTTGTCAATTGCAGGTTGAGGTTATGTTTTGAATTTGCTACTGACACAATATCCTTTCAAACAAACAGCAAATCATTCAAATTGATGTCTATAATTTAAATGTGTAGTGACAAGTTTACATTTCCTTTAAACCCGTAAACAGTGCTACTATTTGTAACTTTTGTAAATCAACTTATTCAAAAATATGTATATCTTCTTTTATATGTCATATTTTTAAAGCTGTGGCCCATCATTTTAAATTATGCTTACAAATCCCTGTTTGGAAGCCAGAGCATAAAAGTAGCTTGTTTATTGTAATTTATAAGCTAATATATATATAGTAATACTAAAACATCTTAAATGAGCTAATATATGCAGTCAGATAATTTATTGGCTGAAATGTACGGCATTTAAAACCAGCCGTCATTGAGGATATCACTCAAATAAAACAGTAAAATAAAATGTCACAGTGGAAAAATACTCCTGGCATCAGAGGTATTTCCCTTGATCATGGTGTAAAACACAACATATTCTGAGGTAAGGTTTGCTTTATCAGCAACACTAGTAAAGGCCTTGGGTTGGGATGGGAACGCCAGCACACACTCACACAAACACACACACAAGTCCTTGGGTGGGAAATGAGTGCAGATTAAAGAGGAAGAGGAAATGGCAGTATAAACAGTCGGCAGGCATCTCATTATAAAGGATCACCAGCAATAAAACATAAATCGCCTCTCACCATAACTGTAATTCTTTCTCTTTCTGTCTCACAGGGTATAAGGACATTGCCTTGTAAAATGTAGTTTAACTAAAGTTGATAATTTAATAGTAGGCTTTTCCCATCTCTCCCTCTGACTACTATACACATCAGTGAGGAGTCAGAAAGCTTGTCTTTAGTCCACTCAAGAACTTCACAAAAGGCGTCTTGGCCACTGCTGGGAATTCAGGTTGGACTAAAAGTCCTCTAGTATACGAAAGAGAAATCCTAGGACAACACAAACATGTTGGGGAATAAGTGGCTTCCTCTAGCTGCCTTAAAGAGTCTTCCTGCTATGGCATGCTCACAGACACACACACACACACACACACACACACACACACACACACACACACACACACACACACACACACACACACACACACACACACACACACACACACACACACACACACACACACACACACACACACACACACACACACACACACACACACACACACACACACACACACACACACACACACACACACACACACACACACACACACACACACACACACACACACACACACACACACACACACACACACACACACACACACACACACACACACACACACACACAAGCAAACCACCCCTGGCCAGAAGCGAACAATGGGAACAATTGTCACATGACCGCTGTTTAGAGCCGGCCTTTGTTAGACAGAGAGAGACAGAGAGAGACAGAGAGAGAGAGAGAGAGGTCCTACTCGGTGCGTAGGTTTACCAGTGTGTATGGGTGTGCAACATATTATTGAGTCTTTTATTAAATCCCACAGCAGTAGCTGCCATTTAAAACTTTTGAATCTCTCTTTCTCTCTCACACACACACCACCTGCCCTCCATGTGTGCTTGTTTCATATGTCGTTTAAGAGATGGAAAGTGTGAGACAAAATGTGTGTACAGTCACTGATCAGCACACTGTGAGCCAGTCAGTCACATAGAAGCAGCCAGCTGAGTCAGTCAGTATTTAGTTCCTTCAAAAAGTAATTCCATCTCAAATCTATAACTCAAGCTGTACTTGAAATGATGCTCCGGCAACATCAAAGATGGTAACACATGCAGTTAAGTTGCGCTTGTGGTGTCATCTCAGCCGGCCTTTTGGGTGTAACAACTTTATAGCTAGAATTAAAATGACCATGACCAACCAACCAATTGCTTAGTTATAAATGGACATGCTAAATTGGCATGTGATTGTGTTTATGTTTCTGAGATAAAAAGGTTCAGTGTGTCCATCTTGTTATCTAACAATCATGCAGATGAAAATAAATGAAATTCCTTAATAGACGGAAGTCACATTGTTTGTGTAAAGTACTTATTTGCTTACTTCCAGAGAGTTGTATAAAAGGCAACACTTCTGTCTTTATGCTAAACAGGAAGCTTTAGATGGTAACTGATGACAAAACTAAATTAATTCACACATATTTCAGTGAGACCAGATATTATCAAGTTTTCAATTTTGTTCTTGTACTGTTTCCCTATGTTCCCAAACTTTGTGCTAAGCTAAGATACCGTCGCCTTAGCTCTAACTTCATTATCTACATACATGACAAATGAATGTATCTTATTTGACAAGAAAGCAAATGAGAGCCTTTCCTTTTATAAAACAAGTTGGAGATTTGAAGTGTGAGTGCCAAAAGCAAATCAAGTAATGCTCCTTTCAGATATCAACATTATTGATGATGTTGTTGCAGCTTGTGCCTCAATATTTAGTCTACAAATGAATTGGTAGCATCACGGTTAACTAGTATATTTAAAAAAGTATTATTAATTTCTTAAAATTTAGAAATGTTAAAAGTTGGTAAAGGCGGTACTGCTAAAGTTATATACCAGTATCCCATCAGAATACTGAAGTTAAAGCCTTAAAAAGTATATTATCGTTTTTGATTTTGGTTTGCTATGGTTCGGCTTTTTTGAAGATTACAAGTCACATGTGTTGACGGCTGGCTGGAATACCAACTATTTCATCCCACAGGAGCAAGTAACACAACACCACAAACGTGTACACACACACACACACACACACACACACACACACACACACACACACACACACACACACACACACACACACACACACACACACACACACACACACACACACACACACACACACACACACACACACACACACACACACACACACACACACACACACACACACACACACACACACACACACACAACACTGCCACTGCAAGTAGGCAACCGTCACACAGTTACAGCTGAGCTATGTGAGTCTGACAAATTTCAGCATTAATCAGAGGTTGAATCTCATTGGCTCGATTCAACGCCACAACAGGGTTCAGACCTGACACTGACTAATATCGGAAAACAACCTGCTGCATGTTTCTCTTCACAAGACATCCACACACACAGATGCACACACATGTCTGCCTGTCATCATCTCGTGGGTGGTTTACCGTTTAAAGATGTGTTCTCAAAGGTCAGAGAGCTGCAACCTGTCAAAGTGTCTCTGAGCACGACAGCTGTTTGATAAGAGCCCTCCTTAACCTTTTCAAGTTTAAAATGAAATACTAAAATAAATATTAGTGGGTTTACAGCAGTGTCAAAACCTATTCATGATGAGAAAATAAACTTGTGCAAAACATTGTAATCTTGACCCAAACCCCAAACCGTGATGAAAGATCTTCATCTTATCTCTCATATTCCATGTAATTATTTCCTGCTGGGGGTTTCTACAGTTAGCAGCACCAACCAACCCCATCAACCACAGCTACACCCAGCGCCTTGGGAAGACGACTTATTGCTCAAAAAGTCCCCGAGCAAATCTAACTCACTTTTGAAATGTAAACAATTCAACCAACAGGGGTGGAGAGAGAGAGAGAGAGAGAGCTGAGAGGAGAAGGCAGTGTGGTGAAATACACAGCAGCCACAGAAAGAGAAACAAATCCTTTACTATTTCTACCTTTAAATAAAAAAGTCTGAAAGGACTCTAATGCACGCAGAGGAGATGACCATCATCAAGACTTAACAACACACATTCCTCCACACACATCCACACACATTTATATTCCATACCTGTCAGCGTGACCTTTTCTCTATCCCTTGGTCTTTGCTCCTATTTTTCTTTCAGTCGTATCTAATCCAAAGTATTCCCTTTCATCGTTTGTTTGAATGACTGAGCTTCTGACTAGCGGACCGGCTGCAAGATTACTCACTCACGCTGCTTGAGACAGGCAACAACAAGTAGCGCCGCACAATCAGAAGCCCTGCCCTCCTCTTTCTCTCTCAGGGGAGTGATTTGTGAGCACACAGCCCCTCCTCTTTCTCCTCTGTATTTGGGAGGAGTTTTCGTTCTTTCTTTATTTTAGCTGAGTTGTCTCTTGCCCCCACATCCCCTGAACACAACTCTCCCTGCCACCCCCCCCCCTCCTCCTCCTCCTCCTCTTCCTCTGCCTCCTCCTCCTCCTCCTCCTCCTCCTCCTCCTCCTCCTCCTCCTCCTCCTCCTCCTCTGTGTTCCCTGCACAGCCCCGTATTTCATGCTCCAAGTCTTTTTGTTTGGGATCTCTTACACCAACACCACTAAGTGCTTAGAGAATATTTAAATGTGGCCTAATGTTGCTATTTGCAGAGAAGGGATGAGAGGTTGCATGGTTGTGACATGTCTGAGAAACTTGAGGTGCACTAAAGATAAAGTTGAACTACTGCTGACAAATAAATCAGCGTCATAGCTTAAAATATATCACAAAATACCTTTAAAGCGAAGGGAGGGAATGGTGGCAAAAAAAACGTACATTTCATCTAGTAAGAGTAGAAGAGCTCCACATGTGTTTATCAGGTATGAGGTCATTGTGTGTGTGTGTGTGTGTGTGTGTGTGTGTGTGTGTGTGTGTGTGTGTGTGTGTGTGTGTGTGTGTGTGTGTTGACTGGCCCTCAGGACAACACTCTCTCCTGTCTTTGTCCTCCTGTTCCTCTGTATTGTCTAGAGTTGATAACACCCAGACACGTGCGTGTGTGTGTGAGTGTGTGTGTGTTTCCTTTCAGACAATACAAGGAGCCCATCCTGCCGCTATGAAAGCCGAGATGATCAGATGCCCCCGAATATGACACACACATTGCTACAAACATGTAGGTGTTTTGATCCTGAGCTACTCACACTACATGCGATAAGACTGTGAGAAAGCTGAAGTGCATGAGGGCCAAAACTGTCTTTTTTTGATCAAAAACGAAGAACTTTTGTTTAAATAATCTTCATCATCATTATTTTTTGTGTTATTTCAGATATTTTTAAAAAATGCATTCACCCTCTTCTTTCTCCAAATATAAGTAGCACAGTTACATCAAGATGGAGATATTAGCAATATTAAAAACAGATACAAATGCATACATCTAATTCTTAAATGGTTAAATTATATTGTGAAACATTGGGTTTCAAACGTATTGTTGGATTGATTCGTCTTCCTGCCTAACTGCCATAAAGCAGAGCACTTCACTTAGCAAACTACATTGTCATAAGCCACAATAGGATAAACAAAACTAGGATATTTTAATATATTTATAATGTAATTCATCATAGGTGTTGGGACATCAACAAGGGTTTTATTAAAGAATCATTAAAGGAGTTTGGTGCATTCACACCTAATAGAGAACCGCAGTGACGCGTCGTAAAACCCGGAAGTAAGTTAGCATTTTTAGCACTTCCGGTTCCTTCCTCAAAAAGCAATGCATTTTTTCCATAGGGTTTTGGAAAATAGCTCGAAATAAGGTCTGTGGTTGACACAAATTTAAGAGATAAATCACGTTTTGTTCTACGACATTAAATACATCAGCAGTGACCCCACTGGGGATTTTTGAAGAGTTTACGTGTCTGAAAAACGATGGTTGTTACAGAGTGGCTGAATAGGACTACAGAAATTGTCGACGCCGTTGTACGTCATTACGCCGAACACGTAAACACTCCCGCTAAATTTGTTTTCCCCTGTGTTCTGCTTGAAAGCAAGTACCTGCCTATCTTTAGTATCTTAGTATATCTGACCATTAGAATCTGCATTTTTGAAATTGTCGTTTTTAACACCGTAGTTTTACAAATTATAGAATAATTAATTACCAGTGTTTTACAATTTTACTCGGCAGTTTGTTTCGTTAGCTAAAGTTAGCTAAAGCTAGCGCTACTAGTTAGCTACGCAATGGTTTGTTGCTTTGCTCCGGGTTGCAGCCACAGGTCTTCGCATGAAACGTGCTTGTTCTATCGTTTCCCGGCCAATGTTTTCCAAAGGAGAGTCTGGATTCGTGCCATGAGGTAAGCTGACGTTACATTTTTGTCCATGTCACGGTGAAATGTAAATGATGGGTAGTGACTGTATCGCCGTTATAGAGATGGCGCTGCTGAAAAGACCGCAACATAAGTAAATATAATGAATACATCTTATTAAAACCTGTGTGGCTTATATGATAAGTCTAATTAGTACAAGCAGCATAACATTTCACCATGTAACTAAAGATTGTAGTCAGGGAAATCAGTTTGACATATTGAACTAATAACAAATCACCTCTGGCTGGCAGAGAACTCTCTGCTCCATAGCTTCTCTTGGACGTAAAATCACATGTACATTTATATTCAATTTAATATTCCATCCCTCACATACTTTTGTATATATAATAACTTATATTTTGTTTTTCTTGTTATGCTGCTGCAACACAAACATTTCCCAAATTGGGATCAATACAGTAATATCTTATCTTAATTAATTAAGAAATATAACTATTATAATTATTGTAGCAGCTGACACCTATTTTCAATATGGATTAATCTACCATTTATTTATTTAGTTCAATTTTCATCTATAAAAATGTCAAAATAGTGAAAATGTTCATGAGACTTATCAAAGTGCAAGGTTATATCTTTAGATGTTTTGTTTTAGCCTATGTACTGTATGTCTTAACGCTCTTACAGTATATGTGACGGTGTGACTTCCATGAAACTAATATTTTATATCTTCCCAACAGACGAGCTGACAGGAAACCTAACACTCTAACAGTCACAACATTGCAAAGGCGAATAAATGTAAATTAAAAACAATTCACAATTTTTTTATTTCTTCTTCCTTGCAGTGAGGTGAAGCTGACCTTGCACTTGGTGCCAGTAAGGATGTTCCTCACGCTGGCTGAATGTTTCTCCTTCCTTACTGACACAGAAGCCCTTCATTTGCAATGCTTCACTAATTGTCATTTCCCTGGCTCCGTAGGGACACTTTCCCTCCAGCACAGCGGAAGACCCTACCAGACCATCTGGAGATGCCCCCAACAATCCTGATAGGGAGAGCCACAAATCTGACTCATGGACCTGCATCTGAGTTGCAGTGGTGAATGCCCTGACGCCCTCACATTCATTCATAGTCCCCCACTGTAGAGACAAAACACCATCAAGGGCCTGTTGTTGCCCTAGCACCCTGGCAATAAGGGAAGCAGTCACACGCTTTGACCTCAGGACAGCTCCAAAGTTGCTGGCAGTCAACCTTCCTTTCCTGAACAAATGCCAGTTTGGGTTGGTTCGCTGACCAGTGGTAGCCAACTGAATTGCCCTCTGTTGCTCTTCAGACAATGCCATGCTTGCCACAATTGCCTCAGGTCCCTGATGCCCAACAGATTTGATAATTTCAGGAACAGTAAGTGTTTCCAAGCTGTAGTGTTCCTCTTCTGGCTCGGGGGAGAGAAGCCAAGAAATTCCTGAGAACCTGCCCCCGAGTCTGTCCCTCAGCCAGTCACGATCTTCGGAGGTGGGCTCTCTTGTCAGCTGGTTAAATTAGTTATTGGTTTCAACAGTCACATTAAAACAGTTACTAAATCAGCTTACTATCACCTAAAGAACACATCTAGGATTAAAAGACTAATGTCACAGCAGGATTTGGAAAAACGTGTCCATGCTTTTATCTTCAGTAGACTGGACTACCGCAATGGTGTCTTCACAGGTCTCACTAAAAAATCTATTAGAAAGCTGCAGCTGATTCAGAACACCGCTGCTCGAGTCCTCACTAACACTAAGAAAGTGGATCACATCGCTCCAGTTCTGAAGTCTTTACACTGGCTTCCTGTGTGTCAAAGAATAGATTTCAAAATACTGCTGCTGTTTATAAAGCACTGAATGGTTTAGGACCAAAATGCATTTCTGACCTCCTGCTAAATGATGAACCATCCAGATCTCTCAGGTCTTCAGGGACTGGTCAGCTTTCTGTCCCCAGAGTCAGAACTAAACATGGTAAAGCAGCGTTCAGTTATTATGCTCCAAATATCTGGAACAAACTCCCAGAAACCTGCAGGTCCGCTGCAACTCTTACTACTTTTAAATCCAGGCTGAAGACTTTTCTTTTTGTCGCTGCTTTTAATTGAACTATTCATATCTTAGACTGCACTGTAACTTTTATCCATGTATTTTTTCTTTTAATGTTTATTTTATTAGCTTTTCTTTTTAATGACTGATTTTAAATGCCATTTTCTTAATGTCTTTCATTTTTTGTAAAGCACTTTGAATTGCCTTGTGTTGAAAAGTGCTATATAAATTAACTTGCCTTGCCTTGCCTAATAAAGATTTCATGTGACACATACAATTGATTTGTTGATGGGAATTAATGTGAATAAATAAACTCTAGGTTAACGGTACTCTTGCTATCACTACTCACCGACACTATAAACCTTGTCCCTCATGCTAGCCCTGAAGACACCGGTAAGCACACCTTCATCTAGGCTGCACTGTCACGTGTCCTGACTTGTAGTGGTTCTCTCCTCTGTCTACACTCTTCTTGTCATGTTTGTAAAACGATATCAGACTGGTAATTGACACAGCCATGACTTCTAGTTAAATTCAATGTGGCTAAAATGAAAAGCTTTGTTAAAATATGCAAGCACGCGAAAGTCAAATTCAGCTTTATTGTCAAAAATTCTACATGTGTTATACATCTAGAAATATCGAAATATCGTTTCCCACAGTGTGACATGTATACATAAAACAAAAAGGGCCTAGATAAACGTGGTATGCATTAAACAAAACGGGCCTAGATAACCGGGGTATACAGTTTAAAATTGTAATATATTTAAAGTGTTCAAAGTGCACTTTCAGTGCAAGTCAGTTGAAACGATCTTAAGTTGGCGTGACGTTGAAGTCGTGCGACCCTGCTGCTGTAGTGGCTTGTAGTTCGTTTATAGCATAACGTTAGCATTTTGCTTCTGGCGACTAGATTTATGATTCAAAAATTATAAAAGTAGGGTTGACATGTGGAGATTATCCGGCTGAACAAAACGTGATCCCTCTCTTAAATGTTTGTCAACCACAGACCTTATTTCGAGTTATTTTCCAAAATCCTATGGAGAAATTGCATTGGTTTTTCGCGAAGGAACCGGAAGAAGTTTACTTCCGGGTTTTACGACTCGTCACTGCGGTTCTCTATAGTCCGTGTTCTGCTGCGCTGACTACAGTTTGTTACATTGTTTGATTTTTCAGAAGGTTTGGTTTGCGTTCACATGGGCAAAACTCAAACGGACTATAAACTTTAAACACAAGTCATGTGCACTGAAATGCTGTTCAACCATTGGTCAGACATTAAGGGGGTGAAAACGCAAATCCCGGCAATTTCTACCGGAGCCTCCGCCATGGAGCATCGGCACTTTCGGCAGGTTATTCTCATGCTGCTGTTAATCTGAAGATCAACAGACACTAGCTGCCCGCGCATATGATTATATCATCAGACAACGTCCGTTAAAAAACATTATAACACATATAATGAGAGACGTTCTGCAGTAAGGAGGGGCGTTTCACCGACGACAGGTGTTCTTACTTTTATGTAGCTGACTGAATTGTTACTTTACACGTCACTGTTCAACACTTTATTCTGCTTCACTCTTTAACTAAACAACCGTGGGTGTCTTGAAAGACTCTTTCGCTAAAGATTTTGAAGATATCCGCTATCTTGTGACACGTAAATACTACGCTTCCTATGTTTTGGTGCGGACTGCGTTCACACCAGCAATGAACCGCTCCAGAGTTCGCAAGCAAGCGCTCCGAGACCACCTATTTTAGCGGACCAGAGTCCGGTTGTTTAGTTCACTTAAGAGGTCTCGGACTGTGTTCACACCGACCCAAATGAACCGCACCAAGCGGCTAAACGCACCAGTGTTCGATTCAACCGGACTATACAAGGCAGGTGTGAACGCAACAAGATTGGGTAAATAATAAGGCTAAAGCTAAAATCTGTGACACAATATTTGTATTCATCTTTTTTAATACTTTTTTTGTAAAATACAGCATTAATTCCTATTCCAGAAGGAAATCACTCTTCAAATGAACTGTCGTAAGCGACACAAGTAAAGGAGACATTTTTTAAGGCTTTACTTTGGTTCACATGTGAGCGTTTTTCTTTTTCAACACAAAAAGTACATGAGGTCCAGTTACTAAAAGTAAATGCAGAGTCACTGTTCTAAATCTAAAAGTTGTACTTCAAACAAACCACTCAGCATGTGGTCAATTAAAATCATGGATCACAAAGGTCCCAAGGCAATCCAATTTCCACAATGGCAAACTCGAGGAATACATTATCTTTCTGACATAACCAACGACAACGGCTTGATGTCCTTCCAAGAATTGAAAGACACGTATAATGTGCCTGGCCCTTCTTTCTTTTTCTATTTGCAACTACGTACTGCCATGCGCACATATGGAGTTCCTTGGAATCAACCTCTGCCAACACATCAATTAGTTAAGGTCATTATTGAGTCCAAACAGTGTGAGCGGCACTACTTCATAGATATATATATAAAAAACTGCAAGATAAATTAACCAGATATATTGGCATCTCTGCAGTATGGAACGCATATCTAAAAAATGATAGGCAAACTATTGATTGGAAGAGAATATGGAATAATATCTCCTTAACATCGCGTATCCGCAATCACCAATTGATACAGTATAAAATGATACACAGATATTACCTGTCAACCAGAAAATGCTGTCAATTAAGGATGATTCCAAGCCCCATATGCCTTCTCTGTAACCAAAATACTATTGGCACATATGTACACATGGTTTATGAATGTACTGCAGTAAGAACGTTCTGGAAACAGGTTATTGACATTGTATCTGAGATGATTGGAGTTCACATACCCTGTCTCCCAAATATTGTATTGTTGAATGATGATTCTTCTCTTGACCTACAGAAAAATCAGAAAAGGGTGCTTTTCGCTGGTCTTACAGCAGCCAAAAAAATAATAGTAATACAATGGAAACCACCACATACTTTATTTATTAAGCAATGGATATCATCCTTCCATGACCTATTAATCTCAGAGCTGTCAATCGCTTATGCTAATAAGGCTATGGGGGAAACATTAGAGGCTATTCAAAGAGCTGCTGATCGGCTAATATCATTCATGTAAATTATGACATATACGCACACCTTGGTGCAATTGTGGATTATTAGGAGTTAATCGCAATTCAGCTTAAACAGATGAAATGTTATGTGGAAAAAAGGTATGAATGTATTTTATGTGGATAAATTGTTATGCTATAAATTGTTATGCTATAATATATATAATATATAGATGAATTCAGACGATTGGTAAAAAACATCAAGTAGGATTTTCTGTGAAATGACAAGATGGGTGGGAAAAGGGGGGGACGGGGTGGCATGGGAAAGGGATTCCCTATATTTTTTCTTTCTTTGTCTTTTCTTTTTCTTTTTGTATTGTCTATATTGTCTATATAATTTGTATCTGTATAAGTCCCTTTTGTGAGGGCAAAAAAACAAAAAAACAATAAAAAGTTGGTCACAAAAAAAACAAAGGTCCCAAGGCATTGGCTATGGTGATCTGATCACTAAAATAAGGACGTATTTGCCTGTTCAGAATAACAAACATGGTGATCAGCAAATAGCCTGTGTCAAATCCAAGTTTAGATATTGCTCTTGGACTCCAGTAGAGGACACGTTTGGTAGTAAAAATATCCAGCTGAATCTAAAAAAATATTCTCCTGAGTAAATCTCAGTACGTTTTCACACAGGCTTGTGGACATTCTTGGCATCTTTGTATGTTTGAGGGTGGTATTTCCAGGAAGATGTTCAGTGAGTCAGAAAGGTGATCTGTAATCATATCCTGAATCACCTAAGCTTCCCTAAAAAAGATTGGTAGGAGTCTGTGGGGGTGGCGAAGCAGAACTAATCCTTACGGATACCTGTCCTTGTCCTGAAAGATGATATCAACTTGTTTGGGGAATAACAAAACCAAAAGCCAGCAGAGAGGCACATCCTCACTTTTAAAGGATCTGATCCAAAAGACATGAATGCTGATTTATGACTTGTTTTTAAACCGCAGAGTTGTTCCTCCCTGTGTTTTTTTAATTTATGTTTTTATTTCGTGTTTAGTCCACCATCTGAGGGTTCTTTTGTTTTGGGATCATGCTGTCCATTCGATTTTTAGGCGATAATACATGAAAAGGAAAAGAAAATCCCCCCCGATGTAATGCACGGTGGCATTTCATCCACTTAAAACAGTATTTTTAGATGTTCTTTTGCTGGGTACAGAATAAGTGCTACTGCACAGGAAGCCCACATCATCAAGACTTTATCTTCAGAGCAGTCTACACATTTACTGTGACTACATTTTCGGAATGAGTTTGGAGAATGCAACACCATTACGGCCATTTCCTGCACTTCCTGTTAATGTGAGTCCTCGGGCCAAGCCCTGCCTCGGCACATTGGCACTGAGTCAGCGCAACGTGTTGGCACAACGGCTCACTGAGTCATCCATTTCCAAACATTGACCACCAATCCACCTCAGGGCACCAGGGTTTCCCAAACCATTAAATAGATGGGTTTGGCCTCCCCACTTACTGGAGATGTCACCTGCACATAATTGGATTGGAGTAATACCGGTTTATGACAAGTGGCAGTTGCACACCTTTTTGTTGGTTCCTTTCCATACATACAGATTTTTGGTATTCCTGTTGCTTCAAATAGGGAAGATATAAAGTGTGCAAGGAACTTCTCTTCCCGATTGTATCTTCTCCTCCTCTTCTCTCCCCCTCATTCCATCCACTGCTTGTCTCCCCCATCTGTTCTCCTCCTTCACTCCCTTTGCCCTAATAGATTTGTATTTACACATGCCTGTGTTTCCATGTGAGTGTTTCTGATCAAAAAAGAGTGAAGTGTAAACAGCTCAATGTACGAGCCACTCCTCATTCCTCTGGTTGCAGCCTCAGGGTCTTACGATCAGAAACTATTTGTTTGTTCAGGTGGAATTATATCTACAAACGTTTCTGACTCATGTAATCATGGTTTCTGTCAGTTATTTGAATACACCTCATCACACTTTATAATTTCAGAGGAGCATCACTGGTACAATGCATCTGTAAAGGTTACAACATGATTATAAAGAAGTGCAATAATTACTGGGGTTGGTTACTTAACAGTAATTTAATATCTTTATAAAAGGAAACATAACAAGACATAATTGGTTATTAGTTCTGATAGGACCCATAGTCATTTTAAAGTATTTGGTTAGCTGTCTGCAGAAAACGTTTGGATCTTTTATAGACCGTGTGGCTTTAGGTTTTGGAAAAATGTTTTTGTTTGATTAAAAAAAAAAAAAGCCTCCAAATGTATTTCAGCTTAACTTTAAGTATTTCTGTTTTTTGGTGTTCCTATCTTTGGTCCGTCTAATTCTGTGAACTGGATCTTCTGTGTTTTGACGAACGAGAGATAACATTTGATGACACCCAGACAGAAGAACATGTTTATAGTACACTTAGTATTAACTCTAGGTCATGTTGATGAGTTTATCACCTGAGATTATCCCAGTTCAGCATGTACTCTGCAGAAGGATGTCACATAAATTATCTAATGCGTAGTAAAGGTTGTGGACATAGAAATCTCTGCACATTAAATAAGCAATAACCTCTAATTCTGTTTTTATGGATATTGTCAGTGGGACATGAATTGTGATCAGAGCTCTGCAGTGAAGGGGAAAAGCTGACAGAGTGCAAGCTTATATTTAATGTAATTTGATGTTGGCCCTTGCTTTATGTGGCAGCGTAACACTTTGTTCACAATGTCTTACATTTCCGTCACTCTAACAAAAGTACAGCTTGTGAACTACAGTGCATTTTGTGCAATTGATTATTTTTCGTGAGTATTTCATGTTTAATTATTTAATTCCCTGGACACTGATTTAGGTTTCAGGACATAGATAGCTCTTGTAGATTAATGTATTACAAAATATCTGCCTTCCCAAACGACAATATCACTGGTAGTTGAAAGCTATGAATGTGTGTATCTTCAATGTAGTAGATCTATTTTTGGTCTGCAAACTAATTGAACTCCCGACTGACCATTGTAAGTATTCCGCTACCCTGACTACACCACTAACACAAGTGAAACAAACAAGCAAACAAATTGTCTGCATGAACACCTGCTGTCTCACACACATACACACACACACACACACACACACACACACACACACACACACACACACACACACACACACACACACACACACACACACACACACACACACACACACACACACACACACACACACACACACACACACACACACACACACACACACACACACACACACAAACAAGGGCTGCACGATATATCGTGTCGATAATCGCGTTATGCGCATGCGCGATATTGACATCGCAGGACGTGCGATTTTTTATTATATATATATATTTTTTTTTTTAGGACGTGTGATATTAAGTAGGCAAATTAACTCAAACACGTCATGTTACAATTATTTTGCTGATTGCTACAAAAGGAAAACTCGCGCGGCTCTCATGTCAGTAGTACTTGAATTTTTTTTTCTTTTCTTTAATTCCTGTATTTTTTCATATTGCAATATATATCGCAGGGGAAGAAAATATCGCAATGTCAGTTTTTTCCAATATCGTGCAGCCCTAACACACACACACACACACACAAACACACACACACACACACTAGGGCTGCACGATATATCGTGTCTTGACGATAATCGCATTATGCGCATACACGATATTGAGCTAGGCTACATTTCTACCTTAAAATACACACATCCGTCACCAAGAATGCGTTGGAAAAACAACGAGGTTCTATGTTTTCTATTTTCTACAAAGCCATGTTAAGCATGGCGCAGCATAACAGAGGGTTGTCTGTGTCTTTTCTGGTATTCACATGAATCCCTTCCTCATCCCATATAGTTCAGGAAGGGACAAAACAGCAGGGAGGCCATAGCTCAGCGAGGTAATGGTGCAATGAACGGAACGATGGAAGAATCCACGAGGAATCAATACAAAGACATTGGAACCGGCAAAAGTTTAAGTTGCAATCTTCTTTTGATGTCCATATAGTGCATATTGGAAGGGAGGAGTGTGCATTGTAATACAGGGGTTAATTGGAGGCTGCTTTTGTCTGTTTTACTGTGCATTTAAAAGGTACAGCACACTATGTAAAGAGAACGCAGGAAAACACACTTCTGCTTTCTGATGATGCCAGAAATCTAATAAACCCAGCAGTGGTAAATGACAGTGCTGGTAAGAACCACCCGACATTTTACTAAAGTGGTATTAAAATATTATTGATTTCACATGTAGGCGGGGATAATCATTTAACATGAGTTTCCTGCTTTGATTTGAATCAATACTATATATATAAATGCAAAAATCTTTGCCTATGTTTATCATATTTCAGACAAGAAATCAGGTATGGTTACAGCCTTAGCACTACAGAAACAACTGTAACTAATCATACTGTAACTTGAACCTAAAGCGCCTCAAATATGTGAAATATGAGCGTGCACGTGTGCGTTTTACCGATGCCTCCTACTTCACCCTCTAATTGTCCTAATTGGAGCATCTCTGCTACATTTTAAGTCCTGCCAATGAGAAAAGTACCTGGCACACACACACACACACACACACACACACACACACACACACACACACACACACACACACACACACACACACACACACACACACACACACACACACACACACACACACACACACACACACACACACACACACACAGGACTTTCATTCTAGCCACGTATGCACATACTGTAGCCAACAAATGGTTATGTGATTAAATTATTATATACAGTGTGTGAGTCTTCATGTTTTTCATCCTGACGGTGGAATGCTCTTATCTTGGTCAAATGTTGAGTTGACTTTTTTGGAGGATGCTCGAGTGTGTTTGTGAGGTATACTGTATGTGTGTGAAGGATACCATTAGCTGAATAAATCTGGCCTTTGTGTTAATGATAGGGGTGGCAGGCTGCCAGCAGACAGATAATACCACAGTAGCTGGTGACTGAGTGATTTCAACTAGAGGCTGTTTCACCTCAGCAGCGGTCCTCATGTTGCAGGTTGGGGCTACGCTAGCGGTCACTCAGAGATCTCAGGAATGTGAAAAAGTATGCTTTCAATAGGTTAACGCGGAGATTCCTCGTTATGTATTTGTATGTCTTCGGCGGGAATGTCACTCACTGATTTCCCCCCTCCCTCTTTCGTTTTTTCTGTTGATGAAGTTTTGGTTTGTTTGAATTATAATGCTCAATTCATCAAACCTTTTTCTATTTTGATCTTAATTTATTAGCAACAAATGTGTGACTCTTTGAATAGCAGTGTCTATATCTATTTGTCCAATGCTTTTGTCAAAACATAGAACTATCAGGTGGGCTGTCTTGAGATTTTGTAGATACATTCACGTTTGTCAGGAGACGTATCCTAGCTTATCCCCAACAGGCAAGAAAAAACACTTTCCACATGCTAACTGAATGAAATTTGAAAAACTTTTAACTTGCATTACTTCTTTTAACCTCCACTGACACCTGTTGTTGTCCCTCCATTTAGTCGCAACTCAAAGAAAGTAGGACAATAGGCAAAATATAGCAATATAAATTATTAAAAAAGGAGAAACAAATAATAAAATAAGTTAGTTATGCAATGGGAGATGAACGTTTCCACGAGTGAAAATGTATTGCGGGTGCCGTCCTAGAGCATCTTGATGGAACTGGTTTACATTTAAAGTTGGTTTCAGGTTATAAGCACTACTCTAGTAAACCATGGCATAATGTTGATTTCACAGTATACAGGCTTTTTATCTCTCTTACGTATATAAAAACCATTCTAAAACGGTGGAATGAGACTTTGAGGTGAACTTTTTTATTGCCTGTTAACACTGTTATAGTCCTACAAAGGAAATGACCAGCAACACATTTTATTTTCACCAAACTTAACAACAGTAAAACTGTAAGTTGAATGTTTTCATATACACCGCGACTTGAGTCTGTGTACGTTTAATTAAAAACTTGAGTCAAGATGGGCAATCTAACTGCATGCCATGTTAACTATAGCAAGAGACATTCATAGTCCCTGCTTCCTTTGGTATAAGGAACTGGTATACAACTGAATCCCCAAATACAGAAAAGTTGTTAGAAAATAAATAGATATGTATACTATAGAAAAAATTTAGGATTTATGACAGTGGAAATGGACCGACATGAGACCTGATTTGAACAAGCCCTTCGTTGAACGTAACGCATACTTACTACAAACTAAAATGCAATGTTTTAAGTTTTAAAAACAGTTAGCCAGGAGAATGACTGCATGAATTTCAGACTGGATGTTTTGCCTGTCCTAATCACTTTTGATTTAACTCCTATTAAATGTTTTTTTTTGTGCGATGTGAAAACTGTTGTGGGGCTCAACAAGTCAAGATTCAAGAAGATTCACTGAAATAATTAATTCACCCGGTTCAAACTGGACTCAGTCACCAAGACAACAGTTAGATTTCACAGTATAATGCATGGGAAACTGGACAAACAAAGCAAGCAATCACGCACACACCCACACACACACACACACACACACACACACACACACACACACACACACACACACACACACACACACACACACACACACACACACACACACACACACACACACACACACACACACACACACACACACACACACACACACACACACACACACACACACACACACACACACACACTTCTAGAAGTGATTAAACCCAGCAGGACTGCAGGCCTCAGCAGTATTCTCCCTATTTACTGACAGCTTTAGAAGTGCACACATTTGAATTTGTGTGTGTGCGACACTCTATTGTCTTCTACCAGACAACCCCCTCCCCACCACCGGACCCCCCAGGCAAAAGCATGTCTTTACATGACACTAATGCTATCCATCTCTGTCTTTCTGTCTACTCTCTGGGTACAAAGGGAGAGAGACACGGAGCCAGAAACAACCACCTGATGGAAAAGATAAGTAAAGACAATGTTTGGTCAACTTTGTGTGTGTGTGTGTGTGTGTGTGTGTGTGTGTATGTGTGTGTGTGTGTGTGTGTGTGTGTGTATGTGTGTGTGTGTATGTGTGTGTGTTTCTGTGTGTGTGTGTGTGTGTGTGTGTGTGTCTGTGTGTGTGTGTGTGTGTGTGTGTGTGTGTGTGTATGTGTGTGTGTTTCTGTGTGTGTGTGTGTGTGTGTGTGTGTGTGTGTGTGTGTGTGTGTCTGTGTGTGTGTGTGTGTGTGTGTGTGTGTGTGTGTGTGTGTGTGTGTGTGTGTGTGTGTGTGTGTGTATGTGTGTGTGTGTGTGTGTGTGTGTGTGTGTGTACCTCTCCTCCTCTCACGCTCCTGGAGGAGGCGTAGAGAAGTGAGAAGGTGCAGGCGGTGGAGGTGATTGTGCACTCCCAGCTCCAAGAGGTCGTACTCTGAGAGGTGAAGCAGGTCCTGGAAAACAGAAAGATAAAAGGTTTAAGTTAAGATGGGAATCCAGATTATGTCATGTCAACTAGGTAAAAGTTTGGATATACATTTTAAACAAACACAGAAACAGTTACCTGATTAAATCATAGAAATAAATGTACAGTCTTTAACGCCTGTTTTAATATTTGTATACACAGCTGCAGTTTGGTATTTTAGGATGTAAACATACCACTCTGACTGTGTATATATTGCTTTTACTGCTTTAATCAAGCCAGATTCATGAGCCAAAAAAATGTTGACCCTTACCTCTGGTTACAATACGAACTTTGACACAAATAATGGTCACTCAGATCCTTTACTTAAATCAAAGTCATGCGCTCAAAACCCTAGACTTAAGGACAATGATGTAAATATTATCAGCAGAACATATTAGAAGTATATGCAGTAAAAGTTTCCCAGTGAATGTTTTGCTACTATGATGTTTTTGGATTATTGTCATTGCTGCATTACAGTTTATGTTGAATTTCACTGCTGTAGGTTTTTTTTGTTTTAATAATAATACGGTCATTGTCATAACTGTATATGTTGACATCCTTAATTCAGAACATGAGTATACTAATGACATACTTCGATTTTCTCTCAGAGGAGACACTGTTGTTCTTAGTATAAGATAAGAAACACAGTTGGTCTAGACAGGTTGGTGGCTCCAGCTGGGCATAAAGGAATAAATTGCAGAGATCACTGGTGACCTCCTATCTTCCAAAAGTGTGCCGTCTCCTCCCATCATCCTACTCCTCTCATTTCAGCATTGTTTTAAAAACACACATGCACAATAACACACCCTGGGACACTCCAACCCCCACTATGGTATTAACGTAAACGACCCCTGAAATAGCCAAGTGAGGGAGAGCCACAGAGTCTTTGAACCAGAACTCAACCTTGTACAGTAATGGAACCACACACAAAGGGTGCACACACACACACACACACACACACACACACACACACACACACACACACACACACACACACACACACACACACACACACACACACACACACACACACACACACACACACACACACACACACACACACACACACACACACACACACACACACACACACACACACAAATGACACATGCCGTGTCATCACAGGACACTCCCAGCTCAAACCAATGCCTTGTTGTTTTGGTTCTTCAACAATACGACCATTCTCTTAGTTCATCACAAACACTGTTTTATTTAGACTACACACATGCAGTAGGCAAACCCATGAATATAAATAAATATACACCCACACAAACACACACACACATCGAAAACTCACAATCAAGTATAGTCACTCTTAGTCACATACAGAAAGTTATATACGTGCACATCCACAACCACACACACATACCTGCATACTAACGTAGCCAGTTGCTAATGTGCACACAAATGCACTCAAAGTCATCCAGTCACTTACACATGTGCACACAGACATGCACACACAGATAAAGAAAACTAGGGTTTAAAAAAAAGCCTGAAACCCAAGAAGCAAACATGTCCGAAAACTGCAAACACTGCAGATCTAAGGGCATACGTTAACTGGAACAAACACACACAAACAAACAAACAAACAAACAAACAAACAAACAAACAAACACACACACACACACACACACACACACACACACACACACACACACACACACACACACACACACACACACACACACACACACACACACACACACACACACACCACACACACACACACACACACACACACACACACACACACACACACACACACACCCATCATTGTGTGTGTTACTGATCAGCAGTACTAATGTACACTAGTGTCCTCTTCTGTAACCTAAAAACATGTAATTACTGAGCTGTCTAGGCACGTAAACCGCAATGACCGGCTGTGTGTGTGTCTGTGTGTGTGTCTGTGTGTGTGTCTGTGTGCATGTGTGTGTGTGTGTGAGACGTGGCTGGCACATCACAAGTCTAATCTGTCTCAGAACCTATCTCCAACAGCAGGTTGACATGTTTTATTTTTTCTTTCTTTTCCACATCGTGCACAGCTGAACAACAACATGAACTCTCATAACAGTCCTCTGCAGAGTTGGTATAGCGGTTGTGAATGTTGGCTTTGCCCTTGTGATTATTGCTGCATCGATGAAGGTGCTTCTGAGTGAAAAGACTGGGAAACGTGGTACAGAGAGCAGGGGCAATGAAGACCTCAAATGTAACATCTCTGATATCAAAATGAATCACATTTTTATATGTTGACCATAACACATTTTTCAAGGCTTTTTACGATATACATTTCCTATTTCTTATTTAAACTATCACGCACCAAACAGAACTGAGTTGCATGTGAAAGGAAAAAACGTTTTACTTATGGACACATTTACTCAAAACATGGAAAACTTATTGTTGTTTTGGAGATGACCACTCGTTTTCTTCATTGCTTACAATGAAATGCAAAATGTATAGGAAACTGTTTCTGAAATGTTTCAGTCGCCCACATAAACAATTGTAGAGCACGATTGCTAGTACAAACAAATACTGTAAAAAAAAAAAGAGATGTGCATGAAGCTGTTAGTTGCTGCTGATGATATTGGATTTGAGTTTGTATAATCCACATGTTGTGTTAACGATCATTCTGGATGCCTAGGAGGCACTGATCTGGATAATGTTGATATAATATTTAGAGAGAGGTCGAGCTCAATATGCATGGACTATGGTCCAGCACGACTTAGAGTATAACACTTACAGTATGTAGAACTTATGCTGCCCATACAGTACTTGCAGTAACTCTGTACAGAGACGGTTAAAATAATAGAGGCTCTAGACATCAGCTTAATAAATATATTTAGACTTTTTAAAAAACTTTTAAACTTTAATACGAGTCTGCAGTGACATTTACTGATTGATGTCGTATCATTCATTTCAGAAAAGTCATTTAACTGTGAGAGAATATTTGACACTAAAACTCCAAAGTAAACTCTGCAATGTGTAATCAAGACTAGAACACTTTGTTGTCCTCGTCTCACCTTGTTGTCTCTGTATCACTCTCCACTCTCACCTTCTTCTTCTTCTTCTTCTTCATAAGCTTTCCCCATTATGCCTTCACTAATTACACCAATGCATTCTTGGCAAACATTAGCGAAAGCAATTGAATAATTCATGTCTTACTGGCTAATCGATCTCATCTCCTAGCCAACTGCTGTGTAGCTTTCAGTTGGCTAATGGTTGGATGTTAAAACACACATCACTGTCCATGTGTAAAAGGCCACTAATGAAGTTTTATTAAGCTGCAGTGGGAAACACTCTTAATAACAACAGTTGGTTTTTACCAGAATAGGAACATTATCCTGTAAAACCCAGCGTCATTAACTAAAATCCTATTTTTAAAAAGACAAGTTAAAAGGGGATGTTGTTGCCTTATGGAGTCTGGCCATTCAGATAGTTTCAGTTTATTTGCTGAATCTCAAAAGCAGGAATTTCCTTGAGAGAAAGTACTGAAGAAAACAACAAACATTGTCCATATGTCTAGCAACAACTATGATGTGGGCTTTTTGTAAGATGACCAAACTATAGTAACAAAAGTAACATTATGAATGCTACAATTTGCTCACTTAACCATCACTGGTATCAATTTGGGTGCACTGTGCATAAGATCAGGTTTTCTGATTTAAAAAGATGGCAGCTGTTCTGGACCCCAGCAATATTGTTTTTTATGGGTGAAATCTATAACATGCTAATTCAAAATGTGCTTCTTTTTAGATCCACCATGCCTTGTTCAAATAAGACAATAATTCAAAAGTTGCAAGGCATACGCTTGGAGACCATCCTCGTCAGGCACAGTTTGTTTGGTTAAGGAACCTTAAACAACCTATGTTTTCCTGATAAGCAAGCTTGTTTGTTTCAGACGCAAAAATACCATGTTGCAAAACTTCTTAGGGCGGATGTCTGGGCCGATGGTCGGTGTTTTGTTCCCTTAACCTTGTAGTGTGTTGGGTCTACTGCTGCCTCAAGAGTTTTCTCAGGAACAGGCAAGCCTATTTTCATCTTTGAGCAAAATAAAATAACTACTTGTTGAAGCTATATATTGCTTTATATTATTCAATATTTCAACATTTGTTTTCTTGCTGTTTTTTTTAATAGTAAATCTATTGTTATTATTTAAGTTAGTTAGAGTTTTATGCTTTTATTTTGAAGGCATATTTGGTGATTGGAGCACCTGGTGTAATTGTTATATATTAATTAATATATTGGATACAGGTGGTGGTGGGATTAGCCAGCAGTATGGCATGTGTTTTTTTTTTACCAAGGAAAGCACAAGGAGGCCACAGGAAAGGCAAAGGGCAAGATATAGGAAATGTTCAATTGTATTTTGCTGATATTGGATCATGGAATAAATGCACAGAAACAACAAATGTCTGGAGTTGGATCATTCTCTCAAGATCCCTATCTGGTGCCTCAGCGGCAGGTTTGCTGGTTTCTGCGTGTTTGTGTTACCTCTACACCGTCATATTCCTGCTCCAGCGCTGGGCAGTACTGCGGAAGTCCCAGCTGGCTCAGCCATCGGGAGATAGACTGGTGCTTCATCGTGACACACACACACAGGCATGTACACAGAAGCACACACACTCTGCCACTCACACACACTCTTTAAGATGGAACCTGAAACACAGAAGAAGAAAACAAATCAAATGAATTTAGACAATTAGTGGAACAAACAAGCTAACAAGTAAACAATATTCTAGTTTTGTATCAAAGCTAAAAATAGTGAAACCTTCCTTCTTTAATCTCACACAATGGGAGATTCAATGGGGTGTGCAATTACCGCATGTAATCTAATTAAAAATTGAGAGCCACACAAAGTTAACATTACTCTTCTCCTCTCTGCTCAGTGACCCTTCACTAGTAATGGCCCTGGAATTTGCCAGTTTACTACTAGCTGGCTTTTGGAAAGTACATCTAGACATGAATGATAGATGTTCACATCCTTTAGGAGGGCCTCAGAGAAGAACAACTTGCACGCACAGAAAAGATGTGGGAGGTTTTGCTGAAAATATCCAAGCCATTTCAGTCTATGAAATAAATAATGTAATACTTTTCAAGGTGTTCACTAAATGAACTTGTATCCTACAGTACCAGACTACAGAAACCCAAGTAGAAAGATGGAGGATTGTTAATTAATTTTTAGAACGTGATTATAAGTGAGTTTGGGGATCTTTTCTTCACATTATGATACAACTTTTAACGTGTGTCTTCTTTTCTCAATGTGATTTCAATCTTGAACCAGGCTAAATTAATTATGGCTGGATGATAGGGTGATTTTACTCAGAAAGCTACTGTAACAATCTTTAAAAACTATAAATTTGACTTTTTAAAAGCAGGTGAGGGAGATTCGGCAGAATGTTGGGAAACCATCATTTGTTGACAATTTTTCTCATAGATTGTTGAATAGAAATTCCCAAGACAGCTCTGTAACCAAGTATTTCCTTTATCAGTCCTATGTGAGATTAGCTTCAACACTAACTAACAGACACTTCAGTGCTGTAAACACACTCGGGTGATGATGTCTTAGTGTCAACCCAAGGCTGATTTTGAGACTGAGAATCAAACTCTGTGTCTCTATCTGCTGCCATTCAAGATAGTGCCACAAAACATTAAGCAGGGTGTACAGCAATAATAAGGGAACTGAATACTGGGAATAAGAGCTGATATCTCCCTAACACCTCTGCTGATTACAACCACCAATCATCTTTCACCAAGGAGCACTGAGGCTGTAACTATAGGTTACTTACGTAACCCCAGTTCTCAGAGTAACATGAAGTGAGATGTCTCACTATGGGATGCGCCTCAACGCATATGCAAACAGAAGCATCAATCTCATTACGCCAATCCTGATTGGCTGGTAATCTTGACGGCTACGTCAGGGAATCCACCCACCCTTTAAGTAGCTTGCGCTACGTCGCAGCGTCAATCAAAATAAGCACCTCTTCTCGCTTCGCCTTAGCAAGAAGGGCCGTCTGGTGAAACATCTCACTTCATGTTACTCTGAGAACTGGGGTTACATAAGTAACCTATAGTTCTCATTCATAACACTCCGTTCGATGTCTCGCTATGGGATATTGAAACTCTCGTATTGCTAGACATGCTTATCTCGAAAATCACCAAAACAACCAGAACTTAACAGGTGCACGGGCCACACTAGGAGCAGAGACATCTAGCCTGTAAAAGCGGACAAAAGTGAGCGGTGAGGACCAGCTCGCTGCTGCACAATGTCTTGGATGGAAACACCCTTGAACAAAGCCCAGGATGTAGCCATTCCACGAGTAGAATGAGCACGCAGGCCCGTTGGTGCCTGCAAACCCTGACTCGTATAAGCCAGAGCAATCGCTTCCACAATCCAGTGGGAGAGCCGTTGCCTGGTAACGGGCTTGCCCTTCTGAGGGTTAGCCCAGGATATAAAGAGTCGGTCATTGCATCGAAGCTCTTTTGACCTGTCAATATAGGTGCGTAAAGCACGGACTGGTCACAGCAAATTCGGCCGCTGTTCCTCAGAGGAACACAGTGGCGGAGGAAATGCCTCAATGTCAATGGGGGTACATGAGAGCCAACCACCTTAGGTACAAAGGCAGGGTTGGGCTTCAGCAACACTCTCGTTTTCCCCGGGGCAAACTGAGTGCATGAAGGATGTACAGAGAGCGCATGAATGTCACTGACTCGCTTGGCAGATGCCAGAGCCAGTAACAACACTGTCTTCAGTGACAGGTGTTTCATGTCAGCTTCTTCCAGGGGTTCAAATGGAGGTCGAGTGAGCCCATCTAAAACCACTGCCAAGTCCCATAAGGGCACCAGTGACCTGGAAACAGGGAGGAGCCTGCGAGCCAAAACGGCAGACCAAGGGATGGTGGCTAGCCGTCTTTCCCTCAAAGCCCACATGGCATGCAGCAATAGCAGCCAGGTACACTTTGATCGTAGAGAAAACTCTGTGTTTATCAATCAGATCCTGTAGAAATGATAGAATCACCCCGACAGGACATTGAAAAGAGATGTGTCCCTTTTGAAGGCACCACTCCTCAAACACCCTCCACTTACAGTCATAGAGGGACCTGGTGGAGGAAGCTCTTGCACTCTGAATAGTGTTTATCACCTTCTGAGGGAGTTCCACTGTATTCAGGTTATACCACTCACGGGCCAGGCGCTCTGGGTGAAAAATCGTCCCCCCCCGCCTGAGACATTATGTCCCTGCGTAGCGGGATCTGCCACGGCTGCCCACACAGCAGCTGATATATCTCCGCCAGCCAGTACATTGCAGGCCAGTGTGGAGCTATGAGGATCAGTGTGTGGCGTTGTTCTCTCACTCTGGCCAGAGTTGGGGGTATCAGAGCCAGGGGTGGGAACGCGTACAGAAGGACCGGAGGCCAAACGTGCACAATTATTGGATGTAGAGTCCAGTCTGCATATAGTGGTGCACCTCTGGACAGCAGATCTGCCCCGAGGTTCATCACTCCTGGTACGTGCGTCGCTCTCAGAGAGAGGAGACGTCCGCAGCTCCATAAGATCAGTTTGCGTGCCAGCATGTGTAACTGGAGAGAACGCAAACCCCCTTGACGGTTTATATACGATATTGTGGTCGTGATGTCTGTCCTCACGAGGACATGATGTCCTCTGAGAAAAGGCAGAAAGCGTTTCAGGGTGAGGAACACCGCTAAAAGCTCCAGATAATTTATGTATGACCGTTGGAGGTCTCTGCTCCAGAGACCCCTCACAGGTCGACCTTCGTATATACCCCCCCAGCCCGTCAGACATGCGTCTGTGGTGACCACCTTCCACGATAGGACAGCACCCATAGGTATGCCCCGTACTAGAAAAGTCGGGTGCAGCCAGTGGCGCAGTGCCATTACGCATTTCATAGTGACCATCACTCTCCGCGCGCCATGACGCACGGGGTCCAATCTGAGGGCAGCTACCCAGCGCTGAAACTCCCTCATGTGTAAGCGTCCCAGTCGTACCACCAGGATGGCTGACGCCATGAGCCCCAGTAACCGCAGACATGATCTGAAGAGAACATATTTGTGTGGCTGGAAATGAGCGAGGCAAGCCCTGAAGGCTTTCACTCTCTCTGCTGACAGGCGGGCTGTAAAGGGCACCGAATTCAGGCGTAGGCCCAGGAAGAGTACAGTCTGGGCTGGGGACAACATGCTCTTTTCTGTGTTTATTACGAAACCCAGGTCGAGCAGGTGTTTTACGAGGACATTCGTCTGCGTAATAGCCTCTTGCTCCGACTGTGCGAGAA
Source organism: Notothenia rossii (assembly GCF_949606895.1). Classification (NCBI taxonomy): domain Eukaryota; kingdom Metazoa; phylum Chordata; class Actinopteri; order Perciformes; family Nototheniidae; genus Notothenia; species Notothenia rossii. The sequence goes on from NC_136912.1 coordinate 72,912,286, forward strand.
GGAGCCAATCGTCCAGATAAGTTGCAAGGCGAATACCCTGTTGTCTTAACGGGGCTATCGTGGCTTCCGTACATCGTATAAACACTCGTGGGCTGAGAGACAGACCGAAGGGAAGTACTCTGTACTCGTAACAGACACCCTGAAAGGCGAACCTCAGATATTTCCTGTGTGGGTAATATACTGGGATGTGGAAATACACGTCTTTCAGGTCGACTGATGTGAACCAATCGTTTTGTCACACGAGACGCAATAGAGACGTGTTAGTGAGCATTCTGAATTTGTATCTTTTGAGATATTTATTCAGAGCCCTCAGATCTAGTATAGGCCGAATTCCGTTCCCTCCTCTTTTGGGAACGAGGAAATACTTGGAATAAAAGCCGCTCTGACTCGGTTCGGAGGGTATTATAGATATAGCCTTCTTTTCTAGTAGCGAGAGAATCTCTTGCTCCAGAATATGTTCCGACTCTCCCCGGGCTTGCGAATGCAGAATGCCCGAAAAGTGAGGGGGGGTGACAGCGAATTGGAGTCTGTAACCCTGTGCTATTGTCTTGAAAACCCAAGCAGAATCTGTGAGCATCCTCCACTTTTCGCTTCTCAAAGCGAGTGGAGATGTCACATGCCTGTCGTCTGCCCTCTGCGTCTTTATTTGTTGTGTTATGGGGCCCTCTAGTGTCTGAACACGGTGGTACCCCAGGTTGACAACCCCGGTCGACACTGCGCATGCGCGTGGCGGTGATGCCTTCACAGCCCCGTCCATCGTCCGCCTTAGAGGCAGCAGCTACTCTTAGAAGGGGGGTAGACGTCAAACTGTTTATTGTTTTTATTGTTTTTCTTTTCATTTTTATTGACTGCGCCCTTGGCTTTAAGCCTGGAAACGACAGTGGAAAATGATTAATTAAGAAACAATAGTAATGACATGTGTTTGTGTTACTTAAACGAGCAGCGGAGCTTGCTGTCTTTGATGTTAAGTCCATTTCTCTCATGGCGGGAACTTGAGGATGACGTTCTGACATCACTCGAGGCGGCGGGAAGATGGGGGCATGGTTGCACCCCGGAAACACATGAGCATCTAACACCGGAACGTGTTCTGGAGCTGGAGAACAGGGAACTCCCAGCTCCTTTATCGAGGAGAGGAGAGGAGGCTGTCAGGCCGCCCTTTTCTTCTTCCTCGTCTGGTGGCTGAAAGTCTGGACCGGCTGTGCCTGAGCGGCTGCTGCCGGAACCGGAGACTTTATTGGCCAGCTCGTCCTCGCCTCGTGTCTGGGCTGGAGACCCGGGGCGGGCTTTGGCCTCTGCTATTTCGGGATCTTGAAACGGGCAGGACGTGAGGCAGCCTGAGCGAAGGACTGCCGCGGGGCCGTTGAAGGCGGCGGCTGGACCCTTCGGGGAAGACAAAGCTGGAGAGCCTCATCCTCCTTCTTTTTGGATTCACACCGCTGCTGCATCGAAGCTAGAGCGGAGCCAAATGTGCCCTCGGGAACAATAGGCATGTCCAAGACGTCCTCTTTTTCCCGGTCTGGAAGGTTCGTCAGGTTAAGCCACCTGGCTCTCTCCTGTACTACCATTATCCCCAGTGCTTTGCCCGTGGCTTGGACTGCACAGCGCTGCACACGGAGGCAAATGTCTGTGATCGCTGCGATTTCGTCCCACACGGCAGGCTCAGGTTTGTTCGTCATGTCCTCGCAGAGCTCCGCCTGGTAGACGGTCAGCAGCGAGGAGACGTTGAGCGCCCTGGCGGACAAAGCTGCGGCTTTATAGGCTCGTTCGGTCATTGCTGACTGGAAGCGGTCTGCCTTTGCCGGTAGCGTGGGGTTCCTGCTCGGTCCCGACGCCAGCCGTGGTTGGAGGTGGGCTGCCACCAGCGGCTCCATGGGCGGCATGCGGAGCAGGCCGAGCTTCTCCATGCCGTCACAGTCCAAAGAGGAGGCACCCTGGATTGGGGCCTTGTTGCTGAAAGGGCGGTCACTCCCCGACACCGACACCTCGTCCAGCATCTCTGGAAAGACTGGGAGAAGCTGCCTCTTCATCTTCGCTTTTTGGGGCAAGTCCTTCCCCTCATAGCGAGATACGGAGGTCTCCTTGGCCACTTCAGGCCATGGGATGTCCAGCCTGGACGCAGCGCGTTGGCACACGGCCTGCAAGTCCATACTGAGGCAGGGCGAAGCTGGTGTGCTTTCGCCCGGGGGAGCGGACATCGCCTCCGGCTTGGCAGCCTGGGCAGATGAAACGAAGATGGCATCTTCGTGCTCATCCGAGTCGGATAAGAGGAACTCAGAGGCATCCTCTTCATCCTCCTCCATATAATCCAGCTCTAGGACATCCTCCGCGGGTGGAACCACGGTGAGGTCCAGTTGGGAGCCCCAGCTTGCTCTCGCGGTACTTTCCGCCACCGGGCCCCAGCCTGACATGGCGCGGGGCTCCGATTCCGCGGCTACCGCCGTTGTTGAGCCCCAGCCTGACACAGCGCGGGGCTCAATCTCCGCGGCGGTCGCCACCATGTCCCGATTGCCGGCCGGCGAATCAACGGACATGAAGGGGTCCTGTCCCGACAGGCTAGCTTGGCGCGCTAGCCGTCGGCGGAGGCTCTTGATGGTGAAGCGGGCACAATGCCTGCACGAACCGGGGGTATCGATAGCTTCCTGGGCGTGTTCCAGCCCAAGGCAGGACGAGCAGACCTGGTGTGAGTCCGTGCCCGAGATCTTAAACCCGCAGCCTCCGAGCCAAGCCTCCGAGCCTCCGACTCCTCCTGGTGTGAGGGAGAGAAGGGTCCATCCTCGTTTGCCGGTTTGTCGGCGCGGAGGGACAAGCTAGTAACAGGTATGTTACCGAAAAAAATCCAACCTTATCGTTATTCCGAAAGGAAAAAACGACAGGGTAGATTTTTCTTTAAAAAATATTAACTGGTGTGTTAATATCTTTCTTATCTCTGTCCCCTCTGGTGTGAGGGAGAGAAGAGTCCTTCCTTGCTCGCCGTGGCGTCGGCGCGGAGGGATAAACTAGCAACAGGTATGTTACTGTTTGAAGAAAAAATCAAACCTTACCGTTATTTCGAAAGAAAAAACGGCGGGGCGGATTACAATATTAACTGGTGTGTTAATATTTGTTCAATTCTTCTGCAAAGCAAAAAAGTAACCGGCAAGCGCCCGTCGACCGAATGTTAGCTTGGGTTAAGTCTGTGGACCGTTAAGCTAGCCCGGCTACTGATATTCGAGATGTGCTCTGAAGCGAGAAGAGGTGTTTGAATGACGCTGCGACGTAGCGCAAGCTACTTATAGGGTGGGTGGATTCCCTGACGTAGACGTCAAGATCACCAGCCAATCAGGATTGGCGTAATGAGATTGATGCTTCTGTTTGCATACGCGTTGAGGCGCATCCCATAGTGAGACATCGAACGGAGTGTTATGAATGAGAACTACAGCAACATTCGTAAACAGGAGGTGATAAAATAATAAATGACGAAAGTGCTTTATGTCAAGATTACATTACATTACATTACATTTAGCTGGCGCTTTTATCCAAAGCGACTTACAATAAGTGCATTCGACCAGGAAGATACAACCTTGAAGAAAACAGAATCATATAAGTACATCAGGTTTCATAGAGCTAAAACATTTCAAGTGCTACTCAACTGGCTTTAGAAAAGCCAACCCTTTATTAGTATATAAGTGCTTTGTTAGTAATTCTATCGCTCGAAGTGGAGTCTAAAGAGATGAGTTTTCAGTCTGCGCCGGAAGATGTGTAAGCTTTCTGCTGTCCTGATTTCAATGGGGAGCTCATTCCTCCATCTGTGGTGGAGAAAATGTGCTGAATTAAATCACTAAAGAATAATAGGCCTGCCGACATGAGACACTTATATGGGTGTCTCAAGTTGGCAGGCCAAATATTTACAGCATATCTGCAGATAGAGACGAGTAGAGGTCAGGGGGTCACTTCCAATACATGCTGTATATTGAGTACCTGACATATTTGAATAGCATTTTTAGCCAACTTTGTTTGACAAACTTTATTATTTTTTTAGCTCCTTGATGACAATACTGATCCTTGTTTAAATATAGCAAAACTTAAAGAAAACTCTTTGTTAAATATGGGACACTGATGAGTGCTCAGCAGCAGTGTTTTTTTAAACATGTGCCATGCAGGGCTGAGAAGGTTATAACTTTTTCAAGTTCACTGCGTTTCCCCAAATGATATTGTATATATCTGCCATAAAAGCATATACACACTGTATAGGAGAGACTCAGTGTCTATTTGCAAAGAGAATATTTGTCTCTGAATTGAAATACGCTTCTTTGTTTGACTTTTCTTAATATCATAATGTCCACACTGATCCTTACTGCTACAGACTCTTCTCATGCAACAACAAAGCAGTAAAAAAAAAGATGCGAAATAAATGTAAATAATCTAGCTGCAGATCAATAGGAAACTAATTTGTATTGGTGATACAAAATAATGACTTTCTCTACTGAATTTGAGTGCCTGCATGTCGTCAGAGAGTTTCATTGTATGTGTATTGTCATTGTGTCTTTTGTGTCTTCTGTCGTGCGTGGCAGAGCATACATGCATGTGGGGGGTTTGACTGTCATTACGTGTGCATGTGTGTTCGTAGCCATGTGTGTGAGGACTAGTCATTGGTAAACAACAAAAACCTTGTCAGGCAAAGAGGCGGTAACTGAGCACGTGCAGTGAACCCCCCGCCCTACCCAATCACATTAAGTGATGTCACAGAGACGTACGTGATGTCACCGACTCCTGATAGACCCCACGATCATTCTCCTGGCACACACACACACACACACACACACACACACACACACACACACACACACACACACACACACACACACACACACACACACACACACACACACACACACACACACACACACACACACACAACAACCCCCTCTTTCAATCATATCCATTTGATCTATGAGCCTGTCATCATGTAGATTAGAGAGGAGTACTCCTTCATACAGTATATGGACTCCTGTCAGTGCTAAGCACCATTCCCAGTTTAACCTAATAGAGAAATGGAGGTTGATCAGGAAAATGAATGACCTCCATGTCCCACCGGCAATGAGCTTCTACAGATACAGTACCAGACATCCGAAAGGAACACTTCACGCTCTAACTCTGTGTGTACTCTAACATGATGATGATGTTAGTATGTTAAACAAATAATTTACCGTGATTTCCAGCAAAGCCGATGAGCTGCAGCAGATGAATGATACATCTGAAATTGTACTGACACTGATAAAGGGAGTCTTTTAAAAGGCAATAATCTACAGTAGAGCTAACACCAGAGGTCAATGACTTTGGACTCATGTCTTCTTTTGAATGCACTAAGGAGAGCTTCCCTCTTTACCAATTGACTTCCGGTTGCATGCTTTTTAAATGTATCATTTATAAATAAACATTAAAATTTGAAATTGATTTGTTGGTATGTTACAAAGCTGCACTTTGACTAGATGTGGCCAACATGGTTAATAGGCATATCTAATGTCTTATGTTATTTTAATTCACATTTCTTGTTTTAAGTATATAATTTACACAAATTGAAAGACTCATAACCAGACAGAAATGCCAAAGCTCGAAAATCATGGAACAACAAATCCACTTTTATTTAAACAATATATAATATTGCTACATTATTTGTATGCTCTATGCTGTTTTATGCTCTATAACTTTCAAATGTTTTAAATGTACTTCACAGAATCAAACTACATCCTGTGTGTTTGTGTGTGCATCAGAAAAACAGTGTTACTTTGTCTCCAGCTCACACACACACACACACACACACACACACACACACACACACACACACACACACACACACACACACACACACACACACACACACACACACACACACACACACACACACACACACACACACACACACACACACACGCACACACACACACACACACATGGAGAGTCATTGGCATTATGGGCTCTTTCATTATCGTCTGCTAGATACATATTATGCTGATGCTGCAATTATGCACACTAACATAACTCAACTTCATCTCTTGCTCCACAGTTCATCCGTCAACTTATATCTTCCTGAAACACTGCAAAGTAACATATAAAGTAACTGTTGCCCCATAATTACTGTTATTAATATTACTATTAGTAATAAAAGCAACACAAAGATAATTTCTCTTTGTTCAAATCTTTTATAGTTGATGTAGACTAAGCTACATTAGATAAATAACAGAAGCTTAACTGAACAACACCCTATATGCATTACATCTGTTGCAATTGTTTATCTGTATGAAGCACTGATGATAGGCTAAGCGGCGAACATCCCTAAGCAGTTGACCAATCACAAAAGAGCCGGCCAGCTCAACAATTAGAGCGGACTGGGCTCAGGTATCAGAGGGTGCAGTGAACATTAAAGCATGTGAATTTTTCAAATTAGAGACACAAAATACAATTATGAAATCTGAAAATTAGCATATAGAGCCCCTTTAAAAGTGAAGCCGTAACCACAACGTAACTGTACCCTACAGACGTCATCTATTTGGCTTCTTCAAGAAAATAATGATCGCATAGACATTATTTTTACATGCAATTTACATTTAAGTCTCTTCAAACTGCTGCCGAATTGCCTGGTTTTAGTTTCACTGATTAAAAAGGGAAATCAGACAGGAAAAAAGGGTCCAATTAACATTCATGTGATCACCATAAAAATGTGCCATCAGGTCTATACAACTGGGTTTAATTGAAAAGTTAGACAACGAGGGTGCCAATGAAACCTGCGATAGCCACTCCCTGTCTGCATAGGGCTCTGCTTCAGTCTACTGAGACATCAGGACGTTAAAGCGCATCTTTCAGCCAGATGATGCATGTCACTACTCCTACAGCCTATTGAACAGCTGTATGTCATTTTAAAGTGTTGAGGTATTCCGTGATATGGTTAGCGGTTTATCTCATAAAAACTTCAAAATGGCTCCACATGGCTGGTTGAAAACTCTTGAAAGATCACAGAACCTTTTCCAGTCAGAATAATACATTTACAGGTTTAGTGAAAGGATAGCAGCTCAAGGAAGTTCAAAATGTCCTTTGGGGAGGTCAGGTTTCCTTTCCTGGATTAGAAACAAGCCCTGGTTGTCCTTAGAAGACTCAGTAGGGATGCCACCAAACTGGCCAAAGCAGAAGAGTTTCATAGTGTTTGGGTTTCATTTTTTCTTGTTGTTTACATTGAAAGGACATGCTTGTGCACATTCCCTAACGTGCTGCTGACAGGATGAGGAAGAAGAGAATAGGTCAGCACTGATGAGGGGAAAGATGTGCACTGAGGGAAAGTATTCCCAGAAGAACCAGTGTTAACAAGTTCACTATCCAGAAAGTGAACCCGTCCTCCAGTCTCAAGAGGATTCTACTTCCTGTCCAGTCCAATACAAGCGTCCTCTCATCTCCTCTCCCTGTTGGTTTGACCTCAGCTGTTTCCCATGACCGCATTTATCTGAAGCAGTGTCACAGTGCCCATTGCAATGTAAATGTCCTGGCAGCATCCAACTTACTGGAGATTCTACAGTAAACAGGATTGGATATTTGACAAATACTCAACAAATACCAAAGCAACTATGGCAAATATTGACCTCAAAGCACAGAGCAGCCATGACAGCACTAAAGGACAATTTCTCATTTTACTCAGTCACTCTCTAATGTCTGTATTGGCTGCCTTTTATAGTCCAAGGGCATTCGCTTTGCCAATCACATTAGACCGACACAATCCAACCAATTGAATTAAGCTGCAAAAATAACATCAGCACCACCATGGCAAGTCCAGAGGCCTGTAATACGAAGCCGGTTCAACATAACCTGGATATCTTTGAGTTACCCGGCTACCGAATCCAAAACAAACGCGCTCTCGCTAAGCGGTCCTACGAGACTGGTTATCAATTTGTTAACTCAAGCCAGCTTTGCCCTATCTAGTTATGTACACGTTCACATAAAAGGGGCGGGGTTAGCAACATTTGACCAGTCACAAACATGAAGAAGCGTACTGACAGCGCAGCGTCATACTTTTTTACATTACATGTTACTTGTTAGACGCTTTTATCCAAAGCGACTTACATACTCAATACTGTGGGCAATCCCCACAGGAGCAATTTGGGGTGAAGTGTCCAGGGACACAACGACATGCAGTGGGGTAAAAAAGTGTTTGAATGCGTACATTAACAGGTTTATGATATCACTGCCCCGTCTAAGACACTAGTGGATCTGACTTGAATTACATTTGAAGTTAGCTCGCTAAGCGAAAATCCGGCTTCGTAGTAATGGCCTCTGCTCCTGTTACTGAGCCAGGCAGGACGATGTTTGTTTATTTCAAATGAAGGAAGCCACGTAGAACAGATTATATATTTCATTGCGATACAGTTTCAGGCACTGTGTTAAAAATCCAGGTGGCAGCTAAGGTTGCCTCCCGTTCGTCCTATTTGAGTAACAAGGAAGTATAACAATAAAAGCAAACTCTCCCCAGCTGGAATACAACCAAAATAACCAAACAAGGTTTATGTTTCCAATACAATACCTGCCATACATGCAAAATCAAAGGTCACATATTGTAAAAAAAACAAACAAATACTGTGCAAGTATCAAAATGCTTAATACATGGATAAATCAACTCTTTAATCTTTAGAAGGGACACCAAGATCTCAATTCAAGATGTCAAACATTATTGTCTCTAAATGTAAGAAATGCAGCTTACCATGCAAGTCAAAGTAGCACATGTAACTCAACAAATAAAAAAACAATCCATATTTTAGTTTTTCTGTGAACAGATTATGTGATGTTGAACTATTTCTGAGGTGTGAGTTGTATAATTTATCAGAGAAAGAATATCATTTTCTCCCTGTGGTTTTGCACTTGGTTTAAGAACATGTCTGATGCTGTCTGAGAGTGTTTACCTGGAGGTTACAGTAACTGAAGAAGCAGCTGGAATATGACAGCTGAACATATATTAGTGAAAATCTATCATCTATCATCTAATCATCTACTTTCAGCTTTTCCTTCCTGATTTTCTACAGTTTATCTTCTTACATTTCTTAAAAGATGCACCTTTATGCATAATATCCATCTTTTTTTGTCCATCTCCCCTTTGCTTGTCTACTTAATTAATAGAAATAGTGAAAGCCACAATTCAGCTGGTGCTCGTATGCTAAAGTGAGCTGAGGCTGATCCACTGCCTGAGGGTTTGTGCACTGACACACACACACACACACACACACACACACACACACACACACACACACACACACACACACACACACACACACACACACACACACACACACACACACACACACACACACACACACACACACACACACACACACACACACACACACACACACACACACACACGTCACACAGGTGCATTTCAAGCATGGCTGGGCTCGCAGCTAAGTAGCCACACAGCAGCAAACATCTTATTTGTGTGAAATGCTAGATGACTTTCACTGTCTGTGCCATAGGCAGAGGGGCTATTATCACACTGCACCACCATATCAGTGGTTTTCAGAAGTTTTGGATTTTTGGCCCCAGGAGGCTGCATTTCATTTTAAGTTTCCTCTGATCCTAACCAGGTTTAAATTCTCTCTCAAGGGCTGGGTGTTTAAATAGAATTGTCTATATTTCTTTTACAAGCCCTGCAGGGAAATACTTTGGCATATTGTAATTTCACCCGATAAAATGTACATTCTGCAGTCAAAGTTCATCCTCTTGTATGTTTTCCTAGTACAAATATACTTTCATATTCCTTAAATCATCAGGCTGACATTAATCATTATATTTAAATTTGAATTAATTTTATTCAGAGTTAATTCAATGTAAAAACCTTTCCGTAGGTTTTATCCAGATTCCTTCTTGGCTCTCGAATTTTTTTTTCAAGGAGCTGTAAGCTGAGCTCCCATGTATCTGCACCGCTGTCTGATGCCCTTTAAATTACAACACCCTGGATATGCAGAGAAATGTGTTTGCAACCTGTAATCACTTGTTAGGAATTAGTTTATTCCTCGTAAAAAGAAATGGGGGAATCCTACCAGTATGGGAAAACGATTGCATAAATGTTTGCATCATTGATTTTCTTATTCTGACACAATGTAATGAGAAGTTAGGTGATGTGTTGTAATTGTCTCTATTACTGAAGTAAACACTTAAAGAAAGTCACTTTTTTTATGAAATGTTACCTGTTATTGAAATTAAATGATTGGTAAAAACAAATCAAAGTTAAGGGAAGGGAGAACAGAGGGGAGGTATAATTTGCATGACTCAGCTCTGAGGTAAGTGCATTCCTTTGAGAAGCTGCCTGACTTCTGCACAAACTAAGGACATACAAACAGCTTAGCAGCATCTGGTTTTCTGAAGGAGCTATGTAGAAGGTCCAACAAGGACTAACAAAGAAGGAACACTCTTGGTTCATTGCCCTCTTATCTTTATCCTTGTAGGTTACAATGCAAGATCACCATACTCATTTAGGGATACACTGTAGGCCTACTGTGTATTTCATGCTGCTGCATGCTGAATAATAAATGACAAGCATGCAGGACTCATTGGTCTCAAAATTCATAATGAAAGTAATTTAAGTAAAAAGCTATTGGACAAAATCCTCAACAAAAACATGATTTAAAGCAAACTGGAACATTTGCTCCATTAAGTTTCATTTCTCCTCACGGACTTTTTCTATCTTTGTCTAATTTGAGCTAATTCTGAACAAATTGTGTTGAAGTCGCAAGTCAAGTGCAGGGCACACACGTGCACCCTGCAAGGTGAAAGGCAATTTGGATTTGTAGACTACATCTTGAATGTGTTGTAGTAGCCTAATATGCCTTTCATTTCCCAGCATAAACAAAATGTGTCAATCACTTAAATAACAGATGTGTCCTACCTTGCGAGAGTTGCAGTGAAACAGAGACTCAGAGGCGCTGCAGCGGAATGCTGCATGCAGGATGCACACTGGCTGGAGATAAACTGCAGAGTTGATGTGGGAGCCCCCCGTTAGAGCACTCACTGTAGGAGCCCCGTTTGGAACGTTTACGGGTCACTGCAAAGTTTAACTCGGGGATTGACATCGACTCGAGCTGCTGTCGACACCTCAGCTGAGGACTGAGCCCCAACCTTGAAGTACCTGTCAGCACGACAGAGAGAGAGAGAGAGAGAGAGAGAGAGAGAGAGAGAGAGAGAGAGAGAGAGAGAGAGAGAGAGAGAGAGAGAGAGAGGGAGAGAGAGAGAGAGAGAGAATATACTCAAGCAGGCACGTGAACAAAAATAGCAAAGTTAAATGAATGCTCAATGCTGGTTAGAAATCCCTCCAGCATATTATTGTTATATTGCACAGATGTCATGACATTCAACTTTCAAAATATGTAGTGTTGTGAATGACTAAATTAAACTACGATAAAAATGCGATTGTTTAAATTGTACAGTTATGTTTAGGTTAGATTTAAATGGCCTGGGGTATTGGATGTGATTGCACATTATTATTGTTTAAGCAGCAGTGTCTTTATTACTGTCAATCTTCTTTCTCATCTGTCAATGTTCCTTTTCAAACTTAAACACTTCTATCACAGGAAGCTACAAAAATAAAGACCAAACCAAAATGCAAAGCATGAACCTACACGAAACTGAGAGCATACAAAAACGGGAACATTGTAATGTTCGTATACTCTAAATTCTTCTTATCGATACCTCCCCTCTCTTTTTCGTTTGTGTTAAATACTGCCCCCATGTGATATTTTTCAGTAACTGTGTCAATACATGTTAAATTGTGCCATCCTGCATACAAACATTGCAGATCATATAAACGCTCATATTTCCCCTTCTGAGAACATACTCACACCTAGTGGGGCTTTTGTGAAAATGCACCCCTCATTAACAAATATAATATATTGTAGCACTCTAAGGGTTTAGCCCATTTCAAACGGGTCATATGTAATGAACGCCTATGTAACTTTTTATTTGAAACATTTGTATCACTTTTTTTTTTGTGTACAATAAAATATATTGTATGTTGTCCTGTATGACAGGACAGAGAAGTTCATGAATATGTTTGCAGTATGTCATTTTCAGCAAGCACTTTGTAGATGGTCCCTGTACAACTGAAATAGTAGCCTAAAACTACACAATTACAACAAAGTGAAAAAACAACGGGAAAATTAAAACATCATTACCCTGACAGAACATGACTGTTTCTCAACCAATGAGAAAGTCACAAAACCCGGAGTGGGCGGGCACTTTCTTGTTGTGGTTGACGGTTCACTTCCTGCTTTGCACTGTGAAATCAATCAACTTCAGCACAAAAGTAGGAAAAGCGAGGATACCGAGGATCTGTCAGCATAGTAGGTACTTTACGAGTAATATTTCACAGCTTTACCGCAATGACTGTTATTTGCAGCTAAAATGTGAGCCAACAGGAAGAAAAGTGTTAATCCTAATGTGTGCACACACCCTATGCTGCTCACAAGACTGCGGCGGCATGTGATATCGATTAGTGAAACACACACTGCTGCAGCCCTGTTTCAGCTCCTGATAGAATGAAAGAAATGTATCGAAAACTACATTCTACATGTTAGTGGTGGGTCATGTTGCTTATTTTATTGTAATACCTAATAGGCTACGTGACATTGGTTTCGAAGTGTCAGAAATTAAATACATTTAAAATAACGTATATATTTTCTCTGAAAACGTCGATGTCGAATATGCAACGAATAAGTTAGTTTAAGGTTGGAAATCCATAAGACATTCAAACTACGGCTGTCATAGGAAGGGTTTCCCACATAGCCCTCTGTTATCCACATGGTTAGTGTTAGGGACCGTCAATAAATTACCGTTTAACTTACAAAATAAAAACAATGTTATTTTCATACCTTTGTACTAGCTTGCACACATGCTAAAATAATGCAAACATAATAGGAATAAATGTTTCTTGTGTCACATGTGATAAACCTGGCCAAACTAAAAAGTGAGCCTATTGCCACAGTTATTCACAAAAGGCAAGTAGATATCATTTGTAATTATATAAAATGACACGTCTCATAACCCAAAAGTATTTTTGAATAATATGTAAAAACTGTTCAGCTCTAAATATTTTTATATTTTAATGGAAGCTGTCCTGCTGAATGAAGACAGTCCGTTACATTTCCACCCTGGGCTGATTCCTGTCTCCAAGAGGGGATCCAACATGGTGCACGTTTACAACTGCCATCCTTTCGCCTCACAGCAGATAGTACAGGTAGGTGGATGTTGCTGTGGATGTTTTTATTTTATTTCTTTTTTTTTTTTTAAATGCTTATCACGGCTGATAATGTTGTTTTGTGTATGTGTCAGGTCCTAACTAATATACCTTACCTCTCTGTATCTCAGGTGGAGCAGGAGCCTGGACTGGTCTGCTGTGGAGGGGGAGCTCTGTTTGTGGTGGCGACTGGAGGATGCAAGGTTATTCTTTAAAATATGTATATTTTTAAATAAAAGTTTTCCAGTTATTTTATTTATTTGTGTTTAAATAAAAACTATGCCCTCATTTGTTAAACCCACACCTCATCAAAAATATATCTTTTTTAATATGCAGTAATGTGTTGAACTGAATCAAGGTGGAGGCTTACAATGTGGAGCAGGAGGGCTGCCCTTTCATCTGTCGCTTTGCCACCATGGGCACTGTGAAGAGCATCCAGCACAGCAAGATGGGTAAAAAACTCATTATCGCTCACCTTTTGTCAGTCTTAGCAACTGCATACATACTAGTTTTCACCCATTGTACTTTTGTTTGTTTTATGTGTGAGTAAGGAAGCCGACAGCGTAAGGGTTGAAGTGTCAGTTGAAGAGAGTGATATATTTCTATATTTTTTTCTTCTCTGCATCCCATTCAGGAGATTACCTGGTTACCATTGAGGAGAAGAACAGCGCCACTTACCTGAGAGCCTACACCAACTGGCGTTATCAGGTACACATTGAAAAGCTTTCTTGAAAGTATTTATTATCATATAACATTGAGACTTAAGGGACCATGTTAATTTCTTTTGTAGTTTTCATACTTTATGTTGGGGATCAATATGTGACCTTAACTAGGGAATGTTATAAAAACATATAGCATTTTTATTATATGGACTAGAAGAAAAAATGTTGTCCCTCAGATACTACTCATTGTAGCTTTAACATTAAACTTGAAATTGAATTGATCCACTAAAAGAAAGACAAATAGAAGAGATGGTTTTTCATCCGTATATCTACTGCAATATTACGTTCTTTTGTCCATGTTTTTTTCTTCTGTACTTATTGCTCTCCATTCAGGCGGAGGGGAAGGCCCGGGTCGGGGTGCGTTTGTTGGGGCACCTGCTGCGAGGTGCGTCTGTGCGGGGCGGGGTGCAGATGGAGATCATCGAGATCCCTCTTTCAAAGCGCCCTGTTGCCGTGGCATGTTGTCCGGTGACAGGAGACCTTCTGGTCGGCTGTGAGGACACGCTGGTCTTGTTCGCCTTGAGGAGACAGAACCAGCAGAGCCTGGTAAGAGTTCAACTGATAATCTGTGGCTTTATCTCCTCTGAAGACCCCTTTCTACTTATAGAGAGAGCCTTACACAGTTTAGATAGAATATTGAGTGTCCTACTGGTGCATGATGTAGTCACGATTAACGATGCAGTGTTTTCCAGAAGTTGACAGTTATCCACAACATTAGAATGTGTATTTCATTGTGTCTCAAAAAGTATTCAAATATAAATTGCAGTACATGAATAAGACATTTTATGTTATCATCAGATATGTCTCAATGAAGCATGCTATGACATTCTCAGTTACTTTCTCTAAGTGTTTTACATTTTATTCTTCTTGAAAAAAATACCTGCAGAATCAGAGTCAGCAGATCCTTCAGAGCAGCTCGCAGAACTCCAGTCAGAATCAAGGTAACTCAAGAAAATGGACACATAATTGTTAACACATGTTCATACAAAGACTTGTTTTGCATCATGACTTGTGTTTAGTTTATAATGTGTTGACTGGACAGGAGGAACAATTTTAGCAAATTGCTTCAACCATGTTGCTCAAATAGAATGACTCTTAGATAAATGTAATCCTCTATGTAATTCAATTATTTTGTAACGCTCTGATTGTCATTTAATCCTCTGTGTTTTTTTACTGACCTTAAATGTGACCAATGTTCTAGTGAACAATGCCTACTCTAATCTAAGAAAAAATATCCTCTTCGCTGACTCTCCATGTTTTCCTTCTTCAACTGATCCGTCCTTTGTCTGTTTTTCTTTTTAGCTCAGTTTCCAAGTCCAAACCAGAATTTCCTGGATTTTGAACGCTCAGTTATCCTGCATCTCCCAAAGATCGAGCCTAAACAGGTCATTTCAAACATCATTTCCCCTTTTTCTTTATTATGTTACTTTCTTTTTGTGGTATTTCCTTTATATTTCAGTCAAATTATCTGTAATGCACACAGAACAATACTCACTGGTTTGGTGTTGTTGTATTGCACCTCTGCCCCCTAGGTGGCACTGTGTGGAGGTTACGTGGCACTGCAGATGGAGCTGGAGGTGCTGGTTTTGAAACTGGATACATCTTCTGATCCTAAAACCCAGGAGGAATCATCAGACACAAAGAAAGGTTTGTGTTTGTTGCCCTCTATAATGATTGATGCCGCATCTATAGATCTTTTTGATTATGTTAAGTTTACAGGCTGTAAAAAACAAGAATAGATGTATCAGCAGTAACAGAAAGTAAAAGACCTTTGTATATCTGTCTGTGTGTGGCAGATCATATAGATGACCAGGCTGACTTTATGGTCCTTCCGAGACACCAGGAGTTGCTGGGTGATGTAGCTAAAGACTGTGACATTCCTGTCAGCATTGAGAATACTGGGCTGGAGGACGGAAAAGGACAATACACGCTATCATATGTTCTCTTCAGGTGAGTGCGTGTAGTGCTGAGTACCAGTTGACCCTTTAGATCTTTACGGTTAGCATATTTCTGTCATATGAGGTGTATCTTTAACTTTTGTTACTTCTTTCTTGCAGGCGTTTCACTCCAGACTTCTTCCAGGGCTGCAGTGTGGAGGAAACTCAACTCCACTCACTGCAGCTTTACCCACTGTACACCAGTGAGTACAGCAATACAGTGAAAAGCAGAATATGTTGTCACAGGAATTAGGATTACTACTCGATTTCCTCTCTTTATGTCTCCATGATCTCAACAAATGGTAAACTTTCAATCAAATCAAAGCCACTAATACCTTCATTTAACCCTACTGAGGACTGAAAGTCCTGTATACAATTCATTGCAACGGCAACATATTTCTTAACAAGATACATTTGCTTTTGATCACATTTTCAAAAAAAAGCATTCTGCCACTTGCCTGGGATCTTTTCAGACGTTGTCAGTGCAGTTTCCCTTCTTTCAGGACTTGGACCTGGTTTTCTTTTTGGTCAAATATTGTTTCTGCATTCTCTCTCTCCAGGTAACCAATCCGTGCCTCTGGAAGAACCAGCATGTGTCTTCTGCTTCTTCTCTCTCCCAAACGCTGGCTACCTGTACAGTCTGAAGGGTGGTGTCGAGCTTCTCTCCACCTATCAGTATCCAGAGAAAGTCCTGAAGGCGGTGCTAACGGACCACCTGCTGCACGTCATTACAAAGTACATCTGCAGTCTCATTTGATATTTCAATCATTTCATTTTCACTAAATTACAGCTCGTTAAAATATCTTCATCCATGTCTTGTCATGGGAAATCATAAAAAAATAAAATGGAGTCTTTTATAAGTTGAAGACATTTATATCAGCCTCAGTAATAGACTGATATTGAATCATATTTACTTCTGTAGTCTAAAGTAGGGCTGTCACAATATCAGATTTTAACTTCACAACCTTCCTGACCAAAAAATATTAACAATAAAAACAATATTATTGTCAATGTCAACAGAATTTTTGAAAAACAAGAAATATGCCTTGTTTTTTTGTTTGATTGATGTATTGCTTGTCTTTATTTTGGCATATAAATTACACCGTGTGTTGGTTGTTGGGAAGGGAGAGAAATTATTAACAAATTTAAAAAGGTGCTTAATTATTTACACAATGTAGTCATAACTGTATTTTTAACATGACCTAAATACCTCATTGTTTAAATATTGCAAATATTGTCAATACTGGTATATTGCAAATACTCTATTCTGAATTTTGTATTTCTCAACAAGTAAGTTTGATACTTCCTGTGTGCCTAGGAGTGCATTGCAGTGTTTCACAGTGCGCTGTGCAGCAGTAGCAGCCAGGGTTGTGGACCCTTACATCGACACCACCATGAAGGTATGATCCTATCATGGAATCCTTGCCTCATGGGTTATTCAATAACTTACTGTAGGGTTTAGTCTCACCATTTCCCCCTGTGTGTGTCTGAAGGCCTGTCCGCCCTGCAGCATGGAGGTGTGCGCGCTCAGGATTCAGCTGTTTATCGGTCTGCGATCAGTGTGTGTCTACGGCCGCCATGTCATCCTGCTCTCCGCCGCTGACACAGAGACACCAGAGGAACCTGAACGCACCCCGCAACGCAGACGCCTGTAAGTCTCACACATATACCCACATGTCTGTGATCGTATAGTGTACAAGTGTTTAAAAGCTTAATCGGATTAGTCATCAGATACCTCCCTGCCATACCAGAATACTTATCAACACTGGTGATATGTGTGATCAGGCATACATACATTTAAAAAATGTTTTACTGTGTGTATGTGTATGTGTTATTTTAGCAAGTTGAAAGAACACACCTTGCTGACTGGTATTTTCCTGGCGGTGGGAATCGATCCCGCAACCACACCAGCTCTGGAGAGCTTTCTATCACGGCCCTTCCTGTAAGATAAACCCAAACCCCCCCTCCCCCCGCAGTCTCTGTCGTCACTTTAGGCCAAGCTGCAATGCCAAGAAACCCTCGAAAAGTACTCACTGTAGCAGATGATTTTTAGCCAAACCCTCAAATCATTATTTAAAAGGGGATCTATTTAACCTTTCATGCCACAGAACAAACTTTTTTAGCTTCCATTAAAGTACCTTGTTTGTTTTTGCATTTGTCACTGATACCAGTATTCCTGAAGAATAACGATGGTAATTAACATGAACTGGAACATCAGAGGCTTTTCCTACTTTATGACAAAATCTTAAATGCTAAGAAAATAGTATATTCAAGATGTCAAGGTATCGTCTTGCTTTAGACCCTCAATCTAACTCTTATTTAGTGGCACAAAGATCCTAGCTCATTTAAAAAAGGTGGGAAGTGAGGGTACTAAGTACTTCCTCCTTTGATCTGCCTTGCCTTTCCATAAGTTATCAATATTCAAGTCACTTGGATAATACATTCAAACATTTTCAAAATGTATGACTTGAGTTTTGTGTTTTTCTGTAATTATAAGGTGTATTATGGATTAACATTCGCTGCACTAATCCTGCAGTTACACTGCAGATTACCTTTAAAAGTTTATGTAGAATGACAAAGATTCTAAAAATATAATGTTCATATTTAAAATCCACTACTATAACTATAATATATAAAACCCCTAAAGCAACCGGTTACTTCAACTCATGGTTAATCGCTGTTTTGAATGAATGTGTGCCTTTACAGCTTGGTCTAAAAGTGAAAACACTACCTGTGTTAGTTCCTTAACCAATTTAAAACATAACCACCCTAACTCCCTTTAGTGTGTGACCCTTTGCTCACAAACAAATGTTCTATGTACTGAAATAGATCTGAACAAGATTTAATTCAGCCAGCTTGTTATCCATCTTTTTTTGACATGTTACTTGTCCCTTGTAAAACTTAAATAGTGGCCCATAATTGCAGGTAAAGAGCTGAATTTTCAGTAAGTGAGACCTGTATATATTCTATCGAGTTGTTAAACTGTTAAAGCTCCTGAGACAAATATAAAATGTGTCATATTGGGCTATATGAATAAACTTCAATTGATTGATATTTGAAGCTAAAGTAATCCCTCATTTTTTGTCAACAACATGTTGTGGTTTTTTGTTTGCCGGAAATTGCAGCATATCCCCTTATTTGATTATATATCCCCTTAAATATGATTTTAGTCATTGCATCTTAAGTTCTAGAGAAGCATTCTGAGCAAACGTTAGTTATAGCCAAAACAATGTCGGATAATTACTTTTCTTTATAACGTTAAACTGTATCACTCTCTGGTTTTAATCACTGTTTCGGTT
Organism: Notothenia rossii; assembly: GCF_949606895.1. Classification (NCBI taxonomy): domain Eukaryota; kingdom Metazoa; phylum Chordata; class Actinopteri; order Perciformes; family Nototheniidae; genus Notothenia; species Notothenia rossii. The sequence continues at coordinate 72,931,484 of NC_136912.1, forward strand.
CCTGGTAAAAATGTCGGGAACAATATAGAAATCCTAACTAGGAGAAGCTGGCGTTAATGAGTGCAATGTGGTGACGAGCTCTCCCATGATCTAACGCTGCCTCTCAATGCCGCCACACTTCATCTTTTGTTTTTGTTGTTATTGAGAGACTCCTAGTGGCAGAACATCACATATTGTGCATCTAACAGGCAGGTGTGCTTTGTAGATTTTAAATGTGCCTGTTTCTATTACAAATCAAAATACAGGTTTGGGGCCACATGACATGACTATTGAGCATGGCATGAGCCACAGGAAACACATCTTACTTATTTACCATGTTAATCTGTTCACTAACAGTTCACTAATGTTTGTTTGTTCATGTTTAATGTAGTAACGCTTTCTAATATTAGGCAATAGTACTGTATCACATAGCAACTGTACGCAAAATGTTGTACTTTACTGTGAGTATGATGGTGCTGCACATCAGTAATAAAAAGCTTCCATTGATTAAAAACATGTTCAATGTCATGCAAAGTATGTCGGAAACGTTTTAAGTAGTTAATTGAATTCCTGTTATCGACATTCTGCATCTTTAAATAAAAGAACATTTGGCAAAATCCTAGTTTGTAGACTCTAGACTAGAGACAAATCAACGTACTGTTACAGTTTTCACTCGTTGTTCTTTTTGTTGATTTCTGTGATTTTCTTGAATAATGGGAAAATCTCTCTAAAAAGTCTGCAGATTTTTCGGATTTAGGCAAATGTATCTTCTCTGTGTGATGAGAAAATTGTGATTTTCTCTGATTATTCTTTTTGTTACCCCTCTTTGTAACCTTTGACCTCAGGAGCAGGAAATGGACGATCTCCTCTCCCAAAGAAACCAGCCCAGCAGGACACGGGTGGAACCTGTATGTGGTCGACAGCGTCAGCCCCCTCACTCTTTACCAAGAGATGGTAACAGACATACCACCTTAATGAACTGCTCAAAACAATCCACTTCCATGTCAGTTGTTATGGTTGTATACTTCTACTTGTAATATCATGTATGCACAATTATTAACCATACAGTATGAAAGACTAAAGAAATAAAACTAGAACAAAACAAACATCTTAAATGCGTACAAAAAAGACACATGACTGTGACGTGCATTTAATTTGTAATTGATCACTTATAGTTAAACAACATAAATACAATTTGCCTGTGGAATGAGAGTGCAAATGTATTTGTTGAAAATATATGTATTAATCAGATTATATATTTTCTAAATCTAGTGAAACGGACTGCTTTATTCTTTCTGTTTTAAAGAAGCAGGCAGCATTTTTGTGAAACTTCTTTCTGATCTATAAATCTATTAAAACCTTTATTCCAAAAAATGTTAGATTTAGTGACTAAAGGAAAGGTTGTAATAATATGAAAGATTGACTCTGAACATGCTACACCTACTGTAGTAAATCTTCATATGTATGAGTGTGTATAGTCATATTTTTGTCTCTGTTGTTCAGGTCGAATACAGCGAGCGGTACGCAGAGACTAACCCGCAGGCCCAAAGCCTTCGGCACCTCCTGAGTGAAGCTCACCTCTTCCTCCGTGCCTCCTTACTCAGGACAGAGCCTTCAGAGCAGCCACGAAACATCGAGGGTGAAGCCGCCGTGACTCTGCAGACAGATACAGACGCACCAGCTGATAGACAGACAGCTGCACAGACAGACAGGCAGGAGGTGGAGGAGGCACTCAGGCACAACTGTGCACAGCTGGGAGACTGTTTCAGCAGGTAACACACACACACACACACACACACACACACACACACACACACACACACACACACACACACACACACACACACACACACACACACACACACACACACACACACACACACACACACACACACACACACACACAGTCTGAACTCAGCCTGAGACAGCGAGACACTGAGTGTGTGTGTGCTCAGGCTGAGTTTCGCGGTGTCTCGCTGTCTCGCAGACCCCATGCAGCAACCAGGAAATGACACCGGTAATCCAGCTCACACTGTCCGCTCCTCGAGCCTCAAAGGGACCACTCAGACCCCACACAGCATTCTCATCTGTTTGTTATTACTGGTGTCATTTTCTGGTTGCTAACGCCATTGTAACAGATAAACACTGATGTTCCGCTGTAACGGTGGTAGACTCATCAGAACAGAATAGGCGAGCTGACCAATCAGAGCACAGTGAGAGATGCTGTATGAGAAACCAATGTGAGTTTGGAACATTGAACAATGTAAATCTATTCTAGTAGACCTCAACAATGGAATTATGATCAGTAGGAATGGCCATGACATGGGACCTTTAAAGTAAAAAAAGTATCACAAAAAACAATGGAAAAAAGCAGCATATATTCACATTTGAGGAAAATCAATTATTTTGTGTTTGTCTGTTCTGTAGGGGCAGTCAGAAGGACTGCCACCTGGCCTTGCCGTACTACAGGATGTCCGGTCTGTCAGTCACAGAAGTCATGGCCAGAAACCGCCCACTTCCCAGCAGCCCTCACACCTATGGCCCTGGCTTCCTGTTTTACCTGAAGCATTTCCTGTTTGAAGAAACAGAGCAGACTCTCAGCCAGGTATACACTAACATTATGCAAGGCTTGTTGTAATGAGACTTTTTATTTTTAGAAAGGTGTAATATGGAAGAAATTATAATTACAGTTTCTTTGCTATAGAATTAAGAACATGGAATCAATCAGTTTAGAAAAGGTCTTCCCTTAGCTTTCTTGGGGAAGTGACTTTGTTGCGGCTATGATGCAACCTCTGATTTATCTATAAAAACATGTAAATAAGTAGTTATTTTAGATTTGTATAAATCAGTTCATCAGGTGTTTTATTCATGTTCTACTGAACACTTGTTCCTTCAGTTAATTAATACTAAAAGAAACTAATGAAAACAAGGAATTAAAGAATTATCTTTCTGCAGGAGGCAGCTGATGAGGTCATAGACATTTTAAGCAAATCAGAGCCCTCACAGCTCGTCAGTGTGTGTGCCAGCCCGTCCATGATAAACCTCAGTCCCGCCAAGACGCTGCAAATCCTAATACATCGGGAGGACACGTGTGGTGTGTCTGTTCTTCTCACAATCACCATGGCAACCATGATGCTGTGTTTGGACGACCTGCCACAGTACACACAGCTGATGGAGAGACACGCCGAGGTGAGAGGGGACAGGGGCTGTGCTGCGTGTGTCCTTAAGAAAGCTTCTTATTGAAGAAGAAACTGAAACTTTATTTTCTCCACCACCAAAAGTGTGTGTGGGTGTCTGTGCTAATCTTGAATGAGAGTCATCTCATCAGCATCATATATTTTGTTGTGATGATTAACAATCTTTTAAAATGTTTACTTATAGTTTTGATCCTTCATTAGCTCCTCACTCATCACTCCTCTTAACTGGTCAATAGGGACCGCAATATAGAAAAGACATTTCCAGCAATTTGCTACATGGCTCAAAAATATCCATAGAAACAAATCAGATACATTTCTTATGTAATATGTTATGATCCAATACAGTTAGAAATGTTTTTACAGGTCACATTGTGCTATTTGAACAGTTAATTATGTTTTTGTAAAATTGCCAAAGTCTCTCCCCAATGTTTGCATTAAATCCTTTTTTAGTGTAGTGGAAAGTGAAAATGTTTCTGGTTCCTCGTGAAAGGAAATGAGAAATAAAATGATCACAGTGGATTGAGCAGAGAATTTAATGTCTAAGCTCTTAACATTGTTTGTATTATCTTATACTATACCAAATCACTGCGAATTACATTTCTCAGAATGAGATTCATGAGGGTCATGCTGACAGTGTAGCAAAGGGCAATTGGAGTTCTGAGAAACCTGAGGACCTGTGTGTTTGTGTTCAGATGCTGCTGGTGTACAGGTTCATCGAGGAGCCCAGGCTGCTGCTGCACGGCGGAGTTGGAGGCCAGCACACACACATCCGTCCCACACGACTGACCCGACAGCTGGCAAAGTCCCAACCAGGACTGCTGGTGGCTGCCATGGTGGCTTTACATGAAAACAGCAAAGTTCAGCTGGAACAAGCTGATCACATATTCAAGGTGGATGTGGCACTTGTTATTCACAACAAGTGAAATCTTACTGATTTGTTGCAACCTTTCAAGAGGAAAACATGAATGTGTGTTTGATTTTAGGAGCTGGGCTGTGAGAACTGCTTGCAGGTGGATTTCTGGGAGGCAATGCTCATGGCCTCCTCACAAGAAGCTGTCATCCAGGAGCTCCTGTTCCGACTTGTGTCCATCTATATTGACCGACTCACAAACACAACTTCCGATACACACCTCAACGAACCACACACACCTTCAAGACGAAGGCCATTGAAGAGCGCTGACGATCTGGTACAGTAGATACAAATTGCAATTGTTGTCCTTGTTTGGGAAAGATTAAGTTTCTGTTGGGGATTTTGTCCAGCACCTTTATCTACTGCCGTCAAATAATCATTGTGTATAAATAGTGTGATGTTTAGGAAATCAATGAATGTGATCATCTTTTTACTCACTGAGAGGCCTACATGTTTGTGTGTCTCAGATAAACTCGTGCTCTCATTACGGTGCTCTCTACCCGTGGCTCACTGTTCTCAATCCAGCTCACACTACCAGCTCCCAACACCAGGAGGCGCTGTACAAACTACAGGTAATGTGTTTGGAATCAAAATAAATGTGCTTCTATGGAAAATATACAAAATATAATTTAACATTTTAGGGGTCTACTTGAACATTGCACTTGTAGTCAAATATGTCAAGTCTTCTAACATGAGCCAACATTAGCCACCAAAGCTACACGTCATATCATAACATGTGAGTATGTTACAAAAATCTCATGAGTGTATTGAATTGAGTAGTGTTTTTTGTTTTTGAATTTTATACGTTACATTTGTTTGATTGTCAAACAATTATTGTGCTATTTGATCTTGCATCATCTCCCTTTCCCTTACTCACCTTCTGTGATTGAATTGTCTGCCTACAGTCTCTTCTGTGTGGTCCGTCTCTATCTGTGGGCTCCGTCGTGCCTCTGATGGAGCGTCTGTCAGAGGAAACTTTGTGGGGCTTCAGCCTGCACCTCCTCTGCTCCACCAGGAGGGGGCAGTATGACCGTAGCATTGAGAAGCTGCTGGACCGATGTCCTCAGGCCATCATAGCCTACGCCAACCACCAGTTACAGGACAGACATATGGTCTGTACTGAGCTGTAGCCTGAGCTGTGCAGTGTCTCACTTATTTTTTTAACTCCAAGTGATTCTCAGTAGTATAACCGTGTCTTCCTTGTATAATTTTTGCAGATGTTGTGGTGGCAGAAGCTGCTCCCTGAGCTTTGTAACAGGACGAGAGCTGCTTCGGACAACAGCATCCTATTGGCAGCCCTCAAAGGTAGACGCTTATCCCAGAATACCATCAGTCTGTCAAAATACCCTTATTTTGAGTGTATGGCCACCTTGCCTAGCTTTGTTTAAGGATCTTAAAAAAAGAGTCTACATTTTCAGTTCTACTCTGATGTCCATGTTTTGACATCTAGATTTTAATTTAGCCTGTGTTCATGCCAACAGAGACGCTGGTTGTGGTTGCCATGGAAATGAGTCCAACAGACTTTCTGGAGCTGATACCTGACGACGGGACGGCCTCCTACTTCCTGCCTTACCTGTTGAGCTGTAGCCAGAGACATTTAATGGCCTGAGACACCACACACACACACACACACACACACACACACACACACACACACACACACACACACACACACACACAGCTCACACTGTACTTAAATATACAAGGACAAAGGTGTCAGTTGTTCATTCAAACTGATATATAGAACAACTATATCCCATTGTTTGCTGTTGAACTGCTGCACCGAAGCAAATTGCGGGTTGAGTTTTTCCGTTGCTGTAAACGGTCCTAACACTGGAGGGAAAGGACAACCTGGCAACAATGAAAACACAAAGCTGTCTCTCTAGTCTCTAATGTTGTGACAAGCTCTGTTTGTCATCAGACAATCATGTACATGTTTTTGCATGTTTACTTGACCAACTTTTGATATATATATATATATATATATATATATATAAAGCAACTCATATGGATGTTTTATCTGTGTTTTTAACTTAATAGAACAATAAAATACTGTATGCTGGAAACACAAGACCAGACTATAGTTTATAAAGCAGACCCTGCAGAGAAGATAGAAATCATGCTTTCCAATTTTGAGTTTTGTTTGTCATTGCATGTTCATTTTTGTTACAATTTTAAAGATATGTATCTAAAAGTGGTCTTTAGGCTTTATGTTGCCATACAAATGTAATGTGTTGCTACTAACATTTTATTTGATAGTTTGTTGTCCTAATACTAGTGCCTAAATGCCTAAAACCTGGAAGTCACTTGGTTTGAACTAGTTAAAAGCTGCAAGATTGTGATTTTATTTTTCATGAATTGCAGAAGTTTTTACTTGCTGGTCACTCAAATAGAAAGTAGTTTGAATATATCAGTCCATTTTTGATTTGTTTTAATTGTGTTTCACTCACAACTTCCTCATTTGGTTAACTCAACTATGTGTGCTGCTCCCTTAGTTGACACATGATCATAGATTGTTGAGTGTGGTGTGTTTCATAACAGCTTCACCAGAGACATGAGGTGTGACTTTGATCATATTGACTCAGATTAGATAGTATATCACTATGCTGTGTAACTGCTGCTGCTGAAATCTGCACACTTTATCAAGGTTTGTTTAGCAATCATTAAACCGGCCTGATGTTTTTAGCCGTGGATTCAAAGACATTTATTCTTTAATGGACGAGCAAAGACAATACACATAGATCCTAACATATCTGTGTTTTAATTGTATAAGCATTAAGTATTTTGTAACTTGGATTATTGACAATGGAACTTACTAAAATCAAAAGTGACTCAATCATGATGTTGATGATTAAACAGGCCATGAGTGATATGTGAAGAGGGGTTGATTGGTTTTGTCTTTTGAATCATGTACATTGACCTTACATCTGAGTTCATTATGCAGAAAGTAGAATCACCAATTTAAAAGCTCCTAACAACAATGGGCCAACATGTTGTAACTCTCAAGACAACGCAGAACCAATCAGAGTTATTTACCCAAACCTCTCAACCAATGAGAGCTTAAGAACATTCCAAAGCTGGGCCAATCAGAGCCACAGGATTTGATAGATCTCAGCTTGATTTAATGAGCACTCAGCTATTTAGATCTTTGGAAGGCCACCATTACCTGAGGAATATTTGGAGGTTCAACTCAAACTAGAGAGGATACAGAAAGCAGTACAGGCCTGAAAACAACAAAGAGCAACACAGGATCAAGGAGATAAAAAGAAAGAAAGCTTGAGCAAGGACAGAAATCTAAGACCAAACACAAAAAGGCCAAACAGTAATTACGTGAATGACGAGGGAAAGGGATATTGGAGAAATGAGGCTTCTAAGAAGAAACACAGGAGATAAAACCTTCATAGTTTTATCACAGAGGAAGAGGCCGAGCGAGAAGAAGGCCGTGGTGATCGGCATCACAGAAAACATCGAGATGGTGCTGTTTTCTTCCATGGAGCACTGTGTTATTACATTAACGCAGGAAGAGGAAGAAGTCAGCTTTGTCCAAGTGGGTCTTGAGTATACATTTTAAGCAATTAAAACTGTGGTGATCCTCAGAGTGCTATCTAATGTGTATGTGTTCAGTAACAGCCTTTGTGAGTCTAATAAAGTCCAAACAGCATGTTCTGCAGGTATGACACAATATTTCAGACTTTTCAGAAATATTTTACTTATATTTACCTTGGGTCATGTGATCTTGAAGGAATTTATAGAGTATGAACTGTTAAAGAATGTAATGGATTGAGATTAGATACTGCTCCTTTATACCTAGAGTTTATGTGACTGGTCCACATGATACATCACAGAGGTTAACTATTTAAAACTGAGATACTGTGGTTGACCTAACTGGAGTGACAATATATGTCGATCAGAACTGAATCAATTCACCAAAATCACCAATACACTTTTTATTTAGTTACAAATTTAGAAACAAATATACAAATAATTCTGAATATGGACGTAGTCCCTGTCCTATACACAAATAGTCATTCATAAAAAACGGTGTTGCATCTGATACGATGCAGGTCTTTCAATGTTCTTTGTCCATAATATGTTGAATCATATGTTCACACAGTCAACACATTTTCCTTCCTATTCTTGAACCCAGGCACACCCGGAGCATCCTCTGGTCCCTGACTGTGAGGAGGAACCCGGGCCTCAGGTTGAGACTGCAACCAGGCTGCAGACCCAGCCCAAAACAGAGCCTCACACTGAGACAGAGCCTGAGAACGCCCCCCCTCCCCTAGGATTAATGGAGGATATTAAAATGGAGATGAAGGTACGTGAATATGAAAAATGTAAATAAATTCATAGAACATCCACACGAGGAATATCCCATTCTCACTTGTCATAATACTGTGGAAAAGGGGTGATGAAGTGAGTTTACGAATTAAATATACACTCTGAACAGCTTTTCAGCAACTCTTTCAGGAGGTTTCTTCTACCTTGTTTTAAAAAGAATCTAACGCTGCTTTCTCTTTCTCCATGCAGGTGCTTCCTCCCTTCAGATTGTCTGACAAGGAATTATTGGATACAAAAGCAATTGATCCTTCCATTATGGCCATGGTACTTTGTTTTTTTTAAATAACAATGATATCACTTTTCACGTGATTTGAATTACATTAATTTTGTTGAAGGAACCACTGAGCCTTCTTCCATCTTAGTAATATAATAAAACTAATTAAAGTATCATTTTATCAGGTTTAGCAGACAAAGCTTAGTCATGTGCTAATCCTGATCACAAAGGGAAAAAGTTAATCCAGCAAGCGTTATGGACTCAGTCAATCAATCAGTCAAAAAGGTTTCACACGTCTGCTTTCAAGCTCCATTTTTGCTTATTTTTCACATCCATGCATTTGTTTATTCCTATTTTCCTACGATGTATCTCATGTTTGTATAATGTTTCCTGTTCAGTTGATTTTTTTTCAATCTTCTCATCATTTCAGGGGTAATGTTTCCTTTTTGTTCCTGTTTGCTACATTTGCAGCTCCATTTTAAGAGTTGTTTTTCTTTCCCTAACTAGTTTACCATTGACAAGCAACACATTTTTTTTTCTGTCTGTGGTTAAAATGATTGCACAATAAGAACTGTGTGCATGTGATTTGTCAATATGTCTAATCTCTGTCTGCCCATTTGCTTCCCTTTGCGGTGTGCTACAGCCCTCTCCGAACAAAGCCACCCGTCTCAAGTGGAAAAGACTGTCTCTGCAGATGACCGGACTGGCGGTCAAAGATGTGGTCTGTCTACCCAGAGGACGCTACGTGGCACAGCTCGAGAGGTGAGTGTGTGTGAAGTCATATTTCATCCATTGGTCTTTCGGGATATCATAAATATCCTAACTTGCCACATTGGTAATACATTTGGTATATTGTTGGCCTCTATTCTTAATATATATTTTTAAACATTAACAATAGCTGGACTAATATCTTGTGGAAAGACTTCATGTCTCAAAGGGATAACCTGGGAAAATGTGGCCGAATAATGTTTTCAAAAATCCCCCAAAAACAAAATTACAGTGCAAGAAGGATTGCAAACTATTTGTCATTTTATTTGAAAAACATTTACAAAGTTCTCATTGTGAGGTTTCGTTAAATTGCCCTTTCTGTTTTTTTCAAAAGTTTATATTTTGGCCACCAAATATGTACAAATATGCAACCACATAGGGGCTTGGTAGCCCATCGGGCCCATGCTTAGTATATAATCGTCTATCGTTCCCAATTTCTCTAGCACTACCATAATGAAATGTTCTCTTAAATGTATACTGTACTTACCAACCTTTTTTAATCTACAGTGCCACAATTAGGGCACAAATTCCACTCCTGCCCCATTACTATCAACACTAACTGGCATAATGAAATGAGCCCGTTCATACTCCTCAGAGGGGAAACTCTTTCGAATTTGTTAAAATGTATAAAATATGCACAAATTAAAATGGCCGGAAAATAAGTAATATCTTATCCAATAGAACTATATCAGTGAAGTACATTTTTCCATTTGTTTTTCCAGACACACTGTTCCACAAAGCAAAGAACGAGCAGCTCTAACGGCTATGGGATTGACTGCTCGCATCACCATAGATCACAGCTGGTTGGCCAATCAGATGCAGTGTCGGCTGGCGATGCTCTTCAGGGGAAAGTTTGCGAATCGGGCGGGACAAAGATTCTCCTTCACATATTTACAGGTGTGTAGTATATATTTTTTACATGTATACTAAACACGCATTACAATTTACTGGCTCACCCACTATTACTATTTGGAGATTTAAGAATCAAGAATTCAGCTACAAATTAGGATCAACATTCAAGATTAAGTTCAAGAGTAAATATCTGAAAGCGAATCAGGCAATTTTCCCTCCAACTCTTCCACATCACTACAAAAACTTGAAATATTACCAAGTATATTTATCTAATATCTAGTGAGAATATTTCTTTACACCTGATATCAGACATAATAACTTAAGAAGTAATCTGGTATCTGGTCTTGTTTTTAGACAATGCATCATCTTGTTAAGTAAATAAATCTTATTTTGGGTTGTATCTCAGATCAAACGTATATTGTTTTACATATTTATTAGAAAATGACCAACTAACATCAGAAAACTGAAAACTTTTCAGCATTTGCAGCTTATATTGTAACACAACATTTCCTGATTCTAGTAAAAATATAGTTCAAAATGTGTTCTCCCAGCTAATTACAAGATCTCATTTATCTAATTATCCCATTTTATTTCAAGAAATCTTACCAAGCAAATGTTCACTTGTTCTATTGGCAGATCTTTGTAATTATTTCAAGTGAAAACGGCTTCCTTTCCATTTTTCCAGTGTGTTGCTACATTTGAATCTGATTTGTGTGTGGTTTCCAGTGTGTACCAGGCTCTAGGGTGCTGTATGTCCCAGACACTCCTGCGGAGGGCTGGACTGGAGAGCAGGTGCTCAGGACTTCTGGACATGGTGCTTTATACATCCTCAGCCATCAGGAATACCCACAGGTAAATATACTCTATACTAATGTAATGTTGACTTACCTTTTGGCAATTATGATTACTAAAAGTACATTTCTTACAGATTTAGTGTGATCCATTTCATTGTATGCCATTATTCAGCTGTGTGTCCATCGGCCTTCGGTTTGAGATATTACTGCTCTGAAATAGAATCGGAGGACCCTCTTTAATGGTCACACATGCAGAGCACACACAGTGAAATGTGGCCTCTGCATTTAACCCATCCTAGTACTAGGAGCAGGGAAAGACATGTATTCAGCACTATGGTTAGTTATTAAATCCCGCAGAGTTTGCTTTCATTTTATGTTATGTTTTCTGATAGAAATCACCATCATTAATTACACTTTTACATTTCTTTTTCACAGTAATTAAAACAATTCTTCTCTCATGCAGGCAGGATCTGAGGAGTCAACCATCAAGACACCTATTTTGAACAGGTAAAAAAGCAGGAACAGTTCCTAAGAAGAAACAATTGAAAATGATAAATGGCGAGAATTTTACCTAAACCATTATATTTGTGTGCGTCATCCATTAAGGAAGGAGTTTTTTCCAGAGGCCAACACAGAGGGCAGAGGCATTGAGCTCATACACACCCGGCCTGTTGTTCCGACAATCACAGAGGAGGTCAGTTTATTTCAGTATTTTGGTTATTCAAAAAAATAATCAGATTGTTAAATGACAGAAAATACACACTTTCCTTTAAACCTTACTATGTGGTGTACAGTCCTCCCTCGATCTGGACGCCCTCCTGAGAGTGTTCAAACAGGAGAACATGGATGGAGACGTGGTGACCTACATCCAGGTGAGGAGGAGAGACCTTCTCCACAGTGCTCTGAAGGTGGTGAGGAGGCCTGGCTTCTGTTTCAGTATGACACCCATCATTGCCTTCAGCGAAGAGGAGACTGACGCCCACGAGGGACCTCTCAGGGAGTTTTTCAGGTTATTATTGTGTACCATTTATTTTAAAGTAAAACAGGCGTATTCTATTTTTATAGATTTTTATAGAGTACATCACGTGTACTCACTTGACTGTGAAATATACCAGGAAAAAAAACGGAACAGTCTTCGTTTGATATTGTTCTTTGCTTCGCTAGTTTTCAGGTATCTTGTAGGAATATGTTTGTTATACTGACATTTACATAAGTTGAGGGAACAAGGAACGAGATAAAAATCCTTATCGATCATTTTTGTCTTTATCACAATTTAACAAAGCTACTTTGTGACTTAAGATGTTTGTGTTAGACCAACAGTCAAAAACCCTCCATAATGATTATCATATTAAACTATAAAATACAAAATACATGCAAATGGTTTTCTGTAGTCCTACAAAAACAATGCTTATTAGAGGAATTACAATCTTTATTTTAGTAATCTACACAAGATCATTAAAGCATCCTTTAATAATATGTGCAAATCCCTGTCCTCCTGCTCACACAGCTTGACTTTGCTGGAGCTGCAGCGAAGTTCTTTATTTGAGGGTCTTCCAGGGCGTCTGTTCTTCACCTATGACCTCGCAGCTCTTAAAGACAGGAAGTATTACGAAGCAGGCGTTCTGATTGGCTGGTCTCTGGCTCATGGCGGGCCTGGACCCCGTTGTCTACACCCTGTGCTCTTCCAGGTTGTGTACTTGGATATCCAATTTTTTATTTAAGATTCTCTTGAATGTTACCTTGATCAGCTGTGTTAAATATTTCCACATTGATATTCTATTTAATTAAATTGTATTTTATTGTCACAGTTGATGTGTGGCCAGAAACCATCTTTGGAGGACTTCAGCTGGAGAGACGTTGTTGACGCTGAAGCACGGACCCGACTGCAACAGGTGGCCTAAAAGACAGATATTTCAAACATCTGTCCTTTTTTAAACTGATGACGTTTAAAAAGAAAATTAGGTTGACTTTAATCTGGATTTCTATCATTAATTTGATACACTCTGCTGTGTATCACTATAGATACTAAGTCAGTTTAGTGTTTTAAATAAAACATTATAAACCTATGAATCATAAGCAATCAAATTGAATAATTTTGTTTCCACTCAATGCAATTTTGTTAACACCTATAGTAAATAAACTTACTAAACAAGCGGGTTATGTTAAATCTATACAGGATTGGATGCAACATGAATATGAAATCCTTGTCTGTTGCTTTTTAAAATAGCAAATACCTCCAGTGTTTATGTGAATGGATGACTGACACTTTTCCAGAGTTTTTTGTTTATTGTTTTAAACTCTTCTGCCACAGTAGAGAGAAACTGTCCACAAATAGATTTAAATGTCGCCTCTCAAATGTCATCTATTGAATAGGAATGTGGTTATATGTGCACATACTTTAAGATCATGGTGTCCTGGTTTTGAGTGAGACAAAATATAATCTAGCAGCTATTCTGACAGCATTTTGGTACTAAAACTGTGTACTGTCAGTGAACAGAAATATGATTAAAATAAGTTTGTACATTTTAACAAAAATGCATTGAAATAGAAATTGTCCTGTGATGATAGTGTTGGGATTATCGTAAATATTTTCACTTGCATACTGTATACTACTTGTATATACTGTATGAATGACAAAGGACTACAAAAGGCATATTACAACTGTCATCTTTAAGGCTTCTCGTTTTCTCTTGTAGCTGCAAAGCTGTACTGATGTGAGGCTGCTTTCTCTCAGTCTGTGTGACTGGGTATCAACATGTGGGATTCCGGGAGTATATTCGGCCCACTCTGATGAAATACCATCCATCTATATCCGCCTGGTCAAACATTACATCTACCACAGGTAGGATGGACACACACACACACACACACACACACACACACACACACACGTTTTGCATCCCATACACTGGTTTATTCAGTGTTCTTTTTAACCTTTTATATTTCAGAACTTGTTGCCCATAGATCTTCTATCTCAGTTTTCTAAACGTCAATTTCATAAAATGTTGTACAATATTGTAGTTCTGTGTAGTCTCTATTGTTTCCAAATGGCTGCTAAAAGGAAAAAAAGTGTTTAAAAACATTACATTAAAAAATATGACTAGTGGATAAAGGAATCACTCAGCCCCTCTGTTGTCCATAAGGGTGGCCTGTATGATCTCCCAGTTCACAGAGGGGATGAACAGCTGTGGTGGTTTTTGGGGTACGGTGCAGTCCCACTGGGAGGAGTTTGTGCCAGTGATGACCAGCGCACAGCGTCAGCCCCTGATGCTAGAAGAGTTCAAAAAGCTCATCAACATCTGCTACAGCCGTGCAGACAGCCAGCTGAGGGCGGCCGAGGAGGAAACGGCACGACACTGGGAGAAAGTTCTCACTTTGGTCAGCGGTAAGAACCCAGGGATGGGATGGATGATGCGTGTGAACAACGTGATGTTATCTACTTTATATTTAATTTAGCAGATACGATTTTCCAAATATATTACAATGAGCGCAATCACCTATGAAGATACAAACTCGGAAGTAGATTTCTTCCATTAAAACCATTTTAAGTACTATAACTTTTATTTCTCTGTTTAAGTACATGAAACTGTTAAATCTTTTTTTTTATTATTATCAAGTCAAAATGGTGTGTACGAGAAGTTTTTTGAAAAATGTGTCCTCATGCCAAATCAGATGGCCAGGCAGAATGTTCCTTTGAAGACCTCCTCACCTTCATCACTGGAACCGATCATCTGCCTCCTCTTGGGTTCCCCAGATTGATCTCCCTGTGTTTTTTCTCCCAGGTTGGTACTTTTAAGATAATAACGGATACAAAAATGTCCTGAAATAGTTCCATTTAACGTTACACAGAAATGTTTAACTTTACTGTACATATTGAGATGTTACAGCTATTTCACCTGTTGGAGAGAAACTGGCAATGTATTACAATGTTTTAGCTTGTGCAATTTTTAAAATGGGGTGTTTCCCTTGGATACATGGATTTATTAAATGTCAGAAACCTCACATTGCATGAATTGGAATGATTGGATTGATACATTTCAAACTTTAATCTCAAAATCACCATAAACAAGAGTTTAACATACAGTTGTCAGACCTCTGTCATATCGGGTTACACTTAGTCAGTAATCCAAAGAATATATTTAAATTGGGTATTTAAAACCCGGCTCCCCAAAAGGTTTAACATTTCAAAGAGTTGTCTTTAGATCACAAAAATCTTTAGATATGGTAAAATATGCATTATCAATCTTTGAGTTTTCCGTAAGGACTGAATTTAACATTCGGGTCTTCAGTTAAAATGACTACAAACTTTCTTTGATCCCACATGTTTTTGTTCTGTCTGAGATTAATCTTTGTCACATTTGAATTACATTTCCAGGATGTGAGCATGTCAGGTGTGTGTCTGCCTCACGCCTCCACCTGCGCTCTGGAGTTCTTTCTGCCAAGGGGAATATCCACGGCTGCAGACCTGATGGTGATGCTGAGCAGAGCCATGCACGTGGCCCTTGGCTTTAAACGTTTTCAGATTGAGTGAGATGGAGAAGGCAGCTTCAGTCTACTGCAAAATGAACGGCTGTCTGGATACTTGAGGTCCTGCTGAGACTGCATAATATGAAAAAAGTGACTAAATAGAAAGCCAGCCCACAGTTTGGCGAATGGTATTGGTCTATGAACAATTTGTCACTATAACTCATGTGGCCCATTGCAGGAGTGTAGACAGAATTATTTTGAGTTACATTTATAATAGCTGCTGTGCACATTATTAAATTAGTGTTGTGGGAACAATCAGTCTTTTTAGAAGAGTTGGGAACAGTTTAAGAGTTCTTGCTAGTAGTAGATCAGATATGATGTGTTGATATACTGCATGCTCTCAGTTGTTAATGCAAATACAGTAAAGTGAACTTGCATGCTATATATTAATGTTACCATCACAGATTCACAATCTGTTATACTGTTATATTTGGGCAATTTGAAGCACCACTTAAGAGTAGGACATTCAAATAAAACAACAATATAGAACACATTTATTTATTTTTCCAATTAAGATAATAATTAATGTTTTGTTTAAATATTTTAAAACCTCTCTAATAAACTGTAGATACATATTTCAAAATCATGCAACAGAATGAGTCTCTTTGACATCTTAGAAAATGCCTCGTTTGAATACTTCACACACTGCTTATGTCTCTACTGATTTTTAAGAAAATGTTTTAATTTGTTAATATGAATAAATGTAACTTTAAATATGATGTAATTTTGTATTTCCACATGTCTTAAGCTAAAAATAATATCTATTGTGTTTGATTTGAAAATGTTATGTTATAAATGATTCATTAAAGAACACAGAAAAACAAAGAATGGGGACTTCAAATGTTTATCTTTTTTCCGTTTTCAGGACACATAAAATAACATGAATAAACTAATCCCACTAAATCATATATAAACCATTAATATGGCCTTTTGTGCAAAAATCATTACTTACATTTTTTAATATTTGAATCAGTGATGATCAGTGAAGAAATACATCCAGTCGGCTGGTGACCATACAATGTATTGCATAGCCTTGGAGCAGGTGGGTAAAAAATGGCTAATGCTTGTGACCTAAGTTCAGAAGACATTTCTATATAGGTACCAAGTAAACTATTTTCCAGGAGAGGCACTGTGACGGAGCGGATCACATGAGTGACTGACTCCGCATATATATATGTATATATATGTATGTATATGTATGTATATGTATGTATATGTATGTATATATATATGTATGTATATGTATGTATATGTATGTATATATATGTATGTATATATATATATATGTATGTATATATATATATGTATGTATATATATATATATATGTATGTATATATATATATATATGTATGTATATATATATATATATGTATGTATGTATATATATATATGTATGTATATATATATATGTATGTATATATATATGTATGTATATATATATATGTATGTATATATATATATATATATATATATATATATATATGTATGTATATATATATATATATGTATATATATATATATATATATGTATGTATATATATATATATATATATATGTATGTATGTATATATATATATGTATGTATATATATATATGTATGTATATATATATGTATATGTATGTATATATATATATGAAAAAGTATATTTTTATTTCGGGCACATTGTTTCGGTCTGTCTGTTTATAAATCAGAACAGTTATTTCATCACGCTAAAAAAGGTTTACAAATTAAATTAAAAATAAAATGTAATGATGGATTTTCTACAACGCATCAAGCCAGAATAAATATTAAAACTAATATATCCTAAAACAAACGAGTCCTTAAACTTAGAAAGACTCAGGAGCAACAGACACCAGCAGCACAACCCATCAGCTGTAAATAGCTGGAAAAGTGCATGTTTAAGAAGTTCAATAGCTTCAGCAAGGTAACAAAATGTGTTGTTTTTGTATTTAAAGTATTGATAATGTTAAAGTGGAAGTACAAACATAAAGTAAACAGAATAGTAGACTTTAAATTGACCAAAAAATAGGAAGAGAAGATGAAAGGAGAAACTGCAAAACATTGCTAAGACTCCAGTTTGACAGTTTTCCCTTCAATGGTTTGGCTTTGACAAGAACCTCTTAAGTGCAATGACATATGATTATTAAAAACTCACAACTTGATGTAATAACCCGTACCATTTAATTTATTTGGAGCTGATGCCACCCAGAGTATTTACTGTATGAAACCAAGATGTGCAGTGAAGTTTAGAAATGTTCCGTTTATGTGAGGAATCTTGTATATGTTTTTAGTAAATATGTTTTGCTTCTATGCATTCAAATTGTTTGGAAAATATCACTCGACAACGGGATGAGAATCAATAGTCAGGTACTAATGTATTCTTGCGAGAAGGAGCAGAGTTAAGTCACATACAAAGGATATGGTTCAACTCACACACATGAGGTATGCTGCTCAAAGGAGCAGGAAGTAACATCAAGAATACAAGTTAAATTACCCCCTACAAGTTCTTCTGTATTTATATTTGTTATGGAGAAAATAATGTCTATTAATATATGAGTTCACAAATGTCTTGCAATGTGTTTAAATCATAGCAACAGTGTCATGCAATTGGAAAAGTTATTCAAAACAAATATCACTCATAACAAATAAACATATATTTCATATAAGAGTATTTGTTTATATACTACGGGAGTGTTTTGGTACAATGTTCTATATCAGTAAACTATTAGCTGTAATGCTATCAAAAATACATCATTGTGGATTTATTCAATTGTATGATGTGTTTTATGATTTAGTTTGTAGTGTCATATATTCCGTCAACGTGTGTGTGTTACCTGGTTTTTCAGGTTATATGGAAGTAACAGCTGTCAAAACTTAGTCACTCCCTCCAATGCGGAGTGAGGACTGAATCACAAACAACTTGCAATCATTGCAATATTTCTCTTGACAGGGAGTTGTGGGAAGTAACATCTGTAACCATGGAAATTAAAATCCTTTCTTGGATATTTTTGCTTGGACATTTGTATGCAGCTTCCGGACAAAGTAACTATTCAAGTTATATTTTGTATGGCTATAACGTTTTTTATGCTTATAATATTTCTCAAATACTTTTTAAAATTGCATAGTACATTAGGAAGCTCAAACCCACAATCTGAACCCTCAAAGACAATTTTCGGAGGCGTCCGTCAACCAATCCCTATGCCCTAAATTTGGAGGAAGACTATTGAATCAGGTTTGTGCCATTAAGATCTAGCAAAAACTCTTCAGTATCAAGCAAAAATAAGCATTTGAGAAAGATACAAAAACTTCCTAAAAAGTAAAACGTATAACTTGCAAACAAATTATTTTTTCTAAAAATCCAAACTATTAGTCTTTTAATTTTGTATAACATACTGTATCTTGTGACAGCCCAGTTGTCAGGCGTATAGTGCAACTCCTGCAGCAAACTCCTTTAATTTGCTTTAATTTGATACATTCTACAATATAAATGGTAGATTATGTTACTTTATTAAACAGACCAGATCTAGGTAATAACCAAGAAAATAAAATGCTCACAGCTAACTATGTCGGTCTGACAGCTCTTTATCCGTTGTTTATGAATACAGAATGGATCAATACTGTGTTGTCTCATGTATCTCGTGAGAGAATTATATTGAAACCGATAACATTTAAAGCAACAATAGAAAAGATAAAGTAAACAGAATAGTAGAGTTTGAACTAAGTACAAAGCAGAGAGAAAACATGAAGGAAGAAATTGCATAACATTATTAATTATCCTGTTTGACAACCTTGACAAGTTTCTTGTTATGGATTGACTTTGGCGAAAGTAGTGACACATAACTATTCAAACAATTTAAACACCTCACAATGATGATCTTGATCTAATTTCCTGAAACCAAGGACATCCTCAGAATCAGAATCCTATGAATGTTGACACATTAGTTTGAGAGTTTAAGATTTTTTTATTATTTTTAAACTTTCTGTGAGGAATGCTGTAAAAAATGTTCAGTAAATAACGTTTGCTTGTATACATTTCAATGAATTCTATATAATGGAAGTAGTGTCTGTCACTAATGCTCTGTCACTCCCTCCATAGCTGAGGGACTAAAAGCAATACTTTATGAAACTTTTCACTGTACCAGGAGTTTTGAAGATGAACATAGGTCATCATGGAAATTAAAATTCTACATTGGATCATTGAGTTTGGATATTTAAATGCAGCTTTTGGACAAAGTAACTATTCAAGTGTTTTTTTTTGGCTATGATTGCTGGTATTTTACTTTCAAATATGCCTTAATATACCAGAGCAGACTGTAAACATTTTAGTTTTCAGTAATTAAGTTTGTGTTTGACAAAATACAAAAATATTGTTTTCTGTTATAACCACCGTCAATTACAATAAATGTAAATGTATTTTTACATTATATATAAAGAAAAACAATGAGCCTAGTCTTAAAATATAAAAATAAAAAGCTATTTTGTCATTTAAAATGTGGTTAAATAAAGGCTGGTTCATTTGCTTTGGTTATTTTTTACATTTGGCCCGTCAAAGAAGTAGGGAAATTATCAACAATAGCATGAAAATCGTTGGTTGAATAGAATTGCTATATATTGAAACTGTCATATTTCAAACATTAGAGCTTTATGTGTTTGTGATCAATACTCAAATCCCAAACAGTTTTTATTTTCAAAGTCAAAGGCGCAAAAAACTAAAAATTGCATATAAAAAAGTCCAGCTACAGTAACTCATTCTGCAGACCAGCTCCTGATGGTGTTGTCTATGCAACCCGGTATCACGGCAAGTGTTTATGCGATGTGAAATCTGAAAACATTTGTTTTGAGTAAAATAATACTTTATTCCGAGTGTGCTTGCTTTTCTCTTTGAAAGTCATCACATAACGGCATTGTAATACACGGTTCGGCTGCATTAAATATTACATATCTGCCGTAGTTCTCTATTTATAGAGCCCTGATGAGAAGACTTCTAGACAAACTGGAAGAACTGCCGCCAAAACTGAAACGTGACGTGGATCATAAATATATACGCAATTAAACAACATCTTACATTTATTTTCACACAATACGTCTCCTCGCAGTATCAACACTAATTTGACTGACTTTTATATTTGATGCAATTGGTAGATAGGCTGTATTTACAACATAACGGTGCACAGCTGATAGAAAGGGACACCTAGTGGTTAAATTACGTTATTGAATTTTATTATTTGTATTATTAAATATTAACAAACAGAAACAACAGAGGTGCCAATGTTGATTGTTAGGTCAAGAGTGGGACAATCTTTTCCCGTACACATAAAACACGTTAACACAGAGTAAACGTTTGCTAATGGAGAGTCTATTTTGTCCCAAGAAAAAGTTCATGACTATCGATAAAAAAAAAAAATCAATAAACCTATTGTTCATTTTCGCGGTATTCCCCACACACACTATAGGCGCATTCACACCGCAGTACTTTTCCGTGGTTTGCATTCCGCCCAGCCAATCAGACATAGGAACCTTTTTCTCCCACGAAAGTCCCTGCTCTCTAGCAGGGACGGAAAATGGGGTAAAAAAGGTTCTGATTAACTCATTTTAGTCACGGCGTTTTGGTGTGAACGCGACATTTCGGAACTATCGCGGAACTAAAGTGGGAAAAGTACTGCAGTGTGAACGCGACTAATACTGTAATATTTACACTTACCCATGTCCAAATGGATCCTTGTTGTTGTCTTTGTATTCTTCAGAAGAAGAAGACTGGAAGACCTCTGGTTCTGAGGCACTATCTATAGTTAGCTACTAGTGTACTTTTTTTTAAATGTTCCCGATTCTGATTCTGATTGTAATGCAGTGACTTAGCAACGTTGTGATTGGCCCCGGTGCAAATATTGTTTTGGGCCCCCCCCCCCCATCGCCCCAAACATAAGCACACGCTGATGCACTCACACACGCACGGACACAAGTGGCGTTTTTATATGTACAAAAGTGGTGGGGCACAAAAAACTTAGATGTCTATATACTGTATAAGCTTCTGCTGTGACGTGCAGTGAGGTTCATGGCTGGTGAGGCACTGGCACTGACTCTTCAGGTTTACAAATATTATATTTTGACCTAAATCAAAATATTATATTATTTTCTAAAGCTTTTTTAGTCTGATCCTTCGATTAATTTTAAACCGACAGTTCAACAAAAGGATACCCAAAAAATGTAATTTTATCATTTAAATATTGAATTGTTCTCTCTTAGTAAGATCCCATTTTCAATAAAATGGTGGTCTTACCTTGACTTGAAGATTAAGTCCATTTGCCTATCCTTCTGGACAAAAATCTCTATTACTTTTTTGTAAAAGTCCTCCTTATCTTCTTGTAGTTTCAAAAGTCTATCATAAATCTAATCGATAGATTTATGATTCGAAAATTATAAAAGTAGGTACTAGACATGTGGATATTATCCGGCTGAACAAAACGTGCATTTATCTAACAGGTACGTTTCCCACAGATCTTATTTGGAGCTATTTTCTAAAATCCTATGGAGAAATCTCATTGCTTTTTTGTTGAGGGAAACAATGCGTAGCTTACTTCCGGGTTTTAGGACGCGTCACTGCAACTCTCTCGTCTCCTCTTCACACACTTTTTGCGGCACACATACTTACAGCCAATCAGCTCTGAATTATGTGAGATGAAGTATGGTGGGGATGGCAGCACAGTGCCCCTATGGTCATTATTTATTTGCCACACACATTAAACTGAAAAATACTCTGAGCATGCGCAGTGTAGTTTTTACAGTCACCATTGACTTAGACAGTGAGAGGGAGGGTCATGATCGGGTTTTGTGCCTCATGGCTCAAAACGTCTCAATAGGCACACACTGTAGACACTAATTAGAATAACACAGACTAAAACAGCAATATACAGACGAATCACATGATTAAACATGATCTTAAAATATATTTTATATGTTTTTTTATTAATTTTTTTGTAATCATTATTTTTAATACTTTCTGCTGACATTAAGTGGAGCTGTGCCCGACCTGCCCCTAATGACCAGTCGCCACTGACAGACACATACAACCACTCATAAGCGCCACATGTAGGCTATCAACAACAGCCTGCCCTGGCCTCAGACCACCACAGCCTGACAACGGCACAGCGAACTAATCACACAATCACTTTACAGAACTAATCGAAATTTCGAGGACGATGTATGACAAAAAAAATGTCAGTTTAGCCATTACATCTCCTTGTTCTTTCTTGTCCTCTCTCTTTTGAGCGCCGCTCTTGTGCTTTGGTTTGCTGTACATTATAAATGCAAGCTATTCAATGTTTTATAATGCTGCCAAACTTGCTGCTGCTAGCTACAGTATCTATAACTTTTGAGGTTGATTATATGGTTCGCTCGTCACGCAAGGTATCACATGAAATGAAAGGGAGCAAGGTCATTGGACAGACAAATTACAAATGAATTAGGTTGCTTGGTTACTTAAAAAAATATATATATATGTCTCTTTTTTTTTTGCATGGTCCCCTGGCCGGCTCAGGGCCCCAGTGCGTTGCACCGGCTGCACCGTCGATAGTTACGCCACTGTTGTAATGCCATTGTCGATAGATCTCCTCACAAAACATTGTGTCAGTTCAACTGTACCTTCGTTCTGTTGGACTTACTGTCATAATAATAATATTGGGAGGGATGAAACCCTATTTAATTGTCACACATGCAGAGCATACAGCACACACAGTGAAATGTGTTTTCTGCTATTAACCCATCGTAGTACCAGGAGTCTAGTACTAGGAGCAGTGGGCAGCTATTGCACAGCGCCCATGGAGCAATGGGAGTGAGGGGTGAAGGGGGTTGTCCGGTGCCTTGCTCAAGGGCACCACAACAGGGCAGGAGGTGAGCTGGCACATCTCCAAGTAGCAGTCCACACTCCATTTTCTTAGGTCTGGTCGGGGACTTGAACCGTCGACCCTACGGCTCACAGTCCAATCCCCTACTGACTGAGCCACTGCCGGATATGCATATCAGTCTGTCCATGACAGTGTTGTTGAATGCCATAGTTGATACTTAAAGAAAGATCACTGGACAAGTTACTTTCCTTGAAAAAACAAAAACATTTAAAACAATTCAGTACATTATAATTTAAAGTAGAGAAATGTATACTGCTTTCTTCAAACAAATATAGATAATCGATAAAAACATTGACACACTAAGTACAGTATTAAGTACAATTATGAGGAACTTGACATGACTATTTACATTTCCTGGTACTCCATTAAATATCTGAGGAAAATATTGTCCTTTTACTTTCCTACATTTATTTGATAACCACAACTACGTAGAAGATTTTACATCTAAAATGTGCAAGCATGAAAAATCAACTTTTCTTTCATGATGTAATAACAGGAAAACAAACATTTAGCATGTATGTTTTTGATGAGGTTATCGGTAAATGTAATGAAAAACATGGGCTTCGGTTTAACTTTGGATCTCAATATTTTCAGCTTTATTAATCCTATGTTTATCATGGATACATTTCCTGATTGACCTCGACAGTTTATGGCAGTTAACGATCGTATCGTTTTAGGTACTATTATTATCTGATGTGTTTTTTTAATGAACATTTTCAAATGATCTTACGTACCTCGTGCAGTGCTCCAAAGTACCCCTGGAGTTACTAGTGCTCCTATTGAGTAAAATCTGGTTAAGACACATGTTTTGTACTATATTCATCACCTGTGATATGATTTTGGCACAAATGTCACCCCGTAATAACTCAAATAAATTGTATTTGTGCTCTCTGCTGCTTTTGCCACCCCGGTTGTCAAGTCTCAAGTTTACGGGTATAGAATAAAAAGGTCAAACATAAGGAATTAACAGTGTAAAATAAATACATTGACTTAATTGGACTGAATAAAACATTTAGTAATTTTTGACGACCATGAGAAATTAAACGTGGAAAATAGCTACTGAGATGTTTTATCTAAGTTGAACCAACGGTGGATTTTTTTTGGATGTTTCTAACACTTCCTCATTGGTTTTGTTTTCCAAAAGGCACTCCAGTTATTTCGACAACTGCAGCCCCCACTACCTTAACCCCTACAACCGCTGCTCCCACAACAACAGGTCCTATAACTGCAGCCACGACAACTACAGCCCCAACAACTGCAGCCCCAACAACTGCAGCCCCAACAACTACATTCCCTACAACAGCTTCGCCCCAAACTGCAGGTCCTACAACTGTGGCCCCTACAACTGCTACTCCCACAACTACTGCTGCTCCGACAACAGTGCAACCTACAACTACTACTGCACCTACGACAGCATCACTTTTTACTGTTGCAACAACAACAGGAGCACCTACAACTACTACTTTTCCAACAACGGTGCCACCTACAATTACTGCTGCTCCGACAACAGTGCAACCTACAACTACTGCTTCACCTACAACAACTGCACCTACGACAGCAGAACCTACAACTATTGCAACAACAAGAGCAGCACCTCCAACTACTGCTGCTCCGACAACATTGCAACCTACAACTACTGCTGCACCTACAACTGCATCCCCTACTACTGTTGCAATAACAACAGCAGCACCTACAACTACTGCTACTCCGACAACAGTGCAACCTACAACTACAGCCCCTACTACTGTTGCAACAACAACAGCAGCACCTACAACTACTGCTACTCCAACAACAGTGCAACCTACAACTACAGCCCCTACTACTGTTGCAACAACAACAGCAGCACCTACAACTACTGCTACTCCAACAACAGTGCAACCTACAACTACAGCCCCTACTACTGTTGCAACAACAACAGCAGCACCTACAACTACTGCTGCTCCAACAACAGTGCAACCTACAACTACAGCCCCTACTACTGTTGCAACAACAACAGCAGCACCTACAACTACTGCTACTCCGACAACAGTGCAACCTACAACTACAGCCCCTACTAGTGTTGCAACAACAACAGCAGCACCTACAACTACTGCTACTCCGACAACAGCAGCACCTACTACTGTTGTTTCAACAACAACAGCAGCACCTACAACTACTGCTACTCCGACAACAGCAGCACCTACTACTGTTGTTTCAACAACAACAGCAGCACCTACAACTACTGTTGCTCCGACAACATTGCCACCTACAACTACAGCTGCACCTACGACAACAGCGCCTATTACTGTTGCAACAACAACAACAACAACAACAACGGTGCCACCTACAACTAGTGCTGCACCTACAACTACAGCCCCTACTACTATTGCAATAACAACAGCAGCACCTACAACTGCAGCCCCTACTACTATTGCAACAACAACAGCAGCATCTACAACTACTGCTGTTCCAACAACGGTGCCACCTACAACTACTGCTGCACATACGACAAGTACACCTACTACTGTTGCAACAACAACAACAACCACGATGCCACCTACAACTACTGCGGCACCTACAACATCAGCACCTACTACTGTTGCAACAACAACAGCAGCACCTACAACTACTGCTGCTCCTGCAACTGTAGCACCTACAACTACTGCTGCTCCTGCAACTGTAGCACCTACAACTACTGCTGCATCTACAACTGTAGCACCTACAACTACTGTTGCAACAACAACAGCAGCACCTACAACTACTGCTGCTCCGACAACATTGCCACCTACAACTACAGCTGCACCTACGACAACAGCGCCTACTACTGTTGCAACAACAACAACAACAACAACAACAACAACAACGGTGCCACCTACAACTACTGCTACTCCGACAACAGCAGCACCTACTACTGTTGTTTCAACAACAACAGCAGCACCTACAACTACTGCTGCTCCGACAACATTGCCACCTACAACTACAGCCCCTACTACTGTTGCAATAACAACAGCAGCACCTACAACTACTGCTAGTCCGACAACAGCAGCACCTACTACTGTTGTTTCAACAACAACAGCAGCACCTACAACTACTGCTGCTCCGACAACATTGCCACCTACAACTACAGCTGCACCTACGACAACAGCCCCTACTACTGTTGCAATAACAACAGCAGCACCTACAACTACTGCTGCTCCAACAACAGTGCCACCTACAACTACAGCCCCTACTACTGTTGCAACGACAACAGCATCACCTACAACTACTACAAATCCGACAACAGTGCAACCTACAACTACAGTCCCTACTACTGTTGCGATAACAACAGCAGCACCTACAACTACTGCTGTTCCAACAACGGTGCCACCTACAACTACTGCTGCACATACGACAAGTGCACCTACTACTGTCGCAACAGGAACTGTGCCACCTACAACATCAGCACCTACTACTATTGCAACAACAACAGCAGCACCTACAACTACTGCTACTCCGACAACAGCAGCACTTACTACTGTTGTTTCAACAACAACAGCAGCACCTACAACTACTGCTGCTCCAACATCAGTGCCACCTACAACTACAGCCCCTACTACTGTTGCAATAACAACAGCAGCACCTACAACTACTGCTGTTCCAACAACGGTGCCACCTACAACTACTGCTGCACATACGACAAGTGCACCTACTACTGTTGCAACAGCAACTGTGCCACCTACAACATCAGCACCTACTACTGTTGCAACAACAACAGCAGCGCCTACAACTACTGCTACTCCGACAACAGCAGCACCTACTACTGTTGTTTCAACAACAACAGCAGCACCTACAACTACTGCTGCTCCGACAACATTGCCACCCACAACTACAGCCCCTACTACTGTTGCAATAACAACAGCAGCACCTACAACTACTGCTGCTCCAACAACAGTGCCACCTACAACTACAGCCCCTATTACTGTTGCAACAACAACAGCATCACCTACAACTACTACTAATCCACCAACAGTGCAACCTACAACTACAGCCCCTACTACTGTTGCAACAACAACAGCAGCACCTACAACTACTGCTGCTCCAACAACAGTGCCACCTACAACTACAGCTGCACCTACGACAACAGCCCCTACTACTGTTGCAATAACAACAGCAGCACCTACAACTACTGCTGCTCCAACAACAGTGCCACCTACAACTACAGCCCCTACTACTGTTGCAATAACAACAGCAGCACCTACAACTACTGCTACTCCGACAACAGTGCAACCTACAACTACAGCCCCTACTACTGTTGCAACAACAACAGCATCACCTACAACTACTACTAATCCGACAACAGTGCAACCTACAACTACAGCCCCTACTACTGTTGCAACAACAACAGCAGCACCTACAACTACTGCTGTTCCAACAACGGTGCCACCTACAACTACTGCTGCACATACGACAAGTGCACCTACTACTGTTGCAACAGTAACTGTGCCACCTACAACATCAGCAACTACTACTGTTGCAACAACAACAGCAGCACCTACAACTGCTGCTACTCCGACAACAGCAGCACCTACTACTGTTGTTTCAACAACAACATTAGCACCTACAACTACTGCTGCTCCAACAACAGTGCCACCTACAACTACAGCTGCACCTACAACTACAGCCCCTACTACTGTTGCAATAACAACATCAGCACCTACTACTGTTGCAACAACAACAGCAGCGCCTACAACTGCTGCTACTCCGACAACAGCAGCACCTACTACTGTTGTTTCAACAACAACATTAGCACCTACAACTACTGCTGCTCCAACAACAGTGCCACCTACAACTACAGCCCCTACTACTGTTGCAATAACAACAGCAGCACCTACAACTACTGCTACTCCGACAACCGTGCAACCTACAACTACAGCCCCTACTACTGTTATTTCAACAACAACAG
The DNA here is from genome assembly GCF_949606895.1 of Notothenia rossii. NCBI lineage: Eukaryota > Metazoa > Chordata > Actinopteri > Perciformes > Nototheniidae > Notothenia > Notothenia rossii. The sequence goes on from NC_136912.1 coordinate 72,959,890, forward strand.
CAGCACCTACAACTACTGCTGCTCCGACAACATTGCCACCCACAACTACAGCCCCTACTACTGTTGTTTCAACAACAACAGCAGCACCTACAACTACTGCTGCTCCAACAACAGTGCCACCTACAACTACAGCCCCTACTACTGTTGCAACAACAACAGCATCACCTACAACTACTGCTACTCCGACAACATTGCAACCTACAACTACAGCCCCTACTACTGTTGCAACAACAACAGCATCACCTACAACTACTACTAATCCGACAACAGTGCAACCTACAACTACAGCCCCTACTACTGTTGCAACAACATCAGCAGCACCTACAACTACTGCTACTCCGACAACAGCAGCACCTACTACTGTTGTTTCAACAACAACAGCAGCACCTACAACTACTGCTGCTCCGACAACATTGCCACCCACAACTACAGCTGCACCTACGACAACAGCGCCTACTACTGTTGCAACAACAACAACAACAACAACAACAACAACAACAACAACAACGGTGCCACCTACAACTAGTGCTGCAACTACAACTGCAGCCCCTACTACTGTTGCAACAACAACAGCATCACCTACAACTGCAGCCCCTACTACTGTTGCAACAACAACAGCAGCACCTACAACTACTGCTGCACCTACGACAAGTGCACCTACGACAGCAGCACCTACTACTATTGCAACAACAACAGCAGCACCTACAACTACTGCTGTTCCAACAACGGTGCCACCTACAACTACTGCTGCACATACGACAAGTGCACCTACTACTGTTGCAACAACAACTGTGCCACCTACAACTACTGCAGCACCTACAACATCAGCACCTACTACTGTTGCAACAACAACATCAGCACCTACAACTACTGCTGCACCTGCAACTGTATCACCTACAACTACTGTTGCAACAACAACAGCAGCACCTACAACTACGGCTGCTCCGACAACATTGCCACCTACAACTACAGCTGCACCTACGACAACAGCGCCTACTACTGTTGCAACAACAACAACAACAACAACAACAACAACGGTGCCACCTACAACTACTGCTACTTTGACAACAGCAGCACCTACTACTGTTGTTTCAACAACAACAGCAGCACCTACAACTACTGCTGCTCCGACAACATTGCCACCTACAACTACAGCCCCTACTACTGTTGCAATAACAACAGCAACACCTACAACTACTGCTACTCCGACAACAGCAGCACCTACTACTGTTGTTTCAACAACAACAGCAGCACCTACAACTACTGCTGTTCCGACAACATTGCCACCTACAACTACAGCTGCACCTACGACAACAGCGCCTACTACTGTTGCAACAACAACAATAACAACAACGGTGCCACCTACAACTAGTGCTGCACCTACAACTGCAGCCCCTAGTACTGTTGCAACAACAGCAGCACCTACAACTACTGCTGCACCTACGACAAGTGCACCTATGACAGCAGTACCTACTACTATTGCAACAACAACAGCAGCACCTACAACTACTGCTGTTCCAACAACGGTGCCACCTACAACTACTGCTGCACATACGACAAGTGCACCTACTACTGTTGCAACAAACACTTTGCCACCTACAACTACTGCGGCACCTACAACATCAGCACCTACTACTGTTGCAACAACAACAGCAGCACCTACAACTACTGCTGCACCTGCAACTGTAGCACCTACAACTGCTGTTGCAACAACAACAACAGGAGCACCTACAACTACTGCTGCTCCGACAACATTGCCACGTACAACTACAGCTGCACCTACGACAACAGCGCCTACTACTGTTGCAACAACAACAACAACAACAACAACAACAACAACCACGGTGCCACCTACAACTACTGCGGCACCTACAACATCAGCACCTACTACTGTTGCAACAACAACAGCAGCACCTACAACTACTGCTGCACCTGCAACTGTAGCACCTACAACTACTGTTGCAACAACAACAGCAGCACCTACAACTACTGCTGCTCCGACAACATTGCCACCTACAACTACAGCTGCACCTACGACAACAGCGCCTACTACTGTTGCAACAACAACAACAACAACAACAACAACAACGGTGCCACCTACAACTACTGCGGCACCTACAACATCAGCCCCTACTACTGTTGCAACAACAACAGCAGCACCTACAACTACTGCTGCTCCTGCAACTGTAGCACCTACAACTACTGCTGCACCGACGACAAGTGCACCTATGACAGCAGTACCTACTACTATTGCAACAACAACAGCAGCACCTACAACTACTGCTGTTCCAACAACGGTGCCACCTACAACTACTGCTCCACATACGACAAGTGCACCTACTACTGTTGCAACAACAACTTTGCCACCTACAACTACTGCGGCACCTACAACATCAGCACCTACTACTGTTGCAACAACAACAGCAGCACCTACAACTACTGCTGCACCTGCAACTGTAGCACCTACAACTACTGTTGCAACAACAACAGGAGCACCTACAACTACTGCTGCTCCGACAACATTGCCACCTACAACTACAGCTGCACCTACGACAACAGCGCCTACTACTGTTGCAACAACAACAACAACAACAACAACAACCACGGTGCCACCTACAACTATTGCGGAACCTACAACATCAGCACCTACTACTGTTGCAACAACAACAGCAGCACCTACAACTACTGCTGCACCTGCAACTGTAGCCCCTACAACTACTGTTGCAACAACAACAGCAGCACCTACAACTATTGCTGCTCCGACAACATTGCCACCTACAACTACAGCTGCACCTACGACAACAGCGCCTACTACTGTTGCAACAGCGCCTACTACTGTTGCAACAACAACAACAACGGTGCCACCTACAACTACTGCGGCACCTACAACATCAGCACCTACTACTGTTGCAACAACAACAGCAGCACCTACAACTACTGCTGCACCTGCAACTGTAGCACCTACAACTACTGTTGCAACAACAACAGCAGCACCTACAACTACTGCTGCTCTGACAACATTGCCACCTACAACTACAGCTGCACCTACGACAACAGCGCCTACTACTGTTGCAACAACAACAACAACAACAACGGTGCCACCTACAACTACTGCGGCACCTACAACATCAGCCCCTACTACTGTTGCAACAACAACAGCAGCACCTACAACTACTGCTACACCTGCAACTGTAGCACCTACAACTACTGCTGCTCCTGCAACTGTAGCACCTACAACTACTGCTGCTTCGACAACAACTGCACCTACGACTGCAGCACCTACTACTGTTGCAACAACAACGGTGCCACCTACAACTACTGCTTCACCTAAGACAACTGCACCTACAACGGCAGCACATACTACTGTTGCAACAACAACAACAACAACAACAACAGCAGCACCTACAACTACTGCTGCTCCAACAACGGTGCCACCTACAACTACTGCCTCACATACGACAACAGCACCTACAACTACTGCTACTCCGACAACAGCAGCACATACTACCGTTGCAACAACAACAACAACAACAACATCAGCAGCACCTACAACCACTGCTGCTCTGACAACGTTGCAACCTACAACTACTGCTGCACCTACAACTGCAGCCCCTACTACTGTTGCAACAACAACAGCAGCACCTATAACTACTGGTGCTCCGACAACGGTGCAACCTACAACTACTGCTTCACCTACGACAACTGCACCTACAACAGAAGCACCTACAACTATTGCAACAACAACAGCAGCACCTGCAACTACTGCTAATCCGACAACGTTGCAACCGACAACTACAGCTGCACCTACAAATGCATCCCTTACTGCTGTTGCAACGACAACGGTGCCAACTACAACTAGTGCTGCACCTACGACAGCAGCACCTACTACTGTTGCAACAACAACAGCAGCACCTACAACTACTGCTTCACCTACAACAGCAGCACCTATAACTACTGCTTCACCTACAACAGTAGCACCTACTACTGTTGTTGCAACAGCAGCAACTGTTTCTCTAAAAACTTCAGCTCCTCCAACTCCTGGAGAACCACCAACCCAAGGTTTTGACTCAAATTATAATTTGTACATTTTGATTTACGCAGGAATTAATGGTAGAATGTTTTAAATATGCATGGCCAAAGGCATTCAATGAAGCTCACATTAAGAAAGAAACATCATAAAATCCACTTTGACCCTCAGTGTAGCTCTCCCACTTTTTATTTTAGAACATTATAATGGCTGTAAGCCACAGTTTTAGGGAGTTCAAATTCATTTGTATGATTAAGGGGATCAACAGTATATTAAATATATGAGTATATTAGCAATAATGTTATTTTCATGAAAGGGTATAATTATAAAATTGGCCTTCACATTTCCTACTTATGTTTTTAATCCCATACAGTTGCACACCTGCAACTGAGAATATCTACCTTTGGGGAGGTCATCAATGAAACCATCATTAAACTTGTTGAACAGGTATGTAAACCAGAATATGTCAGATAACTTTTATGTGAAGGATCCTCACACAACATAATAAATGATAGAAATTAGATATAACTTTGATTTATTCGATTTTGTTTTCTCTCCATTTAGTTTTTTGGACACCGGCTCCCGAATGGAACAGCCCACACAGTTACCGTGACAAACATACAAAGGGTTCAAGTGTCCCAATAGAAGCGTCATGGAGATTTTTGACAAATGCAATTTCAGGTTGGGCTGGTGGTATTGTTTATAAACAATGTGAAGGGGCATTCCCCTGAACCATTTAATAATATCAGGAAAATGTCTTTGATTTGTATATTGCTTTCAGTTTGGGCACAACACATCGTATGTCAATATGTTGAAGTGGTCTACAACCAATAACAAAAGATCAATAGAAGTATCTGGGTTGCTCTTAAGGTGCAAGACAAGGTGTTTTTAATCAATGACAAAAGTTAAGTTTAAGGTTCACAACCCTCTTGTGTTTCTATAGCAGATTTTTGTCCAACTAAATCTTTTTTTTAAAAGAACCATTTTCCCTTTTAACCAAAAAATATTCTTGTGTGTGCAGTATTTCCCGGAATGTGAAAGATGAGGTAGTGTTTAGGCCTAAGTGTCACATTAATTGCACAGTACAACAGGAAGCTCAAACCTACAAACTGTCAAATATGTTTAAAGAGGTGTTAATAATTTATCATGCTGTGAAATTAAACTAATTATTATGACTCCTCTTTTTAACCATGCATACATAAGGGAACATTTAAACGAAACACAGGTGAAGTTAACCCCAGTGAGAGCCTTGTAACAATGTTTGACAATTGTACAACGAATGAACGACCTGTTAAGCCGGACGAACAAATTGCAAAATGTAACACAGTGTTATGATTATTGAATGTAAATCTGTTTTGCTTTGCACCATCAATAATTCCTAAGTTTAGCTTATGGTTTTGTCTTTCCAATTTATTGGAAAACCAGAACATGAAATCACTGCTTTTGCTTTGAACTTGAACATTTGTGGTAGTGTCAGAGTGAAGGATACTGTGATGTACAGCGAGAATCATGGTCAATGACTCTCACTCTCTCCAACAAGCGATGTAACATACAGGATCACTTTCAGAGGAAGACTGTTACTACCTTGAGGAACAATTGAATACCACAGGAAATATTATCTTCATTTGTAAATAACTCAGCTTCGCTGTGTCGAGAGATGGAAGTACCTCTGTTATTGCTATTTTATGTTATCCATCATTTTCTTCTCTTTGTATTATCTCTCTGCGGATTACAAGGAAAACTACTTTCTGCTTTATATATCATAATGGAGCATGATGTGCAAAAATGGCACAAAAGGTGCACTATACATCCTTTAATTGTTTAATATTTTACAATAATAACTATGTGACATTTCTCAAATATAAAAAGTCTCAAATAAATAATTGATATACAACTCACCATTGAAGTCGCAATATGAACTGGAATGATGTCTTGTCTACCACAAATCATACACCAGCACTTTTTATAAAAATAACATATGCTAAATCATTAGAGTTTAAAGTTATTTTACAACATATGGATCACATTTGAGTATTGATAGCAGTAAAATATATAGTTACATTAGAAACTAAAGTACAAATAAAAGTAGAGTTTGAACTGAACAATCAGGAGAGAAAAGAAGAAGCAATAAATGGCACATTAGAAAGAATCCAGTTCGACAACCTTTATCGTTTTTCTTAATGGTTTGGTTTTGGGAAGTGCCCATTAAGATCAAGGTGTGTTATCTACAACAAATTATGCTAGCAAAGAATATAACAATAATATATGCTAAAATGATTTAGTCGTTTAACAGAACACACCGTCAGCACAACCCATAAACTGTTTGTTGTATAAATAGCTGGAATTGGTGCAAATAAGAGCTTCAGCTTAGGTAACAAAAACATTAGAGTTGAATGTTTGTTCATCACATTTACATTACCAGTAACTTTTACCTAAGGCAACTTACCTACACTCAAAACTGTGGGCAATCCTCACAGGAGAAATTTGGGGGGGAAAGTGTCTTGCCCAAGGACACAAACACATGCTGAATGCAGTGGGGATTGAACCAGTGCTCCCCTGATCCAAATATCAGTGCACTAATCCACTGAGACACAGAATCCTCCTCTTTCACAACATTTGGATCAAATTACAGTATTGATAATAGTAAAATATAAATTAGACACTGAGGTAAAAATAAATATTTGACAGTTTCTAATTTTCATTTTTTTTGTGGCAGTTCTCTTTGAGGAATCCTGTTAAGATGTTTAGTAAATAACTCTTGCCTTTATGAATTCTAATACATTTAAATATATCTGATTTCCTACATGTTCCTTATGTATTAATTATTTTTATGGATAAAATAGTGTATATGTTTATGCAAATGTCTTCCAACGTGTTTATAAAAGTAACACAATCATGTAATTAGAATTGTAAATGGACTGAATTTATATCAATTTGTATCCAGTCTTTAAGACTCCTCAAAGTGCTTTAAATACTACAAGTCATCATTCACCCGTTCAAACCCGATTTACACAGAGCAATGTGCCACTTTTGCTCAAGGAATCTAACACTCACAAACATTCACACACCGTTGACCGTGTCATCAGGAGCAACTATGAGTTAAATATCTTGCCCTAGGATACATCAAAATGTTGTCTGTGGGGACTCAACCTTCTGATTGAAAGACGACTGCATTAACTCACAGCCACAGATACTTTTAGTAAAGGTTATGGGAATTAAATATCACTGAAAATAAATACAGGAGAAATTCAAGGTTCACCACTTTCACACAAGAGTAATGGTCAGTATCAAAGTGCATATTTTGAATAGCATAGTATACTTTAGTACCACATTCAGTATTTGTAAAACATACATACATCACTGCAGGTCTTATTCAATTGTATGATGTTTATTATGATTTGGTCAGAGTGTCCTTTATTCTATAAACATGTGTTACAGCCTTCCTTAAGGCTGGCAACAAAGAGGGAGGCCACACACAGTTATATGCCAATAATTTATTTATTTATCACAATTGACCTTTCGCAAAGCCACGCCCCTAAATGCCCGTTGTCCAATCATATTCGATCACGTGCGCGGCTCCCTGTGGAAGTCCGACAAGCTTAGCGTTCAAATTCATTGCGAAAATGGTGAAGCGTTGTGCTTATGGTCTTTGCAAATCGGATAGCAGATATCCCATAAGCTTAGAGGGGGAGGGCGGGTGATATTTTACCCGTTTCCTAAACCCAAAACCCGAGAGGAGAGATGCCGCCAGTGGATAAAGAAATGCGGCAGGCCCCATGCCCAGCTGAATATGGCGAATATCAACAAACACAAATACGTTTGCTCCAAGGTAAATACGTGCTAACGTAGCTAGCTAGCTAGCAAAGATTACATTCAAAAATTCACTAACTAATTTAATTAACTAATTTCACTAACTAACGTTAGCTAAAGTCACACGACTACAGCTGTAAGCTGTGTGCTTATAGGTCGTTTTGACCATGTATATAACTTGATGCATAATAATGTCTGAACAGCTGAGCTCCGTTATTAGTCCACCTGTGGTCAAAGTACAAACAAGAAAGCCAACAGGCAATCATTCATTTATATTTTGCTTTAATCTTTGTAGCATTTTGTTAATGGAAAAGCCTACTGCCGACTTCCCTAATCCTGCTGCACAAGTGGGCACCCCGACCCCCACAAAGGAACAACAAGGTGGATGCAGAAAGCCACCAAGGAAACGGTAGTTAACTTTAGACAAACTACAACATTTAATGCCTCTTGTGATTGTATTGTTTTATTCCAAAATAATAATAATAATAATAATTCCGTCAAATTTGACGTACAGCTCATGTGGTTTTTCACTCTTGCACTGCGACCTGTATGCAAGTGCCTCTATTGATGTTGTGCCTCCCTCTTTTCTAATGTTTATACTGTGGATATAACCCTCCATAGCGTATTGTAGCCCCTTTTGTCGGGACCTGGAGGATATTGCTGCGTTATTGCTCCAAAATGAGTCTGTTAAGGCGACTCCGACGTTACGGAGACCCTCCATCATGGCTTTGTTTAATGCATCTGGCTCTCAGCTTGTCGGACTAGCAACAGTAACCAAGGGGGGGCGTGGCTTTGCGAAAGGTCAATTAACTTAAAGTACCTCTTAGCAAGTTGGGTATGTAAGAATAAGATTGTCAGTCATGTCAGCAGTGTGTGGATGTGTGGAAGTGTGCTGTAGGCATGTTGGATGGTGCATCAAACCAAACACAGGTGGAAGGCTGAGGTTGCTGCAGAAGGCCAGGATCAGAGAGAGTGAACCTTCCAGCTGTGCAGGCCTTTATGCCCTCTTGAAGCTCCGCCTCTATATGGGCGGGCACAAACAGGACGACACTCCCAGTACCTGCCAGAGGACAGCAAGGCAGGGAGCACAGACTGGCAGAAGGGGGAGGGGTCGTCACAACATGTGACTCTATATTTGGAATTAGCCTCTCTCATTAATTCTCTGTCATCCCTCCAACTCTGAGGGAGGAGTGATTGCACAACTAAATAAAATCATTGATGAAATATTTCTCTTTACAAGGAGTCGTGAGAAGCAACAACATCCATCACCATGGAAATTAAAATTCTTTGTTGGATATGTTTGCTTGGATATTTATGCGCACCTTCTGAACAAAGTAACTATTTAAGTTATATTTGTTATGGCTTTGATTCTTTGTATTTTTTCTTTCTGATATGCTTTATTGTACCAGAGTGCACTTGAGGCAATAGTTGTGTTAAGTATTCAACAATTTTTTCAGTATTTCAGTCTGCAACTGAGAATCAGCATAATGTGTTGTTATACATTGTATTACAATATTGTTTTCAAACACCCATGACTGAAGGTTCTGAGTTACCCTCCTCTTAAAATAAAATAGAGTCTTCAAACATTTAAAATGTGATTAAATAGGGTTTGGGTTAATTTCATTTGGATAAATGTCACAAGCCGTAGTGCCTTTGTCAAAGAAGTTGAAGAATAACCAACAAGAGCATGCACCTACATCCTTGCTAGACGGCAGCCTCATGTGTAACAGTTTCATGGTGGAAACAATTGAAAACAAATAAATAATGTTAGATCTTTGTTATGTGGAAGAATTGGTTGAAATAATTGCTATATATTGAACTTTTCATGTTTGAAATCATTAGGCATTTTTTGGTTGAGATTAAAACTAAAAACCAAAACAATTATTTTTGAATCAAAGGCAAAGAAAAAAAAAAATGAACATATAAAAGAGAGAAGCCACTCGGGTGTACCACAGCGCGAGAGTTGTGGGTTAGCCAGGTATGTTTTGCCTAAAAGGCACTGTTTTCAAAAGATCACCATGGTAATGCTGCAGACCTACTCCGCTCTGGACCAGTGTATGTTCAGAGTTAAGAAAATTATGATATAAAAAGTATACGAGGACTTCAATGCCAGAATTGAGGCAGAGAGTGTTTGGAGACAAAATAACCCATATCAACTGGCTCCTCTTGACGATATACTCTATGAGCTACGCAGTTTGTCAGGATTAGAAACTTGCACACAGGCAATGCAATCCCTCGTTCTCTCTCAGATGTACTTTACTTGACTATTTCCATTTCCTGTTATTTTGTACCCCACTACATTTTAGAGGGAAATATTGTACTTTTTATGTCCCTGCATTTATTTGATAACTTAAGATACTTTGAGACGGATTCAGATTGAAATTCATTTGAAATAAATATTTTGTTTATCTTTAATATATATATTAAAGATAAACACAAGATAAACACAATATTTATAAAAAATATACATTTTATTGGCAGTTTTTTCCCATTTTCTACTTCATACTGCTACTGCTGCATCAACATAAATAATGTTCTATAGCATACAATTCCTGTATTTTCAAAATATGCTGATCATAAAGCTAGTAGTAAAGCTTCATAGTTTTGTATACATTTTTGTATATTTGTGTGTTTGCTAATTAAACACAATAATTCAGTCCTGGAACCTACAACACATAATCAAACCACACAGTCAGTAAAAAACATTAACTGTTATTAGTGCAAATAAGGAATACACATTATAGGTTACAAGTTGAGCTGAAAGTTCCTCCACATTATGTAGATGTGTTAAAATATTGAAAACGGTCAAATATAAAGCAACAATAGAAATAAATAAATTGAACAGAATAGTAAAGTTTGAACTGAATAAAAAGCAGAGAGAGAGAAGATGATGGGAGAAATCACAAAACATTGCTAAGAATCCTGTTTGATAAGCCCTACCGGTTCCTGTAATGGCTTGACGTCGGTAAGAGCCCATTAAGTTCAATGGCACATAACCATTGAAAACTCACAATATTGATGTCATTCCTGCACCATTTAATTTATTGTAACATGAGATCAGCTGAAATATTTACGAAACCAAGAATATGTCAGGGGATTATCACAAACCTATGCAAACATTTTTTTCCTATGTCTTCTGTGACAAATACTGCAAACATGTTCAGTAAATAATCTTTGCTTTTATGTATTTAAATTAATTCCATATTTTGGAAGTAGCGTCTGTCACTAATGCTCTGTCCCTCCTTCCATAGCTGAGGGAGGAGTAATTCACAAACTAAATGCAATTATATATGAAATACTTCATTGGAACCAGGAGATGTGAGAAGTAACAGTAAAATTAGTAACAGTATCAGTCGTCATGGAAATTAAAATCCTATGTGGTATTTAAATGCAGCATCTCGATAAAGTAATAATTCAAGTTATATTTGTTATGGCTTAATGGACGTTAGTGTACCGGAGTAGACTGTCAACACGTTAGGTTTAACAGTAATTAAGTCTGTCTTTACTAAATGGTGTTCTTAAACAATTTGCTATACTGTCAGTTGTGTATATGGTCAATTACAACAAATTAGTTATAAGTTAGCAAAATCAATCAAATGTAGGCAAATTATGCTTTATACTTGAATATGCTTTAAGAAAAAACAGCCATCATCACAACTCTCCAGATGGTTTAATTTATTTGTTGGCAGCTCATTCCTTAAAACAGAAGCCTCAGATTGCTCATAATAAGGGGAAATATGAAGGCTATATTTCGAGCTGGTTATGGAAATAAGTTATTAGGCTTTTTTTTTTATCAATTTACATTTGTTAGAAAATGTTTTCAACTTGAATTGATGGAACTCATATGAAAGTGGGCTTATTAACATGTTAATACTACTTAGTAATATAATAATATTAAGTATAATAAAATACAAGCAAAAGTTTCATTTATGGGCCATATTTCATTATATTTTACATTTTGAGCCCAAGTGTAGCTCTCCCACTTTTTATTTTAGAACATTCTAATAGCCATAAGCCACAGTTTTAGGGAGTTCAAATTAATTTGTATGATTAAGGGGATCAATAGTATATTAAATATATGAGTATATTAGCAATAATGTTATTTTCACGAAAGGGTATAATTATAAAATTGGCCTTCATATTTCCTACTTATGTTTTTTAATCACATACAGGCTCGGTATCACTTGCACACCTGAAACTGAGAATATCTACCTTTGGGGAGGTCAGCAATGGAACCATCATTGAACTTGTTAAACAGGTATGTTTACCAGAATATGTCAGATAACTTTTATGTGAAGGATCCTCACACAACATAATAAATGATATAAATTAGATATAACTTTGATTCATTCGAGTTCATTGTGTTTTCTCTCCATTTAGTTCTTTGGAGACCGGCTCCCGAATGGAACAGCCCACACAGTTACCGTGACAAACATACAAAGGCAAGGCAAGGCAAAGCAAGGCAAGTTTATTTATATAGCACCTTTCAACACAAGGCAATTCAAAGTGCTTTACAAAAATAAAGACATTAAGAAAATGGCATTTAAAAACAGTCATTAAAGAGCAAAGATAACAAAATAAACATTAAAAGAAAAAATACATGAATAAAAGTTACAGTGCAATTTAAGATATGAATAGTTCATAAACTGTTCTTAAACTGACTCTGAGACAGCAGATGCTGTCTTGAAGGGGGGGAGTTGGTTGACGTATGCATGGTGATGAAGACGGGGGAGATGGTGCGTGTCTCTGCTTCGGTGATTGTGGTGGGCGTCGTTGAGGGTCGGGTGCAAAGGACAAGCTGCCAACCCTGTGTATCGCCTTCATGCGGTCATTGAACTCCAGGAAGGACTTGGTGCCAACCCTGTGTATCTCCTTCTTGTGGTCATTGAACTCCAGTAAGGTGGGCGAGGGTGAAAGGGTGAGCGGAGAGTAGAGAGAGCTGGGGGGTGAAGGAAGAGTATCCTCAAATGTGTTGATGGGGGAGAAGAAGGGCGGTGGAGACTCCTCCATTTATGTCATAGGTCTTCCATAATCAAAACATTCCTCAGGTGGGTGCAGTGATACTTCTTCAAGGTTTTATGCGCGATGTATTGTGTCTTTCTCCTGTTTTGAGAGAGATAAACAATGTTACTCCTAACTTGTTCAGGCAAAGTCCATCTGCTTTAAAAAGATGTCTGCGGTCCCAGAAAAATCTAAAATTGTCAATAAAATGGACAGAATGGTCAGTACAGTTGTACAGTACAGTGTACAGTAGTACACACAGCGAGAATCATGGTCAATGACTCTCACTCTCTCCAACAAGTGATGTAACATACAGGAGCACTTTCAGAGGAAGACTGTTACTACCTTGATGAACCATTGAATACCACAGGAAATATTATCTTCATTTGTAAATAACTCAGCTTCACTGTGTCGAGAGATGGAAGTACCTCTGTTATTGCTATTTTATGTTATCCATAATTTTCTTCTCTTTGGATTACTATCTCTCTGCGGATTACAAGGAAAACTACTTTCCGCTTTATATATCATAATGGAGCATGATGTGCAAAAATGGCACAAAAGGTGAGCTATAAATCCTTTAATTGTTTAATATTGTACTATATTAGCTATATGAAGCTCAGCGCAAGTTCAACCAGGAACAAAAACCAAGTAAGTGTGTTGCTGAACTTAGCGGAAAAACGCAGAAAAGTTAAATGATTTGAATCAAAATTGTTCCAGCTCAAATGCATAGCAATTACTTTGTTGAAAACTTGAAAGTGAAAAATAGTGAAGAAGCTCAATATTTAAAAGAATATGTTTAAAAAAGGTATAAACAACTAAATGTATAGCCTTGATGTCCTGAAATAGCTGAATAATGTAATAGTTGAATGGTTTCTGTAGCTGAAAGTAGGCTGAAGGAGTTAGATATGAAATGTAAGTAGTAGTGAATGAATGTTTATTAAGAAGAGAAAACAAAGTAAAAACGCTTTGAAAAGCAGCAGAATATTTTAACTGCAAACTTTTGAGCTAAAACCATACGTCACCAATAATGTATAAAATATGTGGAACATCTTGAAGGCAGTATGAAGTCTCCATCAGACAGAACAGATTAGGCTGAGACAGTCTGTATGTCATTGTTTGTTTCTGTGCTGAGCACCTTATCATAACACCTAATCATAACACCTGTGTGTGAGCCCCGAGATCAAAGGTGTCCATGGTGACGACGTTATCAAACACCTGTGTGCAGAGATCGCCGGGTTATGTATTGTAACCCTTGTTATATTACCACAGGCGGAGCCCTCTACTGGACTCTATGGGTACTACCTTATCATGCAAGCATTCACCTACTGAGATTTCTATAGACGTAGCCGGCCCCGGGGCGGCCCTACCTGAATGCGTGCGCATCTCACTTCCGTATAAAAGGAGGCCCCGCCTCCTGACCATCATCCTTCACCACTCTTCAGCGAGCGGTATAGGACAGACAGTGCCCCAGGGTAGAGGGCTCCGCCTGTGCTAATATAACAAGGGTTACAATACGTAACCCGGCATTATATCTCTCACAGGCTCCGCCCTCTACTGGACTCTATGGGTACAGTGGGCGGAGCCCCGATGTATGCACGCACTGTCGTCCAGCACACCATTCCACCTCACTGTCCCTGACCGGCTTTAGCAGCCGCTGCGCCTCACTCACCTCTCCCTCGGTTGTAACCGTGGAGAAGTCCAGGCTGCGGCCGATAGAGCACACCCTGACGCGCTTGCCACGCAAAAAAGTGTTCTCGAAAACAGTGTTGAGGGCTCCCCTGCATCCGCGTTTTAGGCAGACAGGGAAAGTCCACAGCTGTATGGGTTCACTATGCGCCCTCTCTCCTGAGTCCCTAAAGAGCCCTTGGAGAGAGCAAGTGCCCCCTATGTCCCCACACTCAGACACTGACCCTGTGCAGAGTGTGTACAGACTATAGTATGGAGGGGGAGAGCAGGCGAGGGGAGCCCTTTAGCCCTGTAAGGGCACAAAGCACATTACATCACCCCGCGACCCTCCAGGAGTCCGGAGAAACGTAAGCGCATTTACGCCCGGGGAGGGGGTCAGATGCCCACTGACCCACAGACCCCCCCCTCCTCACCAGTCCTGTGTTGACCCAGCAAGCACAGACGCTGGGAAAGAGCCAGACATATCCAAGAGATAAAACTTTATGAAGGGACCTGGCGTTGACCAAGACGCCGCCGTGCATATGTCCTCCACACTCACACCGTTGAATAAAGCTGTCGACGCAGCCCCAGCTCGTGTGGAGTGCGCACCGACCCCCGTGGGACAGGCTCTCCCTGCCTGCTCGTAGGCGTGTGCAATGCCTCGACAAAGCCTCCCTGCCAGGCGTTTCTTGGACAGAGCTTTTCCAGTCACCCCGCCCCCGAAGCACACAAACAGCTGTTCAGTGCGTCTCAGGGTAGCTGTGCGCTCTACATAACATACTAACGTGCACACCGGGCAGAGGAGGTGTAATTTAGGCCCCACCATGGGGTGGAAGACTAAATCCCCCCCAACTGAATAGCCCTCGACCTGAACGCACTCCTTAGGCTCTTGGGCACAAAGGAGGGGTTCGGTCTGAGTGTCGCCCCGCTCCGGTCACCCCGAATCAGTAAACAGCTCGGGTGCACCGACAGAGCGGTTAACTCGGACACTCTTTTGGCTGACGTTAAGGCAAGTAGCAACGCTGTCTTCCACGACAGTGCTTTCAGGGAGGAGAGCTCCAGAGGCTCAAATGGCTCTGTGACCAGAGCCTCGAGCACCAGCGGCAGGTCCCACTGCGGGGTGGAGGTGCGCACTACTGGGCGCAGCCTCCTGCCACTTTGTTAAAACCGCAACATCAGTGGATGAGAAAAGGCTGACCTGCCGTTGAATCCCTCATGACTGGACGAGATGGCTGCTGCATACACTTTACAGTGGAATGAGCAAGTCCTCTGTCCACCAATAACTGTGAAAAGGACAAAATAGATCCCAACTCACAGGTAGGGGCTCTATTTTCCGCTCCTCACACCATCGCTGGAATCCCAGCCACTTCGGCCTGTAACAGGCTGTGGTGGATCCTGCTCTAGCTGCCTGATAGACTGAATAACGCTGTCAGACAATCCACCCTGTCTCAGCCTGTCCTTCTCAGGAGCCAAGCCTGGAGAGGACGGCCCAGAGTGGGTGACGCCCCGATTGCACCTGCCTCTTGAGATATCGCCCCCCAGAACTGGGGAATTGCCCAGGGCTGGCCCACCTTCATCTGTGTCATCTCTGAGTACCACGGAGCCCCGACGCGATCCGGCGCTACCAGAATAACTGCCAGACGTTCTCGCCTCACTCTACCCAGGAGAGGGAGAATGAGACGCAGCGGTGGAAAGGCGTCTAGCAGCTTCCTTGGCCATGGCTTGTGTGCAAACGCGTCCACCCCGAAAGGCGGGTCGTCGCTCAAGGCCATGGAGAACCACAGGGCACAGTGGCTGTTGCGCGGGCTGGCGAACAGATCCACTTCCACTCTCCCGAACTGGGCCCAGATCTGCTTCACCACCTCTGGGTGAAGCATCCATTTGCCTGGCAGGGGGCCGCCCCTCAACATGAGGTTGGCCCCCCTGTTCTCCAGTCCCGGGATATGGAGGGCTCTAAGAGATAACACCACCTCTGAAGCCCATAACCACAGCCTCTCCGCTGTGGCCAACAAGGTGGCGGAGCGGACTCCGCCCTGCCTGTTGATATAAGCCACTGTGGTGCTGTTGTCGCTCCTGACCAATACATGTCTCCCTTGAATTAGGGGCATGAAATGCTGGAGGACTAACACTACCGCCCGTAGCTCTAGGAGGTTGCTGTGTCGTGTTTCTGTTAGAGACCAGCGCCCACCTATAGCCCTCTTCAGGCAGGTCCCTCCCCATCCTGTTCCCGTGAACACTGTGATGTAGGAGGTTACCCGTCCCAGTGGAGACCCCCTCCGGAGGCGCCCGGGAGACCCCCAGAACCGGAGTTTGCCCTCCACTGAGGGGGGGATGGTCACCAGCCGCCGTTTCCACATGAAAGTATGCGTCTTTCAGGTCGATGGTGGTCAACCAATCGCCCGGTTTGCACTAGCCCCATAAACTGTTTTATAGTTAACATGCAGAATTTTCTGCAGGCAATGTAGCGATTCGGGCTGCTGAGATCTAGAATAGATCTGAATTCCCCTATCTTCCTGAGAACCAGGATGTACATGGAATAAAGACCATTTTCTCTGTGCTGAGGGTGCACAACAGACACAGCCTGTTTCTGCACCAAAGCCTGAATCTCTGCTGAGAGGAAACCAAGCGGCAAACTCTGGGGAACAGCCGGGACGCCAATACGGAAGTGAAACACACTGCAGTTCATACATGGGCCGCTAGGGACTGACTGCAGAAAGGAACAATTTCCATAGACCCCCATGTTAAAATGCCCAACTTTACAGCAGAAAAAAACATATTTCTACCCATGGATGCAATAAATATTATTATCGATATAGTTAGATTCCACCTTCATGATTATGAATCTGTGAGTGAATTGTTTTCTAACACAACCCTTTTATTTATATTTGGTCTTAACGTTTAACGAATAAATTCGTGGTGATTGTGCCTTTTAGGGAATATTGTTACAAATACCAGACAATTAAAATGTTGTGCTGTGCGCTTGAATATACTAACAGAACTTCCAAGAAGTCTAAAATGATAATATTATACATGTTAATCCCGTTCGCAGGTGTTTGTGTGCTTGGTAGCTTAGCTTGTTACTTATTAGCCAGCTAAGGACGTAACTCTTTATACATACATATACATTTTAGTTTATGATTCAGCCTTGGGTAAGATTTTTATAGTCTATGGCTATGACGCCCATAATGCTAAACGGGAGCAAATGTTAATAGGGGACCCAATTATCCCAGTGCCAGTGGTGGCCGCGGAGCTAACGGAGCCGAAGGGGGCTAGCTCAAGCCGGCGTCCCGGAGCTGCCCACTGCGGCTCCGTTAGGTCCGGGCGATGGAGTCCGTCGTTATAACTGGAGATTAAGGAATGCAGCGAAACGCAGACGTGGTTCGCCTGCTGTAGTATTAGCTAAATTAATTAAATGTATAAAACGCGGGCAAAAATCCTTGATTATGCGGGCTAAAATCCTTGATTATGCCGGCTAAAATCCTTGATTATGCCGGCTAAAATCCTTGATTATGCGGGCTAAAATCCTTGATTATGCGATTAAACATGCAGGGGTTTTATGTGTTTTAATGTGCGAAATTGCGGGAAGTTGCGAAATATGCGGAAAGTTGCGAAAAATAATAGATTTTTTTTAAATATTGGGCTGTCTTATTTATTCTCTCTCACACACAACCTGCCACTAACGTTAAACCCCTTTCCTATTCAATTAAACACATTCAATGTTTATTTATTGTAAAAGCAATTGGGCTATTTTAATCTCTTTTAATCTCTTTTAATCTCTCTCTCTCTCTCTCTCTCTCTCTCTCTCTCTCTCCCTCTCTCTCTCTCTACGGTGTTGTTTACCTTCTGTGATGTGCGAGCTGATGACGTCGCATCATCATCATCATCACTACTTCACGTCAAGACAAGTTAACTTTTTTTTCCCTCAACTTTGTGTGTAAAAATGCGGGGATTATGCGGTCTTTTGATAAATATGCGGCCTTTTTAAAATCTGCGCCATTTTGCTGATTGTGCGGTAAATTCTGCGATCGCAGAATCGCGTTTTTCTGGAGGGTCTAGCTTATTAAGCTGAACATCGCCACAATTGTTCTGCTATGTATCGGTACTTCTTTTCTTAATGTGTGAATGACAAGCATTAAGAATAACAAAATATAGCTAATTCTCTTGCAGATTGTCTCATTTGATTATGAATGTAACGTTTATATAGGGGAACTACACTGTTAGCAGTAACTTGGTATGCATGTATTTCATGTTAGCTTAGCTTCTTAGCCTGAGCTAGCTCTGTTTACTTCCAGTTCGGAGGCAGCAGGTCCCGCCTCGGCTCCGCCTCTTTGCCCTTATTTGGAGCAGTCTGGAGTAGGCGGGAGTTGAACTCTGACGTCACTGTCGAGCCGTTAATGGCCGACTCCGCCTACTAAGGGCTTCTCGGTAACTCTGCAGAATCCTATGGGTGACGTCACGGACACTACGTCCATTTATATATACAGTCTATGGAGGAAACCAATCTCCTCCTGGGAAGACAGATTTCCTCTCGCATGCCCATAAAAGGAGGTGGGACGCTGCAAAACTGGAGTGAATAGCCCCGTTTCAGCGTCCTGTCCATCAACTTTGTTAGAACACAGCTGAGTTTCCATTCCCCATAACATTGTGTTAATGGAAAGCCCTCAACTGTGGGGCCGCAGCTATGAAGCTGTGATACTCTCTGGTGACCCGTTCCGCCGCAAAACTCCCCGTGAAGGTAAGATTTGCCCATGGAGGGTCGACACAGAAAGGGCCGATTATTTACCGAGGTCCCTGAACGCACCGCCGTGCGCTCTTGTGTGAGGGCGCGCTCCACCATAATGCTGTTATTACCACTACGGTAAACAGCATTTAATCGGAGTCTTTATAGGCGTAGTGTGTTCTACTGAGGTCCATGAACGCACCGCCACGCTCTCTTGTGTGAGTGCGGGCTCCGCCATAATGCAGCCTTTACCACTATGAATGCGGATTCGCCCTCTCGTCCCGGGCGGAGAGATTTTATCCCCCCCGCCAGTCCAGTCAGATCCGTGAAGACGGGCAGCCAGTCCCCGTGAGTGCCGCCACGCCGGTTCCACGGGGTGGGCTGAAGAGGTGGAGGGCGCCGCGGGCACGAGATCTCCGTGCCGGCACCTCTCCCTTCGTCTCACCTTCGCGTCGTGCTCCCTCGTCTGCAGAAAAGCCTGTGGAGGAGCGCGCGCTGCGGTGACTCTTCTCTCTACTGAGGTCTTTGAACGCACCGCGGCCCGCCCTCCCATACGCGCCATCACAATGCCGTCTCTTCGAAACGGACATTATGGGAAAAAGTGGAATTGTGGAGAGAGATTACTCTTACTCTGGGATAAATGCACTCTTTCTCACTGAATGCATTTTTCCCACACACACACATCCATCTAGAACTAGAGTTTACAAACGTAAACCACTGTTCCCCTTCGGAGGTCCCTGAACGCACCGCGGCCACTCATGAGGGCCGCGCGCCCACGTATTAACGCTGTATTTCCCATTCAACGGCGAAATGCATTAATCGGAGCTATTATACCAGGCAAGGTGTGTTTTCTGACAACAGCACGCCGGCAATAGCGTCTCTTGAACCCGTACAGTTCTTTGACAGCACTCGGTTTATTCCACTCACGTGCACACGCCCACCTGCTGGCTCCCTTTACTGGGGTTTACAGCAGGGGCGGGGAGTGTAGACAGTGTTTCTTCCGCTGGGGATGGGCAAGAATCAGCCACGCTGTGATTACTCCTTATCCCGTGAGCAAGGAGATCGATCCATAGAGCCCTTCCGTAAAGACGGGGGCTCCCAGGAGATCAACACGGTCCTCTTTGGAAAAATGCCATGCCGTGATATCCCAGGGACATCACACGGCAGGCAGCGGAGGCGGCCTGTGATGAAGTAGGGTCGACCCTATACACAAGTTATTGAGCCGTTTCCGCTCTACATCCTGAACTCCTCCCTTCGATGCAATGCACTTCCGTTTTGGCGGACTGGGTTTGTTTTGCTAGCTAGCTCCGTTGTGCCGACAAAGCACTGATATCGCAGAGACAAAGAGGATATAACAATTACAACATGAAGAAAAGTGGTTCGGGAACTACGTGTGCGGTAGTTGGTTGCAATCACTCGAGAAAGCACCTGAACGAGTGGTTAGATAGAGAGTGCTACGACCACAAACCAGCACCCAGCACCCAGCCATGTTGTTCATTAAATACAGATAAACACAACAAATACTGCATGCATTGTATTTTTTAATATTATATATGAATATTTTCATAGTGATGTAATTGTGTGGGCTGCTTTTATATTTTAATTTGTAATACCTGTTAGGATTAAACATGTGATCTTTCTTGTTGAAGCCATTTCTTTAGTTTCCTCTCAACAATTAATTCATTCAGTGTTATTTATGTACAGTATGAGCTTAATATGAATGATGAACTGTGTTAAAAGAAATTGTAGCACTCTAAGGAACATATGAAATGCAATAATGCAATAACAGTGCAATAATTAAATTAAATTACATCAAACTTTATTTTCACTCAAACAGTACAGGCACATATGATATATTGCACAGCATAAAGAGATCATGTAAATTGTGCATTATGTAAACAACAGACAACTGTTGGCTCCTGTGGGCATGACCTAAATAAGGCAGTTTATTTTGGTTTTAAAATGCTGAGATATTTACTGCAGAACTGTAACCTTCCCTCAACAAAATCGTCAACAATTTTCGGGAGCATGTGGGCAAAGTAGAATGTGCGCAGCCTTATGATATGCCTTCAGACTGTCCATTGCTTTTCCATCTATTGCCATGGATTGAACGAAGTAGGAGCAAATTTTGCTGTACGTTATGCTGGGCCACGTCGTCATGTTATCCTCCCAGTTTTGCACTGAATTCGGGTGGGGGAGAGTAACGCCATCTCCAGTCAAAGAAGTAGAATCGTGTTCCCAAGCTAGCATCACTGTTAGCATCGAAATCGCTGTGTTTACACCAGTGCTCGTCTGACTGTTTACACCGGTTTACACCGACAGACGCTGTGCAAAAGACTTCCGGCGGAAATGAAGTGCATTTGTGTAGGGTTATGGCGCTACCCGTGGTTTGTCGCGTAAACTTGTCTATATCATGTGAAGCCACCGAGCACCAGTCCCTGGGGGAACCGGGCCTTGGGCAAGGCTCGTGGACCAAGCTACTTATTCGGCCTTGCGCCCCAATAATCGCTCTGACCTGGTGAGGCGGGGGCATCTCTAGCAATGAGCGAGTAGCCCACACACCCGCCGCCATGATCATCATCCAGGGAGAGTACAGCCCTGGGCGGTGGACTTCCATGGACGCCGGAATCGGAAGGAATGGCGAACGTGAAATGGCATCGCCTCGGCCATATCCTGGTCCCCCAAACATTCGAAGCAGAGGTGGTGGGGATCGGCGCCCGCTATCTTTCTCTTTCT
Source organism: Notothenia rossii (assembly GCF_949606895.1). NCBI lineage: Eukaryota > Metazoa > Chordata > Actinopteri > Perciformes > Nototheniidae > Notothenia > Notothenia rossii. The sequence goes on from NC_136912.1 coordinate 72,981,849, forward strand.
TCCTTTCTCTCAAAAAGTACGTCTCGGACTCAGTGCTTGGCTATCACCTCCGCTCGCTGAAGAGTAAAGGATGATGGTCAGGAGGCGGGACCTCGTTTTATACGGAAGTGGGATGCGCACGCATTCAGGTAGGCCCGCCCCGTGGCCGGCTACGTGTATAGAAATCTCAGTAGGTGAATGCTTGCATGATAAGGTAGTACCCATAGAGTCCAGTAGAGGGCGGAGCCTGTGAGAGATAATAAAGGTTTCCATGGTGATGTGCAGTAATCTGTGAGAGGAGAGCCTTTCCATTGATCGGATTAAGAGGTAAACCTCTTACATTTGAACGTTTTGTTGAAGAACCGTAGCAGCTTTTGGTAAAATGTCAGAGCGTGAAGCATGTCAGGACCATGAGGAGCGTCGGAGTCTGCTTTTGGTGCACTTTCGGGTCAATAATGTGGCATTTTTGGCAGGAGTGCAGCAGCTGCTATGAGGAAAGATCAGGCTGAATTTACTGCCTTAAATGGGCCCATTAATGGGCCTTAATGGAGACATGTTGAATGTCTTTGTCACTTCATGCCCCCAAGAGGCCTTTTGTTTAATTAATTTGCTTAACTTTTTTATTTATTTTTCAATGTAGGAGAGGTTGTCCTTTTTTTGGGCGAATTTCAAGCACTCCTCCCCTCTGTTTTGAAATTGTTGCGCAGCATTCGTACTAATGACCACCCACTAGAAATTGCAGGTCCTGTGCACCTGTCCGAGCCTTCTATGTGTGTGTGTTCTGCTGTTTCTGCGAGGTCTGTGTGTGTGTGTGTGTGTGTGTGTGTGTGTGTGTGTGTGTGTGTGTGTGTGTGTAAAAATAAGACTTCGACAGATAGTGATGGGATCGACATGACAATAGTGAAAACGACTATTGACTGTATAATTAAACCACTAAGCTACATCTTTAATCTTTCACTTCAGACAGGTATCTTTCCAGATAGCATGAAAATAGCTAAAGTTATCCCACTTTTTAAAACAGGGGACAAAAGCCAATTTACCAAATACAGACCAGTGTCCTTGCTTTCACAATTTTCAAAGGTCCTTGAGAAATTGTTTGATAATTTTATTGAAAAAAATGAGTTATTGAGTGAGAGTCAGTATGGATTTAGGAAAAATCGATCTACAGCTTTAGCTTTAATGAAAATAACAGAATAAATTACAACAGCCTCAGAAAGAAAGAAATACACAATAGGTGTATTTATTGACTTAAAAAAGGCATTTGACACCATAGACCATTAGGCTCCCTATTAATTTCGAAATTACATATATGGTGCGAGAGGAATAGTTCTAGATTGGTTAAAAAGTTATTTAGAAAATAGACAACAATATGTGGAATCTGCTGGAAGTACATCAGAGTGTATGAACATAGAATGTGGTGTCCCGCAGGGCTCGGTTTTAGGGCCTAAACTTTTTATTTTGTACATCAATGACATATGTGAAACGTCAACATTATTGCAATTTGTGTTGTTTGCAGACGACACAAATTTATTTTGTTCAGGAGATGATTTAAACATTTTAGCAAAGTGTATTGGACATGAAATGGTCAAACTTAAAAGATGGTTTGATGAAAATAAGTTAACCCTAAATTTGAATAAAACGAAGTTTATGATTTTTGCTAATAGAAAAAAGGTGAAAACATTTCACTGGCCATTGATGGAGTCTTTATTGAAAGGGTTTCTGAATTTCGATTCTTAGGTGTGACGCTGGATGAAAACCTGACATGGAAATCACACATAGCACATGTTAAAACTAAAGTATCTAGGAATTTTTCTGTTCTAAACAAGGCAAAGTATTTGCAAGATTACAAGGCATTGAGGATGTTTTACTGTTCACTTATTTTGCCACTTTTCATTTATTGTATAGAAGTGTGGGGCAACACGTATATGAGCAACATAAAGCCATTGTCAACATTACAGAAAAGGGCAGTACGAATAATTCATAAAGCTGACTCAAGAGAACACACCAAAAGACTGTTTTTTAAGTCAGGACTCTTGAAACTCAAAGACATAGCTGAGCTGCAGACATTATCAGTAATGTACAGGGCAAAAAGCAGAATGTTACCAGCATATTTACAACAGTTGTTTGTTTTTGGATCAGACAAGGAAGACCACAGAAGGAAATTAAATTTTAAGCATCCATATGCAAGGAGTACTCTTAAACAAATGTGTATTTTGGTTGTTGGTGTAAAATTGTGGAATTCTCAACAAAAGAATCTAAAGAATATTATAGGTATTTTTCAGTTAAAGAAGTTGTATAAATTAAGAAAGATGGGACTATATGAAGCAGAATGTGAATAAGTCTATGTACTCTGGTCCTTCATGTTTTTGATGTCTTTGATGTGATGACTCCTCTGTATTTGCGGGTCCCATTGCCATTGTTGTTATTGTTATTGTTATTATTATCATCATGCGTCACTTTCCACCTTCTTCTCCAGTAGGACTCAGATGAGGGTGTTGCACTTTCTTTTCTTTTCTTTTCCTTATACATGTGATGTTTTGGTGTTGTTTTGTTTCTTTCCGTTAACCGTTAAGTGGGAAATAAGTATTTTTTGTGTGTTTCTCTTAGTATCCTAAGATACTGTTATGTTTGGCTGTGAAAAAGAAAAATTATTATTATGAAGGGCAGACCATCTATTTGTATTTATTTGTTTTTTTTAGAAAGGGGCAGGTCACATAAGATTTTATTCTTCTCCCTGCTCCTTTTCGGTCAGTGGTGTTTTGGTAGTCATGTTTTGTGGCAATTATTGTATATTTGGTTTTGCGTACCATCAGCGGGACAAATAAAAATGAAATGAAAGTATATCTTTAGATAATTTGTTTCGTAGATTATCTTGGCCGAGTACAATAACTTCAATTTTGGCCGTGTTTAACATCCAAAAATGTAAGGTCATCCACGTTTTTAAGTCCATGAGGCAGTCTTGAATTTTATTTAGATGATTGGTTTCATCAGGCTTGATGGATAAATATAGTTGAGTATCATCCGCATAACGAGTGATTCCTTATAATATTGCATAACGGAAGAATATATAATGTGAACAAAATATGTCCAAGCACTGAGCCCTGTGGCACTCCATGGCTAACTTTGGTTTTCATGGAAGATTCATCGTTGACACACACAAACCAGGGTTTCCGTTAGCCGCTAATTACCGGTTTTTACCTGGTAACATTTATTAAAAAACGGTAAATTCAAAACCTGACGGTCAAAATAATTAGGGATGCTCCGATCATTATCGGCCGATATTCACTCTTAATAGTTTGATCGGTGCTCTCTATAAAGGCCGATCAGGAGAGCTGGATCTGATCGATATGGACATAAATGCGAGTGAAGTATGTCTGATGGAGACACGTAGCTCTGAACACCTGAAGCTCCGCTCGCTGTTTAGCGAGCTGCATGAGAAACTGACCGGCTGTCAGGAGAGAGAGGGAGGGAGAGAGCAAAAAGAGAGGCTCTGTTTCTCCCGTATTATTATTCAAAGTTAATGTAAACATTTGAATAATGTACTTCATCTACTATAAGTAGTTTGTTTGAATGTAATAATTATGTTGTTTGTTGTTTGTGGAAGCACATCATTTATTGAAAAACGAATCTGAACTTTTCGATCTGTCACGATTATAAACTGAAGCAATATAAAAATGAGCCCCATTAACTGAGTTTTAAACATCAGCAGATCTGATCATAGTCCGGTAATTACCTGCTAACGGAAACTTTGCTACAGTACACAATTCTTATTATTGAAACATGACCGGTAAGTTTCAAATTTGTCCGGTAAAATCAATGATTTCCGGACATTTGACCGGCAAGCAAAAATCCTAGCGGAAACCCTGACACAAACTGAGAACGTTCTGACATGTCTCTGAACTGTTTGGCTCAAAATACCACACAGTTCATGCATTGCAGCATTCCGTAAACCCCTCTGTTTTAGACCTGTTCCAAAAGTTCTGATTCTCTGTCTTTTATTTTAGAGCCACTCCCCATGCCACTCCCCATGCCACTCCCCATGCCACTCCCCATGCCGCTCTGCGAGATATTTGGTTGAAAAAACCACAATGGTGCTCTAGGAGGAGACTCAGCTGAAAGGGAGGGCAGGTGTTACCTTGGCTGGTTATTGGCAGATGGTTACACAAGCCAAAAAATCGTTATGACATCATAAAGCGGCCAAATCAGCTCATTTTCAGACAGGTTTTTTATATAAATGGATCAGGACAAAAAGCGAGCAAATATTTTTTCCTGAAACTTTCAGAATCTCTTTACACAGAGGGGAGACAGGTTTATGTATACAATACACAAACAAGTGCGTTTTGCATGATAGGTCCCCTTTAATAGTTATTCCTGGAGATAGAGTGTTACAGCCGCTGCCTTCCTGGGGCTGTTAAGGCTGGTAAACCTGTTTGTGTGTGTGTGTGTGTGTGTGTGTGTGTGTGTGTGTGTGTGTGTGTGTGTGTGTACACCTGAGCGGCGCAGTTCCTCCGACGTCCCGCCATCGCTGCATCCGAAGAGGTGATTGGATGAGACGTCATCCAATCCCCGCCCTTTCCGGCACATCTCCCGGGGGAGGAGTACAAAGGCTGGGAACGGAGATCATTCTGGAGGCTCTGTGTAGGGAGACAGACGCCTCTAGCCTCGTGATACTCTACTGCAGGGGTCGGCAACCTGTTTGATATGAAGTGCCATTTAAAAAGAAAAATTGTTATCAGCGTGCCGACAATCGAGAATTATCAACGGCGGGGGGGGTTAAGGAGCTTGACGCTCGTGAACTATCAGCCGGAGGGTGGGGGGAGCCTCGCTGCGGGGAAGCAGTGTGTGGACCTGTCAACGAAACTTACACATTTACCACATTTGAATAATTGGTTTAAACGGCATAATAATAAGGACAATCGTCCGTTCTGTGATTCTCCAGAACACACATGTTATGATATTAGGGTCATGCAGAGTGAGATGAGATCGCTGTCCCTTCAAGAGAGAGAGAGAGAGGTGTGGCTTGTGCATGTGTGTGTGTGGATGGCAGAGCGACAGTGAGGGGGGAACGTGTGTATGTTTCTGGAAGTGAAACGAGGCAGCAGAAAAACAGAGGTCTGTGATGTATTTTGTGAAACAGAAGAACAGCTAAATAAATGCAACGGCCTCCCAAGAAGAGCTCGCCTCTCCAGTCATTTAAGCTAAAGTGGGTTATTGAACCTGAAGCTTGTTGCTGCTGCCCTCCTCGACTACGGTCTGGGAGCCGACAGGAAAGTTCAACACACAGATGGCCAGTCCGCCCCTTTGTCGCATATTATTTCGATGAGCAGATCGCCACTGGGCATTCAACTAAAGACACAGCCACGCAAAAACTGCGGCATTTGTACAGCTCCTTATGGGTACTGCAATTTGTGAAGTGCTTACCTCTGTGGTGAAACGATCAGCACTGCCACGGAGGAAAGCGGCAGAAAGTCAGCGGGGCTGCGTTGCGTATGGCTTCCTTCTGCAGGTAGACGCGCTCTGGCGGCGGTCTCGTTCAGGATCCGAAAATACAATTTAAATATTATTGCACACTTATTCCACTTATTCCTAGTGTGCCACTGGTTACGGTGTCGCGTGCCAATGCTGGCACGCGTGCCAGGGGTTGCCGACCCCTGCTCTACTGTGTGTGTTTATACTGTTAGCTCCCCCGTAATCCGTAGATACTTAGCAGAGTGCAAGTAGTGTTTTGTGCCTGTCTTATTGTGTAACGTTGTGCAGGATTGTTAGCTTAGACCCAGGGGATTAGCACCTGTTGACCAGCTGTTGTTATCTGTTTAAAACATGTTAGCTTAGACCCAGGTGATTAGCACCTGTTGATCAGCTGTTATCTGTGCAAAACTTAGACCCAGGTGATTAGCACCTGTAGACTAGCTACAGCTGTGTGTGTGCAGCTTTCCTCATTCATATTTTGCACCCCGTGTAACGGGAGGGTTTGTTTCTTTATAAACTTCCTTTTGAAGTTCTCTCCTGCTATAATAAAGCCACTTATAATTATTACCAATACCACTCTGGTCGTGTTATTTCCCTTTGGTTCCCCTAGCCCAATAGGGAACATAACACGTGGGGGCTCGTGTCCGGGATCTTTTTAATAGAATTCCTGGGGTTATAGGTGGTTTTGTTATAGCAACAAACACATTTTGTAATACGTGTGGGCAGTACACCCGAGAATGGCGGCCTTCGCCTTAGAGTCGTTCTTAGTTTGGCCGTCCTATGAGGAGCTGGACCGGTGTAAAAAGGACGATTTGATAGAAATAGCGCGGCACTTCAGTCTTGTGGTAAGTCGGCAGATGTTAAAGGAAGAGTTGAAGGCATTGGTAGGGGATGAGATGCTGAGAAGGGAATTACTAGTACTGGCTGTGCCCGCTGAGCTCCCAGGGTCTAACGCCTTAACTGAAGACCCGTTAAGTCAGAGGCAGGCGGCGGAGTTTACATTTAGCCAAGAAAAGAGTGATGGCAGCGAGGGGGGCGAGCCGTGTGAAGCACTGCTCAGGCCGCCTCGTAAATGTCCACCCTCTCCGGTTGGTAGTACAGATTCCCGGGAAGGGAATAAACTTAAAGTCCGCCTCGCCCGACTTCAGTTGGAAGCTAAAGACAGGCAACTTCAGTTAGAGGCAAAAGACAGGGAGCAAGACAGGCAGTATCAGTTTCAGTTGGAGGTAAAGAAAATCGAAGCCGATAAGGAAATGAAAAGAATCGAAGCAGATAAGGAAGTCCGGATACGGCAGATGGAGCTAGACTCCGAACTGCGCGCATCTGTTGTTATTTGCAATCCTAGAGAAAGCTTTCCACTTCCTTCTCATCCACCTGCCTTCAATGTAGGGAAAAATGTAGCATTAGTGCCGGTTTTCCTCGAGACTGAAGTGGATGCATATTTTGGTGCGTTTGAACGCATTGCAACGGCACTACAGTGGCCGGCTGAAGCCTGGGTGCTGTTAGTACAGTGTAAGCTTCACGGGAGAGCTCAAGAGGCAGTTTCTGCTCTTTCGTTAGAGGACAGCTTAAGTTACGACCTGGTGAAGCGTGCCATACTTAGGGTGTATGAGCTAGTTCCCGAAGCCTACCGGAAGAAGTTCAGGAACCATAGAAAGGGTTCTAATCAAACCCATGTTGAGTTTGCCAGGGAGAAAGGGATGTTATTTACAAAGTGGATTGACTCGTGTAACGCTGCAGAGTACTCTGCTTTGAAAGAATTAATTCTCATGGAAGAATTTAGAAGGGGGTTGCCTGACCGCATTGTGGGATACATAAACGAACAGAAAGTACAGTCTCTCTCCGCAGCTGCTGTACTGGCTGACGAATATGTGTTGATGCATAAAACTGTGTTTTCCCCTGTCGCTACTGAGAGGTCACACAGTGTGTCTCCTGCACCATCTGAGCCGGGGAATGTTTATAGGGTAACAAGAGAGGAGAGAGAGTGCCACTATTGTCATCAGTTTGGACATGTTATTGCTAACTGCATGATTCGTAAACGTAAGGAGCAACCACCAAGTCTGACCCGGCCGAAAGGCATTGGTTTAATTAATGCAGAGTCACCCAATATTCCTCCCTCCGACCATGATGAAGAAATAGATCCCTGCTTTAAGCCTTTTGTGTTTGAGGGATTGATATCGTTAACAGGTGAGTCGGATGATCAGAGACCCATCCGCATCCTACGAGACACTGGAGGTTCCCAGTCGGTGATTGTTGCATCTGCCCTGCCATTCTCCGACCAATCAGCGTGTGGGTATGGAACAATATTATGTGGCATTGAAATGGGTTATGTGCCCCGGCCCGTACACAATGTACATGTCCAATCTAAATTAATTACTGGATTTGTCCCTGTTGCTGTGTGCCCAGCATTACCCATACGTGGTATAGTTTTCCTAATGGGAAATGACATTGCAGGAGGTAAGGTACTCCTGCGCTTGAAATATTGGATTCTCCGCAGGCTGTACTGCCTGAGGTAACAAATGCCCACATTTTCCCCATTTGTGCTGTCACCCGTGCGTAGGCGCGTAAGAGTGACTCAGATGTGTCCTTAAATGATACTATGTTTGGGACACTGTTTACAGATGACAAGATGCCGGAGAAAAGATCAGAAGTTGTGGTTTCCCTTTCCCCTGCCGTGGCTACTGCGCCAGCGCAACCTGCCAGCCCAGTTGTTGACGGTTCGACACTCCCAGTAACCCGAGAGCGTTTACTCACTGCGCAGAGGGCTAATCCGACGCTTGCGAAGTGTTTCGAGCAGGTGGTGAGTAATAACAAAGCAAGGGGTGAGAAGGTAGCTTATGTGCTGGATAAGGAGATATTAGTGCGCCAATGGTCCCTCACTGCTACGGCTGAGGCTGACTGGAGTGTAGCGCATCAGGTAGTTGTGCCGGCGCCATACCGTCAACATGTACTATCTGTAGCGCATGAGAGTCAATGGTCGGGACACTTGGGCGTGACTAAAATGTATCAGATCGTTCTCAAACATTTCTTTTGGCCAGGTTTAAAGAAGGATGTCTCTAGCTTTTGCTGCTGCTGTCATGTGTGCCAGGTTGTCGGTAAGCCTAACCAAAAAATTCCGCAAGCTCCGTTACATCCCATACCGGCTATAGGTGAGCCCTTTGACAGGGTGTTGATAGATTGTGTCGGCCCTTTACCGCGTACAAAAACGGGTCAACAGTATTTGCTCACCATTATGTGTAGGTCTACTCGTTTCCCTGAAGCTATTCCGCTGCGTAGTATTAATTCCGCCGCTATAGTTAAGGCGTTGACAAAATTATTTTCCCCATTTGGAATACCGCGGGTAATTCAGAGTGACCAAGGGACACATTTTAAATCCAAGTTGTTCAAACAGGTCCTCCAAACACTACAAGTGAAACATGTTATTTCCAGCGCGTATCACCCAGAGTCGCAGGGTGCGTTGGAACGGTGGCATCAGACCCTAAAAAGCATGCTGCGGAAGTACTGTATGGAAACGGAAAAAAACTGGGATGAGGGAATTCCCTTCGTCTTGTTCGCAGCTCGTGAAGCTGTTCAGGAATCGTTACTAAGATATTTAAATTGATTGCTGTTCTGATCTTTTTAATCAAATTGATCAGTTGCAGGTTCCACAACCGCTGCTCCCATAACCACAGGTCCAGCGACTGCAGCCCCCACTACTCTAGTTCCGACAACTGTGGCCCCCACAACTGCCGCCCCAACAACTGCAGCCCCTACTAATGTAATATCGACAACTGTGGCCCCAACAACTGCATTCCCTTCAACAGCTGCTCCCACAACTACAGGCCCTACAACTGTAGCCTCGACAACTGTAGCCTCGACAACTGTAGCTTCTACAACTGCTGCTCCCACAACTACTGGTCCTACAACGGCGACCCATACAACTGCGGCCGTGACAACAGCAGAAGCGACAACAGCAGAAGCGACAACTACAGCTGCAGCTTTAACTACTGTCACACTGACCACTGCACCTCCTTCAACTGTGGCGACTACAACTGTGGCTCCAACAACTGCAGACCCCACAACTGCAGCCCCTACAACAGCTGCTCCCACAACTACAGGTCCTGCAACTGCAACCACGACAACTGCAGCCCCCACTGCTGTAGTTCCGAAGACTGTGGCCCCAACAACTGCAGCCCCCATAACAACAGCCCCGATAACTGCAGACCCCACTACTTTAGCCCCTACAACAGCTACTCCCACAACTACAGGTCCTACAACTTCAGCCCCTGCAACTGCAGCCACGACAACTACAGCCCCTACTAATGTAGTTCCGACCACTGTGGCCCCAACTACTGCAGCCCCCACGACTGCAGTCCCAACAACTGCAGGCACCACTACTTTAGCCCCTACAACAGCTGCTCCCACAACTACTGGTCCTACAACGGCGACCCATACAACTGCGGCCGTGACAACAGCAGAAGTGTCAACTACAACTGCAGCTTTAACTACTGTCACACAGACCACTGCTCTTCCTTCAACTGCAGCAACTACAACTGTGGCCCAAACAACTGCAGACCCCACAACTGCAGCCCCTTCAACAGCTGCTCCCACAACTACAGGTCCTGCAACTGCAACCACGACAACTGCAGCCCCCACTACTGTAGTTCCGACAACTGTGGCCCCAACAACTGCAGCCCCCACAACTAGAACCCCTACTGCTGTAGTTCTGACAACTGTGGCCCCAACATCTGCAGCTCCAACAACTGCAGCCCCCACTACTGCAGCCCCCACTACTGTAGCCACAACAACAGCTGCTCCCAAAACTCAAGCTCCAACAACTGCAGCACTAACAACTGCAGCCCCTACAACAGCTTCCCCCACATCTACGGGTCCTACAACTGCTGGAGCGACAACTCAAGCTCCCACAACTGTAGCCCCAACAACTGTAGCTCAGACAACTGCAGCCCCAACAACTGTAGCTCAGACTACTGAAGCCCCCACAACTTCAGCCCCAAAAACATCAGCCACAACAACTTCTGGAGCAACACTTCAAGCTCCCACAACAGCTTCTCCCACAACTACGGGTCCTACGACTACGGGTCCTACAACTGTGGCCCCCACAACTGTGACCCCCACTACTGTAGCCCCTTCAACAGCTCCTCCCACAACTAGAGGTCCTACGACTGTAGCCCCAACATCTGCAGCCCAAACAACTGCAGCCCCAACTACTGCAGCCCCCACAACTGCAGTCCCAACAACTGCAGGCCCCACTACTGTAGCCCCTTCAACAGCTCCTCCCACAACTAGAGGTCCTACGACTGTAGCCCCAACTACTGCAGCCCCCACAACTGCAGTCCCAACAACTGCAGGCCCCACTACTTTAGCCCCTACAACAGCTTCTCCCACAACTACAGGTCCTACAACTTCAGCCCCTACTATTGTGGTTTTGACAACTGTGGCCCCAACAACTACAGCCCCCACTACTGCAGTTACGACAACTGCTGACCCAACTACAGTAGCCCCTACAACAGCTGCTCCCACAACCACAGGTCCTACAATTGTGGCCCCAACAACTGCAGCTCCAACAACTGCAGCCCCCACTACTTTAGCCCCTACAACAGCTAGTCCCACAACTACAGGTCCTGCAACTGCAGCCCCCACTCCAGTAGCCCCTACAACAGCTTCTCCCACAACTACAGGTCCTACAACTCCCTCCCCCACTACTTTAGCCCCTTTAACAGCTAGTCCCACAACTACAGGTCCTGCAACTGCAGTCCCCACTACTTTAGCCCCCACAACTGCAGCCCCCACAACTACAGCCCCTACTTCTGTTGTTACGACAGCTGCACTCCCCACAACTGTAGCCCCAACAACTGCAGCCCCAACAACCACAGCCCCTACAACAGCTGCTCCCACAACTACAGGTCTCACAACTGCCACAATGACAACTGTAGCCCCCACAACTGTAGTTTCAACCACTGTGGCCCCAACAACTTCAGCCCCCACAACTGCAGCCCAAACAATTGCAGCCCCAACAACCGCAGCCCCTACAACAGCTGCTCCCACAACTACAGGTCCTGCAACTGCAACCACGAGAACTGCAGCCCCCAGTACTGTAGTTCCGACAAATGCAGGCCCCACTACTTTAGCCCCTACAACAGCTGCTCCCACAACTACAGGTCCTACAACTTCAGCCCCTACTACTGTGGTTCTGACAACTGCGGCCCCAACAACTACAGCCCCCACTACAGCAGTTACGACAACTGCTGCCCCCACTACAGTAGCCCCTACAACAACTGCTCCCACAACCATAGGTCCTACAATTGTGGCCCCCACGACTGCAGCCCCCACAACTACAGCCCCTACTTCTGTAGTTACGATAGCTGCACTCCCCACAACTGTAGCCCCAACAACTGCAGCCCCAACAACCACAGCCCCTACAACAGCTGCTCCCACAACTAGAGGTCCTGCAACTGCAACCACGAGAACTGCAGCCCCCACTACTGTAGTTCCAACAAATGCAGGCCCCACTACTTTAGCCCCTACAACAGCTGCTCCCACAACTACAGGTTCTACATCTTCAGCCCCTACTACTGTGGTTCTGACAACTGTGGCCCAAACAACTACAGCCCCCACTACAGCAGTTACGACAACTGCTGCCCCCACTACAGTAGCCCCTACAACAGCTGCTCCCTCAACCATAGGTCCTACAATTGTGGCCCCCACGACTGCAGCCCCCACAACTACAGCCCCCAATACTGCAGTTACAACAACTGCTGCCCCCACTACAGTAGCCCCTACAACAGCTACTCCCACAACCACAGGTCCTACAACTGTGGCCCCCACGACTGCAGCTCCAACAACTGCAGCTGCCACTACTTTAGCCCCTACAACAGCTATTCCCACAACAACAGGTCCTACAATTGTGGCCCCAACAACTACAGCCCCCACTACTGCAGTTACGACAACTGCTGCCCCCACTACAGTAGCCCCTACAACAGCTGCTCCCACAATCACAGGTCCTACAATTGTGGCCCCCACAACTGCAGCTCCAACAACTGCAGTCGCCACTACTTTAGCCCCTACAACAGCTATTCCCACAACAACAGCTCCTACAATTGTGGCCCCAACAACTGCAGCCCCCACTACTTTAGACCCTACAACTGCAGCCCCCACAACTGCAGTCCCAACAACTGCAGGCCCCACTACTGTAGCCCCTTCAACAGCTCCTCCCACAACTAGAGGTCCTACGACTGTAGCCCCAACAACTGCAGCCCAAACAACTGCAGCCCCAACTACTGCAGCCCCCACAACTGCAGTCCCAACAACTGCAGGCCCCACTACTTTAGCCCCTACAACAGCTTCTCCCACAACTACAGGTCCTACAACTTCAGCCCCTACTATTGTGGTTCTGACAACTGTGGCCCCAACAACTACAGCCCCCACTACTGCAGTTACGACAACTGCTGACCCAACTACAGTAGCCCCTACAACAGCTGCTCCCACAACCACAGGTCCTACAATTGTGGCCCCAACAACTGCAGCTCCAACAACTGCAGCCCCCACTACTTTAGCCCCTACAACAGCTAGTCCCACAACTACAGGTCCTGCAACTGCAGCCCCCACTCCAGTAGCCCCTACAACAGCTTCTCCCACAACTACAGGTCCTACAACTTCCCCCCCCACTACTTTAGCCCCTTTAACAGCTAGTCCCACAACTACAGGTCCTGCAACTGCAGTCCCCACTACTTTAGCCCCCACAACTGCAGCCCCCACAACTACAGCCCCTACTTCTGTTGTTACGACAGCTGCACTCCCCACAACTGTAGCCCCAACAACTGCAGCCCCAACAACCACAGCCCCTACAACAGCTGCTCCCACAACTACAGGTCTCACAACTGCCACAATGACAACTGTAGCCCCCACAACTGTAGTTTCAACCACTGTGGCCCCAACAACTTCAGCCCCCACAACTGCAGCCCAAACAATTGCAGCCCCAACAACCGCAGCCCCTACAACAGCTGCTCTCACAACTACAGGTCCTGCAACTACAACCACGAGAACTGCAGCCCCCAGTACTGTAGTTCCGACAAATGCAGGCCCCACTACTTTAGCCCCTACAACAGCTGCTCCCACAACTACAGGTCCTACAACTTCAGCCCCTACTACTGTGGTTCTGACAACTGCGGCCCCAACAACTACAGCCCCCACTACAGCAGTTACGACAACTGCTGCCCCCACTACAGTAGCCCCTACAACAACTGCTCCCACAACCATAGGTCCTACAATTGTGGCCCCCACGACTGCAGCCCCCACAACTACAGCCCCTACTTCTGTAGTTACGACAGCTGCACTCCCCACAACTGTAGCCCCAACAACTGCAGCCCCAACAACCACAGCCCCTACAACAGCTGCTCCCACAACTAGAGGTCCTGCAACTGCAACCACGAGAACTGCAGCCCCCACTACTGTAGTTCCAACAAATGCAGGCCCCACTACTTTAGCCCCTACAACAGCTGCTCCCACAACTACAGGTTCTACATCTTCAGCCCCTACTACTGTGGTTCTGACAACTGTGGCCCAAACAACTACAGCCCCCACTACAGCAGTTACGACAACTGCTGCCCCCACTACAGTAGCCCCTACAACAGCTGCTCCCTCAACCATAGGTCCTACAATTGTGGCCCCCACGACTGCAGCCCCCACAACTACAGCCCCCAATACTGCAGTTACAACAACTGATGCCCCCACTACAGTAGCCCCTACAACAGCTACTCCCACAACCACAGGTCCTACAACTGTGGCCCCCACGACTGCAGCTCCAACAACTGCAGCTGCCACTACTTTAGCCCCTACAACAGCTATTCCCACAACAACAGGTCCTACAATTGTGGCCCCAACAACTACAGCCCCCACTACTGCAGTTACGACAACTGCTGCCCCCACTACAGTAGCCCCTACAACAGCTGCTCCCACAATCACAGGTCCTACAATTGTGGCCCCCACAACTACAGCTCCAACAACTGCAGTCGCCACTACTTTAGCCCCTACAACAGCTATTCCCACAATCACAGGTCCTACAATTGTGGCCCCCACAACTGCAGCTCCAACAACTGCAGTCGCCACTACTTTAGCCCCTACAACAGCTATTCCCACAACAACAGCTCCTACAATTGTGGCCCCAACAACTGCAGCCCCCACTACTTTAGACCCTACAACTGCAGCCCCCACAACTGCAGTCCCAACAACTGCAGGCCCCACTACTGTAGCCCCTTCAACAGCTCCGCCCACAACTAGAGGTCCTACGACTGTAGCCCCAACAACTGCAGCCCAAACAACTGCAGCCCCAACTACTGCAGCCCCCACAACTGCAGTTCCAACAACTGCAGGCCCCACTACTTTAGCCCCTACAACAGCTTCTCCCACAACTACAGGTCCTACAACTTCAGCCCCTACTATTGTGGTTCTGACAACTGTGGCCCCAACAACTACAGCCCCCACTACTGCAGTTACGACAACTGCTGACCCAACTACAGTAGCCCCTACAACAGCTGCTCCCACAACCACAGGTCCTACAATTGTGGCCCCAACAACTGCAGCTCCAACAACTGCAGCCCCCACTACTTTAGCCCCTACAACAGCTAGTCCCACAACTACAGGTCCTGCAACTGCAGCCCCCACTCCAGTAGCCCCTACAACAGCTTCTCCCACAACTACAGGTCCTACAACTTCCCCCCCCACTACTTTAGCCCCTTTAACAGCTAGTCCCACAACTACAGGTCCTGCAACTGCAGCCCCCACAACTACAGCCCCTACTTCTGTTGTTACGACAGCTGCACTCCCCACAACTGTAGCCCCAACAACTGCAGCCCCAACAACCACAGCCCCTACAACAGCTGCTCCCACAACTACAGGTCTCACAACTGCCACAATGACAACTGTAGCCCCCACAACTGTAGTTTCAACCACTGTGGCCCCAACAACTTCAGCCCCCACAACTGCAGCCCAAACAATTGCAGCCCCAACAACCGCAGCCCCTACAACAGCTGCTCCCACAACTACAGGTCCTACAACTTCCCCCCCCACTACTTTAGCCCCTTTAACAGCTAGTCCCACAACTACAGGTCCTGCAACTGCAGTCCCCACTACTTTAGCCCCCACAACTGCAGCCCCCACAACTACAGCCCCTACTTCTGTTGTTACGACAGCTGCACTCCCCACAACTGTAGCCCCAACAACTGCAGCCCCAACAACCACAGCCCCTACAACAGCTGCTCCCACAACTACAGGTCTCACAACTGCCACAATGACAACTGTAGCCCCCACAACTGTAGTTTCAACCACTGTGGCCCCAACAACTTCAGCCCCCACAACTGCAGCCCAAACAATTGCAGCCCCAACAACCGCAGCCCCTACAACAGCTGCTCCCACAACTACAGGTCCTGCAACTGCAACCACGAGAACTGCAGCCCCCAGTACTGTAGTTCCGACAAATGCAGGCCCCACTACTTTAGCCCCTACAACAGCTGCTCCCACAACTACAGGTCCTACAACTTCAGCCCCTACTACTGTGGTTCTGACAACTGCGGCCCCAACAACTACAGCCCCCACTACAGCAGTTACGACAACTGCTGCCCCCACTACAGTAGCCCCTACAACAACTGCTCCCACAACCATAGGTCCTACAATTGTGGCCCCCACGACTGCAGCCCCCACAACTACAGCCCCTACTTATGTAGTTACGACAGCTGCACTCCCCACAACTGCAGCTCCAACAACTGCAGTCGCCACTACTTTAGCCCCTACAACAGCTATTCCCACAACAACAGCTCCTACAATTGTGGCCCCAACAACTGCAGCCCCCACTACTTTAGACCCTACAACTGCAGCCCCCACAACTGCAGTCCCAACAACTACAGGCCCCACTACTGTAGCCCCTTCAACAGCTCCTCCCACAACTAGAGGTCCTACGACTGTAGCCCCAACAACTGCAGCCCAAACAACTGCAGCCCCAACTACTGCAGCCCCCACAACTGCAGTTCCAACAACTGCAGGCCCCACTACTTTAGCCCCTACAACAGCTTCTCCCACAACTACAGGTCCTACAACTTCAGCCCCTACTATTGTGGTTCTGACAACTGTGGCCCAAACAACTACAGCCCCCACTACTGCAGTTACGACAACTGCTGACCCAACTACAGTAGCCCCTACAACAGCTGCTCCCACAACCACAGGTCCTACAATTGTGGCCCCAACAACTGCAGCTCCAACAACTGCAGCCCCCACTACTTTAGCCCCTACAACAGCTAGTCCCACAACTACAGGTCCTGCAACTGCAGCCCCCACTCCAGTAGCCCCTACAACAGCTTCTCCCACAACTACAGGTCCTACAACTTCCCCCCCCACTACTTTAGCCCCTTTAACAGCTAGTCCCACAACTACAGGTCCTGCAACTGCAGTCCCCACTACTTTAGCCCCCACAACTGCAGCCCCCACAACTACAGCCCCTACTTCTGTTGTTACGACAGCTGCACTCCCCACAACTGTAGCCCCAACAACTGCAGCCCCAACAACCACAGCCCCTACAACAGCTGCTCCCACAACTACAGGTCTCACAACTGCCACAATGACAACTGTAGCCCCCACAACTGTAGTTTCAACCACTGTGGCCCCAACAACTTCAGCCCCCACAACTGCAGCCCAAACAATTGCAGCCCCAACAACCGCAGCCCCTACAACCGCTGCTCCCACAACTACAGGTCCTGCAACTGCAACCACGAGAACTGCAGCCCCCAGTACTGTAGTTCCGACAAATGCAGGCCCCACTACTTTAGCCCCTACAACAGCTGCTCCCACAACTACAGGTCCTACAACTTCAGCCCCTACTACTGTGGTTCTGACAACTGCGGCCCCAACAACTACAGCCCCCACTACAGCAGTTACGACAACTGCTGCCCCCACTACAGTAGCCCCTACAACAACTGCTCCCACAACCATAGGTCCTACAATTGTGGCCCCCACGACTGCAGCCCCCACAACTACAGCCCCTACTTCTGTAGTTACGACAACTGTGGCCCCTACAACTGCCACCCCCACAACTAAATCCCCCACGACTGTAGTTACGACAGCTGCACTCCCCACTACTGTAGCCCCAACAACTGCAGCCCCAACAACCACAGCCCCTACAACAGCTGCTCCCACAACTACAGGTCTCGCAACTGCCACAATGACAACTGCAGCCCCCACTACTGTAGTTCCAACCACTGTGGCCCCAACAACTTCAGCCCCCACAACTGCAGCCCAAACAACTGCAGCCCCAACAACCGCAGCCCCTACAACAGCTGCTCCCACAACTAGAGGTCCTGCAACTGCAACCACGAGAACTGCAGCCCCCACTACTGTAGTTCCGACAAATGCAGGCCCCACTACTTTAGCCCCTACAACAGCTGCTCCCACAACTACAGGTCCTACATCTTCAGCCCCTACTACTGTGGTTCTAACAACTGTGGCCCCAACAACTACAGCCTCCACTACAGCAGTTACGACAACTGCTGCCCCCACTACAGTAGCCCCTACAACAGCTGCTCCCACAACCATAGGTCCTACAATTGTGGTCCCCACGACTGCAGCCCCCACAACTACAGCCCCCAATACTGCAGTTACAACAACTGCTGCCCCCACTACTGTAGCCCCTACAACAGCTACTCCCACAACCACAGGTCCTACAATTGTGGCCCCAACAACTACAGCCCCCACTACTGCAGTTACGACAACTGCTGCCCCAACTACAGTAGCCCCTACAACAGCTGCTCCCACAACCACAGGTCCTACAACTGTGGCCCCCACAACTGCAGCTCCAACAACTGCAGCTGCCACTACTTTAGCCCCTACAACAGCTATTCCCACAACAACAGGTCCTACAATTGTGGCCCCAACAACTGCAGCCCCCACTACTTTAGACCCTACAACGGCTGCTCCCGCAACTACAGGTCCTACAACTTTAGCCCCCACTACTTTAGCCCCTACAACAGCTAGTCCCACAACTACAGGTACTGCAACTGCTGCCCCCACTCCAGTAGACCCTACAACAGCTGCTCCCACAACTACAGCTCCTTCAACTTTAGCCCCCACTACTTTAGCCCCTACAACAGCTAGTCCCACAACCACAGGTCCTGCAACTGCAGTCCCCACTACTTTAGCCCATACAACAGTTGCTCCCACAACTACAGGTCCTACTACTGCAGCCCCCATAATTGCAGCCCCAACAACAGCACCTTCCTCAACCACAGGTCCTACAGCTGTGGCCCCCACAACTGCGGCCCCCACAACTACAGCCTCTACTTCTGTAGTTCTGACAACTGTGGCCCCTACAACTGCCACCCCCACAACCAAATCCCCCACCACTGTAGTTACGACAGCTGCACTCCCCACTACTGTAGCCCCAACAACCACAGCCCCTGCAACAGCTGCTCCCACAACTACAGGTCTCGCAACTGCCACAATGACAACTGCAGCCCCCACTACTGTAGCCCAAACAACTGCAGCCCCAACAACCGCAGCCCCTACAACAGCTGCTCCCACAACTAGAGGTCCTGCAACCACGACAACTGCAGCCCCCACTACTGTAGTTCCGACCACTATGTCCACAACTACTGCAGCCCCCACAACTGCAGTCCCGACAAATGCAGGCTCCACTACTTTAGCCCCTACAACAGCTGCTCCCACAGCTACAGGTCCTACAACTTCAGCCCCTACTACTGTGGTTCTGACAACTGTGGCCCCAACAACTACAGCCCCCACTACAGCAGTTACGACAACTGCTGCCCCCACTACACTAGCCCCTACAACAGCTGCTCCCACAATCACAGGTCCTACAATTGTGGCCCCCACAACTGCAGCTCCAACAACTGCAGCCGCCACTACTTTAGCCCCTACAACAGCTATTCCCACAACAACAGGTCCTACAATTGTGGCCCCAACAACTACAGCCCCCACTACTGCAGTTACGACAACTGCTGCCCCCACGACAGTAGCCCCTACAACAGCTGCTCCCACACCCACAGGTCCTACAACTTTAGCCCCCACTACTTTATCCTCTACAACAGTTGCTCCCACAACTACAGGTCCTACAACTGTAGCCCCAACTACTGCAGCCCCCACAACTGAAGCCCCCACAACTGCAGCCCCAACAACTGCAGCTCCGACAACAGTAGCCTCAGAAACTGCAGCCCCCACAACAGAAGCTCTCACAACCACAGGTCCTACAACTGTAGTTCCAACCACTATGGCCCCAACAACGGCAGCCCCAACAACGGCAGCCCCGACAACGGCAGCCACGACAACTGCAGCCACGACAACTGCAACCCCTACACCTGCAGCCCCCACAACTGCTGCAACGACAACCGCAGCTCCTACAACAGCTGCTCCCACAACTCAAGCTCCCACAACTCAAGCTCCCACAACTGAAGCCCCGACAACTGCAGCCCCAACAACTTGAGCCCCAACCACCACAGCCACGACAATTGCTGGAGCGACAACTTCAGCTCCCCCAACAGCTGCTCCCACAACTTCAGGTCCTACAACTGCAGCCCCCACTACTTTAGCCCCTACAACACTTTCTCCCACAACTACAGGTCCTACAACTTCAGCCCCAACAACTGCAGCCATAACAACTTCTGGAGCAACAACTCAAGCTCCCACGACTGCAGCACCAACAACTGCAGCCCCTACAACAGATTCTCCCAAAACTATAGGTCCTAAAACTGTTGCCCTCACAACTTCAGCCCCAACAACTGCAGCTGCAAAAACTACAGCCCCTACAACAGCTCCTCCCACAACTACAGGTCCTGCAACTGCAACCACGACAACTGCAGCCCCCAATACTGTAGTTCCGACAACTGTGGCACCAACAACTGCGGCCCCCACAACTGCAGCCCCAACAACTTGAGCCCCAACCACCACAGCCACGACAATTGCTGGAGCGACAACTTCAGCTCCCCCAACAGCTGCTCCCACAACTTCAGGTCCTACAACTGCAGCCCCCACTACTTTAGCCCCTACAACACTTTCTCCCACAACTACAGGTCCTACAACTTCAGCCCCAACAACTGCAGCCATAACAACTTCTGGAGCAACAACTCAAGCTCCCACGACTGCAGCACCAACAACTGCAGCCCCTACAACAGATTCTCCCAAAACTATAGGTCCTAAAACTGTTGCCCTCACAACTTCAGCCCCAACAACTGCAGCTGCAAAAACTACAGCCCCTACAACAGCTCCTCCCACAACTACAGGTCCTGCAACTGCAACCACGACAACTGCAGCCCCCAATACTGTAGTTCCGACAACTGTGGCACCAACAACTGCGGCCCCCACAACTGCAGGCCCCACTACTTCAGCCCCTACAACAGCTGCTCCCACAGCTACAGGTCCGACAACAGCAGCCCCGACAACTGCAGCCCCTAGAACAGCTGCTCCCACAACCATTACATTACATCGCATTTAGCTGACGCTTTTATCCAAAGCGACTTACAATAAGTGCGTTCGACAAACTTGAAGAAAACAGAATCATATAAGTACATCAGGTTTCATAGAGCTAAAACATTTCAAGTGCTACTCAACTGGCTTTAGATAAGCCAGTCCTTTATTTTAAGTGCTTTGTTAATATTTCTATCGCTCGAAGTGGAGATGAAAGAGATGAGTATTCAGTCTGCGCCGGAAGATGTGGAGGTTATCTGCTGTCCTGATTTCAATTGGGAGCTCATTCCACCATTTTGGAGCCAGGATAGCAAACACACATGTTTTTGCTGATGGGAACTTGGGTCCACCTCGCAGTGCGGGTGCAGCGAGCTGTTTGGCTGATGCAGAGCGGAGTGCACGTGCTGGGGTGTACGGTTTAACCATGTCCTGGATGTAGGAAGGGCCAGATCCATTCGCAGCATGGTACGCAAGTACCAGTGTCTTGAAGTGGATTCTAGCAGTTACCGGAAGCCAGTGAAGGGAGCGGAGGAGCGGCGTAGTGTGGAAGAATTTATGAAGGTTGAAGACCAGACGAGCAGCTGCATTCTGGATGAGCTGCAGAGGTCGGATGGCACATGCAGGTAGACCAGCCAGGAGGGAGTTGCGGTAGTCCAGGCGTGAGATGACGAGAGCCTGGACCAGAACCTGCATCGCTTTCTGGGTCAGCTGTGGACATATCCTCCTGATGTTGTAAAGAGTGTATCTGCAGCAGTGGGTTGTTGCAGCGATGTTTGCAGTGAAGGACAGTTTGTTATCTAGGGTCACAACCAGATTCCTTGCAACCACAGGTCCTACAACTGAAGTTCGGACAACTGTGGCCCCTACAACTGCAGCCCCCACAACAGCTTCCCCGACCACCACAGCCCCGACAACTTCAACCCCCACAACTACATGTCCTACAACTGCAGCCCCAACAACTGCAGCCCCCACTACTGTAACCCAGCCCCTACAACAGTTGCTCTCACAACTACAAGCCCTACAACTGCAGCCCCAACAACCACAGTCCCCACAACTATAGGTCTGCAACTGCAGCATTGACAACTGCAGCCCCCACAACCACAGCCCCCACTTCTGTAGCCCCTACAACAGCTGCTCCCACTACTACAGGTCCTACAACTTCAGCCCTCACAACTGCAGCCCCCACAACCATAGCCCCCATTACTTTAGCTCCCACAACAGCTTTTCCCACAACTACAGGTCCTACAACTTCAGCCCCAACAACCGCAGCCACGACAACTGCAGCCCCCAAAACTGCAGCCCCTACAACATCTGCAATAGGGTTCAGATTCATTTTCATTTGGATAAATGTCACAAGCCGTAGTGCCTTTGTCAAAGAAGTTGAAGAATAACCAACAAGAGCATGCACCTAAATCCTCGCTAGACGACAGCCTCATGTGTAACAGTTTCATGGTGGAAACAATTGAAAACAAATAAATAATGTTTGATTTTTGTTACGTGGATGAATTGGTTGAAATAATTGCTATATTTGAACTTTCACGTTTCAAATCATTAGGCTTTTTTTGGTTGTGATTCAAACTAAAAACTTAAACAATTATTTTTGAATGAAAGGCAAAGAAAATAAAAAATGAACATATAAAAGAGAGAAGCCACTCGGGTGTACCACAGCGCGAGAGTTGTGTGTTAGCCAGGTATGTTTTGCCTAAAAGGCACTGTTTTCAAAAGATCACCATGGTAATGCTGCAGACCTACTCTGCTCTGGACCAGTGTATGTTCAGAGTTAAGAAAATTATTATATAAAAACTATACGAGGACTTCAATGCCAGAATTGATAGATATTTTCTTCAGAGGCAGAGAGTGTTTGGAGACAAAATAACCCATATCAACTGGCCCCTCCTGACGATATACTCTATGAGCGACGCAGTTTGTCAGGATTAGAAACTTGCACACAGGCAATGCAATCCCTCGTTATCTCTCAGATTTCATTTAATTTAATTTCAAACCTTTATTTATCCAGGTGTATCCCATTGAGATCATTGATCTCTTTTTCAAGGGAGACCTGCAGATGTACTTTACTTGACTATTTCCATTTCCTGTTATTTTGTACCCCACTACATTTTAGAGGGAACTATTGTACTTTTTATGTCCCTGCATTTATTTGATAACTTAAGATACTTTGAGACGGATTCAGATTGAAATTCATCTGAAATACTAAATATTTTGTTTATCTTTAATATATATATTCATATATATATATATATTAGATAAACACAAGATAAACACAATATTTATTTAAAATATACATTTTATTGGCAGTTTTTTTCCCTTTTTCTACTTCATACTGGTACTGCTGCATCAACACAAATGAAGTTCTATAGAATGCAATTCCTGTGTTTTCAAAATATTTAAATCATAAAGCTTGTAGTGAAGCTTCATAGTTTTGTATACATTTTTGTATATTTGTGTGTTTGCTAATTAAACACAATAATGCAGTCCCTCAAAAAGGCACAAGATTTTAATAAAATTGAAGATCAAATGAAAATGTATTTTCATTCATATTTATTAGCTACAAAACAACATGCCAGCGATTATGATAAAACTAAAAGTGGCTAACGCAATTTAGTCCTGGAACCTACAACACACAATCAAACCACACAGTCAGTAAAAAACATTAACTGTTATTAGTGCAAATAAGGAATACACATTATAGGTTACAAGTTGAGCTGAAAGTTCCTCCACAGTATGTTGTTGTGTCTCGTCAATGGTTTAGTTTTGTTTATATATCTGTCTGTCATTTCCTGTTTTATTTTGTAGTTACCTCTTGTCTTTCATTTCAGGCCGTTTCTTCCACCCCTTGTGTGTTTTTTCCCGCCATCATCAACTCCAGCCCCGCCCCTGATTGTTTCCACCTGTGCCCAGTTACCTTTTGTTTATAGTACCCGGCTTCCCTTTGTTCTTTGTCAGCTTATCTTGTCCTGTCCTCATGCCAGTACTCTGCTCGTCACTGAAATACTTATCTTTGATTCAAGCCTATCTTATGTTCCTGAAACTTGTTATTAGTTTAGTTCCTCACGTTGTGAGCGATTTTCTTTTGTATAACTTTTTTTTGTGCAAAATAAAGTACCGGTATATTAATTATACTTTACCTCTGGCTCACGGGTTGTGCATTTGAGTCCTTATCCTTATCCTTATTGTAACATGAGACCAGCTGAAATATTTAGGAAACCAAGAATATCTCAGTGGAGTATCACAATCCTATGCAAAATTATTTTATTTTTTCCTATGTCTTCTGTGATAAATACTGCAAACATGTTCAGTAAATAACTTTTGCTTTTATGTATTTAAATGATTCCATATTTTGGAAGTAGCGTCTGTCACTTATGCTCTGTCCTTCCTTCCATAGCTGAGGGAGGAGTAATTCACAAACTAAATGCAATTATTTATGAAATACCTCACTGTACCAGATGTGAGAAGTAACAATAAAATGAGTAATAGTATCAGTCGTCATGGAAATTAAAATCCTATGTGGTATTTAAATGCAGCTTCTGGACAAAGTCATAATTGAAGTTATATTTTGTATGGCTTTGAATGTATAAATTGTTCTTTCTAATGGACGTTAGTGTACCGGAGTAGACTGTAGACATGTTAGGTTTAACAGTAATTCAGTCTATCTTTACTAAATTATGTTCTTAAACAATTTGCTATATACTGCCAGTTGTGTATATGGTCAATTACAACCTTACGGTTGTATATAAGGGATTGTGATTTACCAAATTCCTCTTGGGATTGAGTTGTGCTAAGGGTCCAGTAACTGGAACCTCCTGTTGGAACAGAAGTCACACTCTGGCAGGGGCTCTGAAGAGCCCCCTTCTGCTCCAGCGCGTCCTTTTGTGAGTGGGTAAAATTAACAGAGGAAGAATTCAAAGCAACCAGGGTAAGGTTATAACAAATATGCTTTTTTAATGGTAAAATATACAATACAACAATATCAACATCAATCACGAAGTAATCCGGATTACCCCGGCTCTGGTTCCTCTCGCTGGGAGAGATCTTACCCCTTGGACAGCATGAGGAAGAAGAGAGCGAACTAAAAACTTCACAGAGCCATATTGTTGGTTACAGCGGGAGGAGTTATGCAGAGAGATTCAAGAAGGGGGTTTTTCATTGGTGTACAAATACGATGGCCTTGTCGCAGCCAATCAGCGCGAGTCAGCCAGGAGACCCGGAAACTAGAGTCTCTAACATTTGAGGCGAACCAGATACATTCGGTGTCCGTCACGAACCTGCTCCAAATAACAAGTTTGTTTATCTTATCTTACATCTTGCAGCCAGCACACACACATTCCATAGGCTTCCTTCTCTGCTCCCCCTCCCCCATCAGTTCAACCCACTCACAGTCTCACATACTCTTGGCATTTTTAAGATAGGTTTAAGATATAGTTTGTTTATAGGTGGCTAATACAGAGTAATACATTTTCAGTTACTTCATTTTCAGTTACTTCAATCCCCCTTTTGATCTCATATCAAAGAGATCAACTTAAATAAGACATTTGAAACATAACCATTATCATTATTTTCTACTGTGTCTGTCCCCCACTCATTATGTAAATCCATCAGAATCTTGGATTTAAAGCCCTTTAAACCTTTGGGAACAGAACACAACTTTCCATGGCAGTGAAGGAACTATTAGAGGGGTAACCTGAGTGCCAGAAAGCAGCATCCTTGTGTGTTGAATCATCAGGGCCCCCCCCTTCCTCCCCCTCAGAGGAATACGCCAACAAGGGCAGCTGATAGGGAGGGGGAGATGCAGTTTTCCCTTCAATAGCGGAACTGATGAATCTGATCAGAGAGAAGTAGACTCCTCTGATTCTTCGTGATTTCCCCCAGCCCGCTGACGGACGCCTCCGAGTCGTCTGCTGTAGGGATGTCCTCGTTGACGATAGCCAGGTCCGTCCTGATGTGTCTAGGGTCCTTCCAGGTGATTTCCCCGCCGCACACTGGCTCCAGTCGTACCAGCTGTCCCCCTTTCCTCTTAGGCGGACGGCATGAGATGTCCTTTGGTCACTCAGTGGGGGCCGGAGAACCAGGGGTTGAGCCACCTAGACCTGACGACCTTCAGCCAGACGAACACCACTGTGTCGGCCTGATGGTCCTCGGGTCCCCCTTTGCCGTCAGCAACCTGTGTGGAGAAATCTGATACCCACCCCTCAAGACTACGCTCAGGGCTCCTGGGCCCTCAGGTGTTTGACCCCCCCCCCACTGCTTAGGCCTCTTGGAGCCTGTTGGTAGAGTGTCTTAAAACAACAGCCGTCTGTAAACAGGTTTTCTAAATTAGTTGTAGACCTCCCATCTGCCAGTGCAGCTTCAGAATCCTAATACTTGGCCTGTGCCAAAAAATGAAACCCCAACATCTTTAGGTGAACTAAATAACATATTTCAATAGCTCTGAATTTCTGACACGCATCTGTGTTATTTGTAAATGAAATCCTTGAGATCCTATTTAAAATCTAAATATAATATGAACTGCTAATGTCTCTGGTAAAGAAACACACTAATGTTATGGATTCAAAAACAACTAAAATCATGATACTGATAAAGTGAATAATTTCCTGGTGATACTGCTTCTACCTGTCAGTGCTTAGATATTATCAAGCTGAAAAAATGAATACAGAATTCCAACATACTGTCATCAAATGTCTTTCTATTATGAATTTAAATTAAATGTATATCCCCATAATGACCTAAACAATAGTCTATGGCTTTTACTTCTTTACCAGGCTAGTTACAAGATGTTGTCTGAATTCAATTCTGTCTCATTACCTTACTAACTTAACTGTAATATGTTCTTTCTACAGTTCAAACCTCAGTTACTTTAATACCTGTTGAAATAGTACAAAATTGTTTCATTATCACAGGTCAACTTCTTCGGTATTCCTTTCTGGAATTACATCTCTCACAGTGGCCCCTTGGCCACTGATTCTGCATCTGTGTTACCTGTTAAAACTCAATCAATATTAGAAACATGTCAACATTCACCAAACAGTATCTTATCCCCAGATATGGAGCAGGTTAATTCTAAAACTGTCAATCAATGGTCAGATTGAACATCTGAGTTGGGGCGGCAGGTTTCTTTCAGTCCCTTAATGAAAAATCCCACACTCCCCCTTTTTACACATGTACTCATGTGTAACAAAATCCTGTATGGGAAGAAAACCTTCAGGCAACCAGTGGTTATAAGAAAATACCAAACATCATTCACAAAAGTACATCCATTATTTTTCACAGTAAACACTTCAGTGAAAATAAGTGTTTCTCTCAACACGTCCTTCAGTCCTAAAAGAGACAGAATCTTCACATTTTGGTTTGAGTTTCACATTCTGTCAACCGCCACTGCCTGTGGGAGTACAATAGCATTACGTAGATTAGAAACGGGTCACATGTGCGGTTTCCCCCCCTTTTGTGGAATTCTTAGGAAACCTCTTGTTTCCCTTGGAGCTCCAGAATAATATGTTAGTCCAAAAACATGCTTGGTTAGTTATTGTTTTAGAATCATGCAGTTGCACTGATCACATGAAGACATACATTCACACTCACTCTGTCAGGTTGTAAAGTCTTGGCCAGGTGCACCCCAGAGTCAGTCAACGACATTGCTTTTCTCAAGTCACACTGTCAGTCAGGGTCAAAGGTCATTTGATCTCTGTCTCTTTGGCCATGTGTCGTGCTCTGCAGAGACTTTGATATTTCAGCATAGGCCAGTATCCTCTGTCTACAAAAATCAGTCATATATGGAGCGCCATCATTTACGCCATCATTTACATTTAATACATCAAGACGGCTGCTTCCCACATTTCCTGAAATTTGTTAGCCAAAAATGTAACTTCCTTAGTGCTACTACTGCAGTATATTAACACCTAATCCATATTACAATGTCTAATAGATCTAATTCAGAAACTTGTGTACATAACTATTATCTTGAGTCAAACCATTACTAGGATCTGTGTAGCTCTGCATTTCATAGCTCATTATACTCATTTATCTTCAATTCCGGTCTACTTAAAAAACAATGTAAACTCTTTAGCAGTGTGTGGAACCCTGGGTGTCCGAACACGCAACAATTACTCCTTACTTCATCAGGGACTGAAAAACAGACTTCCCCCTAAAAAGTTCTCCTAGAGTAATATATGTCACAATGGTGAAATCAATACTTTATAGATTGGAATCATATTTGGCTTGGCACTAGCTCACCCTTCAACATTATCCATACAAATAAAGATTTGTCTTTTAGAGTGGTTCTTAAAACTATCCTTTTAATGGTGATCAATATTGTAACAAATGACATCACTACTTTATTCACACATGAATAAAAATCTCTTGAAGAATAATTTGTTAATATGATGGAAAGATTGAAGAATATGGTTATACACTGTGCTACTCCAAAACACCCCCTGCTTAAAGTGTAGTGCATATTTCCATCATGTCTCCCCCTTTAACCCTCAGTGTGTCTTTAGGTTGATTTTCTCATTTCACTTTAATAGTTTCCTCTTTTCTGCTATTTGTAATTTACCAATAGATTAATTCATGCTTAATACCTCTTTTTGTCTTAACGTATTGTTCAAGTCAATTCAAGTTCTTTAAATGTGGTGTCTTCTTTGTGCGTTTGTGAATAAATGTGTTTATGTGTAAACTCACTCATTCCCGTTCTCCTTTTCTCCTCCCCTGGTTGTCTCAAGCCATGACTCCGGCCTCCTCACTTCAAATCGACCATGCCAACTCCTCTGATTCTGTCTTCTCTTCAGTCCATCAGCTCTTGAATCCATCCGCTGTAACTCTTTTAGGCAGCCTTTGGCCCAGTCACATCTGCAGCCTACATCATGCCACTGTTCTTTGCACTGCTTTGTATTTCATCTCCTCCTTTACAGTCTCTCTGCTGCTTTATTGAGGGCGGATTCTGCTCTCAAGTCCCCCACTCTGCTCTTGTGCCAAATCTCGTGGCTCAGCTTCATGCCCTGTCTGAGGGACTGATGAGAGTATCTCTGTATGTCAGCAAGCTGTTCGGTTCTGGATGCCTCAGGTGGAGACGGTTCAGCTCTGGTTCTCTGTCTGTTTGATGGAGAAGGATGAGCCTCCTGTTGGGTTAGGTCTTTTGTCTGCTTGGAGGGACGGGGTCGTAGCCTTTCTAACTCAGAGGGGGAGTCCAGGTTTCGGGACGCAATATCTATAAAAAATTTAGCACACTGAGGTTAAATAAATCCAACCCTTTCCACTCTGTCTCTTTCTAATCATACTATCTGTCTTAGTTGTTAAATGCCATCAAGACAACACAATTAATGTCTACTAATGACATTACAAAAACTCCCTCTATAAATTGTTTCATTCATTGTTACATATCTACCCAACCTGACTCTTTCAGGAAACCATTTTCTCCTACAAATTGAAATACCTACATGTTTCAAGCATCACATATTTCACACACTACGAAAGAACACCTCCATACTTTCTCCAATATTTTAAATCCCACTGTTACTTAGAACAATAGTAAACCTGCAGAGCACACTAATCAGATCACAGTAATGTAATTTGACTCAGGTGTAGGCCTATGTCTACTTTCCATTATACTTATTACTTTTGGTGAACATTTATTTATATTGTCTAAATTCCTTGTCTATGATGTGCAAACAGTTAGAGTATAACAATGTGTTTTTCTCTATGTATTTACACTCCACGGATTCTTGAGTTTACTCATCTCCTGGTGCTGTCGTTCCTAAAAATGTTAGCAAACATAAAACTCCAACTACAACATTTATAGATAAATTGATCTAGCAAAATGAACTCTTTTCTAATTCAAAATGTGACAAAAGAACAATGATTTGTCTTTCACAAGATGGTGGTCTAACAGAATGAGTCTTAACCTGAGGTGGCTGACTTTAAAATGAACTGTGACAAAGAAACCACATGCGTGTGGGTACATTATAGTTTAGAAATATAACACAAAACAACACTACTTTAAAATAATAACGATTCAAATGATCACTGTGTATTTAATCAATAGTTACCGGTTGTATTCTTACTCAAACTATTTCACCATCTAGTAATGCCAACTGGCTGGCTAACTAGCTTAGCAGTACAGCACTAACCTCATGTGACTGGGGGAAGGGGAGGGGAACACCCAACATGTGCAAATAAAAACCACACTGCTTGGAGACTGAGTTCAATAAAAATTCAAAAGGCATTGTGAAAACTTCCAATTTTGATAACATCTCAACACTTTATTCCATCTAAGCATGAATGTTTATGACAAACTCGCCCTATTAATCACAAACGGTCTTTAATGTTATGAATTGTGAACTTTCTTAATATTAATTGTAAATGCAACATATGTTCTCCCCAGAACAAAGACAGGACAGTAGCAGCTGAAACTGGTTAATAGCAATTTTCTGTTAACCTAGATAAGCCTGTTGTTCTTATATCTAGTAAATATATATGTTTTATTTTATGTTACTCTACAATATGACATTCTCCCGAATAGTAGTTAACTTTATATAACATTTAGCCTCTCTATATTTCTTCAAAACATCTTACTTCTCCTGTCTTTCTGTCATTATTCTCTGTCTCTTTCTTTCCTCACTGCACCCTGCAGCCGCCTGCTCCTGCTCCTCTCATCAATCACCTCTTTGTGTTGTGTGTGAGATGGCATTTAGCCTCGTGTAGCACCCCTGTCTTTTTCCCTTGGAATATAATTAAGTACAAGTCTTAGTTAATGACAACTACCATGAAATTCACAATGCAATGCAACGGTATCAATCAGTTCTGAAAGACTATGTTTAAATAGCAACAAATCATTGTTTCTTATTTATTTCAATATGTCTACCACTTCAAATCACACGTTGATCTGTCAATTTTCAATGTATTTCCTTCCAACTTCAGGCATTAGAGAAAAAAGAAAGCAGACACACTCCGGGCTGCTGCTGCTGCTCTCGAGAGGAAAAAGGGGGGGGGGGGGGAGACTCTCACAGACAAAGACAGAAACATCCCCCGCTGGACCTCTCATCCTTGTCAAGAGAAGGGGGGCTTCTTTCAACAATTAACACTTCTGCTATCATTTTATTCAATTTTTCTGCTTGAACCCACTTTTCTCGTAAGCTCTTAACTCATATCTTTTCTCGTTGAAATTCTCCCTCCATTATGACTTAGTATCTTTTTATCTGACTAAGGCTGTTCTATGTTCAATAATATATTCTATTTATTCACAAGCACATAAAAATATCCTCCTCACTGTCTGTCCAGCTTTTAAGATGCGATATTTCTTTCAACAGAATGGGAGTTAACCCCAACAGAACAAGAGATAGCGAGATCCGTTTAGTTTCAAATGGCTTTTTGAAGTTTGCGTTTCTCCTCTTGGATGCACTTATAACGTAACTTTGGTTCCTATGAACTTAAGAATTGTTATTCTGATTTGTTACCGGATGGAGTCCTGAAAAAACCACTGAACATCCCCAACGAGTCTTAGCCGTCTAATTTTGAAAAAAATTACGGGGCCTTTCACCGTCTTCTTACACACCCCGTTGATTCACTTTTATTTTATATAACTTTCCTACCTAAACTAAAATATGCATTGTATTGTTTACCGTAAAAACACTGACACTGTGAATCGCTTTGACGACTCTAAAATTTAGCTTAGCCAATCACAGACCTTCGATTGAAACAGGCGTCCGTTTACCTTTTCGTCGTTCACAGGGCCCTACGATCAGTTGTCAAAGCTATCCGACGCGTGGTCCCTCAACCAAGTCCGGTCGCTGGTGCTCCTTCCTCAGAAACCCCACTCAATGACGTCGGGATCACCACTTGCTGGAACAGAAGTCACACTCTGGCAGGGGCTCTGAAGGACCCCCTTCTGCTCCAGCGCGTCCTTTTGTGAGTGGGTCAAATTAACAGAGGAAGAATTCAAAGCAACCAGGGTGAGGTTATAACAAATATGCTTTTTTAATGGTAAAATATACAATACAACAATAACATCAATATCAATCACGAAGTAATCCGGATTACTCCGGCTCTGGTTCCTCTCGCTGGGAGAGATCTTACCCCTTGGACAGCATGAGGAAGAAGAGAGCGAACTAGAAACTTCACAGAGCCATATTGTTGGTTACAGCAGGAGGATTTATGCAGAGAGATTCAAGAAGGGGGTTTTTCATTGGTGTACAAATACGATGGCCTTGTCGCAGCCAATCAGCGCGAGTCCGCCAGGAGACCCGGAAACTAGAGTCTCTAACATTTGAAGCGAACCAGATACATTTGGTGTCCGGCACGAACCTGCTCCAAATAACAAGTTTGTTTATCTTATCTTACATCTTGCAGCCAGCACACACACATTCCATAGGCTTCCTTCTCTGCTCCCCCTCCCCCATCAGTTCAACCCACACACAGTCTCACATACTCTTGGCATTTTTAAGATAGGTTTAAGATATAGTTTGTTTATAGTTGGCTAATACAGAGTAATACATTTTCAGTTACTTCACTCCTCACACAACCCAGTCTCATGGCATTTCGTGTTCACCAACACGATTTTTAATCTATTGATTGGTGTTCACCAACACGATTTTCCCCTTTTTTTCGTGTTGCACAGCACGATTTTAAAAGCAATGTATTTCTATTGGTAGTCTCACGGCATTACGTGTTATAGGAAGACCGGAAGCTGTGTGGTTCATAAAAACATGTTCTTACTCAATATCAAGCCACAATTATTGCTTTTATTTTAAATCGTATAATTTCTGACTTTTGTTGCCATCTGTGAGGAGAATAAATGGGGCTGAGAGCCTAAGGATACTGAAATCTGTATTTTTTAAATCTTTTTTTCCTTCTAATTTGTTATTCTTTTCAAAATAACACACTGTTATTTACTCAACAATAACACATAATTATCCTTGTTTTTATTTATTGGTTTATTTCTATAATCTCGTGTTTTTTTTTACGTCCGTCAGGAACTGAATTTCAAAATAAAAATAACCGGAAACAGACGTAGGCCTCTAGGAGTTTAGGATGGCCGAAGACACTACACTACCCATAATCCCCAGCTATCGTTTAGGACTACAGTCCCCGTGATTAATCTTCAAGCTCTCGGATTGAATGTTGGAGTGGCAGTGCACCAAGGTTAGCCTAGCATCAAACAGCTGTTTGAAATGGAACGAAACCACGCCAGGCTATCCCAAACTGGAATCGAACGCCCCCCCCAGAACTACACATGCTGGCTATTGTGTTTCGCAAAATGTTCTATGGGACGTCTCGACTGAACGTTTTCGTTTTTCCCACAATTAGAAGTTGCCATGACATTGGTGTTATCAAATGTAAAACATGTAATTACTAAATGGGTGAAAATTGCTTGTGTCCATAATGCGCAGCATTAATATATACCCACTTGACAGCTCATTGTTACTTTGTAATTCTACTCCACTACAATACAGAGGTTAACCTGGTATTTTTACTCCACTACACTTATTTGAGTTACTTTGCAGATTCTGATTAATGATGTGAAATATAAACAACCCTTAAATCAGACTTTAGTTACACCTGAGTAAAATTCAGGGAAGGTGATGGTCAAGTGCCAACAATCAGGAGAGATATTTGATAGTTGGTGCTTGAGAAGACTAAACATTTATCTGCAATTGACATGAATGGAAACGAGTAATAAAGTATATTCATTACTCGTTATTCTCTACTAATAGATAGTTAAAGACTATATAATGGCTATTTTGCACATCCCTTTCAAGATTTTCAAAGGTTATTGAAATATCATACACAACTACGGTGTATGCAATGAATGAAAATCTTGGGTCACAGGTTCCTGAACAGCGCATTACAAGACATCTATGTGTGTATACCTCCACCATTAAACTGTCATATTCTGCACATTTCTTATACTATCTACATACATAAGAGTATAATTCATATGTATTATATCAGTTAAAATAAGTGCTTCAACATACTTAACATTGCAGGAAAGCAATATATTAGACGTTAAGTACTTTGTCAGGCTTAATATTTATCTGTAGATACCCCCAAAGCGTTTCTCTTATTTAAAAGAAGACCTTACTCTAAAGTATTATTTAATGTTTAAATAAAGGTTAATTCGTTTTTCTGTTTTGCACCTCCTCATATTAATATCTTTGTACATCCTGCACTAAACTGTTTTATTGTAGAGATCACTTACAGTATCTTCTAGATTTTTTTTATTCTATATTGCTATCATTGACCTTCTACTTTCCCCCTATGAAAGTATGAACTCTTAATATTTTTTTAATCAAATATAACACACAAAAACAATAATTCAATAACGTGCTTTAACCACTAGGCGGTGCACACAAGGTACACACAGCCATAATAACTTTGTATTGTTAGTGTAGGACACTTATGTATGTACAACATCTGAAGATGTGTAGTTTTATTCATGTTTTCACATAATTTTACAGCATATTGCTATACTATTTCAGACTCAGTATTTACATTCTTATATTCAAAGAAAATCAGTAATATCTTTAAAAACTACAAGTCCTTTTATATCAGCTGTGCACCGTTATGGTGTAAATATAACCTATCTATGAATTAGATCAAATGTAAAAGTCACCCGAATTACTATTGATACTGCAAGGAGACATATGTGTGAAGAGAAATTGAAGATGTTGTTTAATTGTTGATATTTATGATCCACGTCAAGTATTCAGTTTTGGCGGCATTTCTTCCAGTTTTTCCAAAGGTCTTCTCACCAGAGCTCTATAAATAGAGAACTACGGCAGATCTGTAATATGTAATGCAGCCGAACCGTGTATTACAATGCCGTTATGTGATGACTTTCAAAGATAAAAGCAAGAACACTCGGAATTAAGTATTATTTTATTCTTTTAAAATGTTTTTCCGATTTCATATGATATAAACACCAAATCCCAACATGCATTGCGGTTAAAACATCCAATCGGCGAGCTTAAACCATAGCTGAGGATCTTGGGTAATCGCTCGAAAGGCCTACGTCTGTTTCTGGTTATTTTTATTTTGAAATTCAGTTCCTGATGGACGCCAAAAAAGTCAGAGATTATGGAACTAAACAAATAAATAAAAACCAGGATAATTGTTTGTTATTGGTGAGTAAATAACAGTGTGTTATTTTGAAAAGAATAACAAATTAGAAGGAAAAAAAGATTTTAAAAATACAGATTTCAGTATTCTGAGGCTCTGAGCCCCATTTATTTTCCTCACAGACGGCAGCAAAAGTCAGAAATTATACGATTTAAAATAAAAGCAATACTTGTGGCTTGTTATTGAGTAAGAACATGTTTTTATGAACCATACAGCTTCCGGTCTTCCTATAACACGTAATGCCGTGAGACTACCAATATAAATACATTGCTTTTAAAATCGTAATGTGCAACACGAAAAAAAGGGGGAAATTGTGTTGGTGAACATGAATCAATAGATTAAAAATCGTGTTGAAAAAAAATATAACAATTTTTTTTAAATATTGGGCTGTCTTATTTATTCTCTCTCACACACAACCTGCCACTAACGTTAAACCCCTTTACTATTCAATTAAAACACATTCAATGTTTATTTATTGTAAAAGCAATTGGGCTATTTTAATCTCACACACACACCCCCCCCCCCCACCCACACACACACACACACTTCTCCACCTCATTCTGTTTTCATTTAATCGTTCGTTATCTGACCAGCTTAAATCTTGTAGGCTACTCACTTCGTTTCCTGTAGCCCTCGAAAGGGTTTTGGAGGTTGATGCCTCGGTGAACGTGAGTTGTTTGGCTTTCTTGTCCGCAGCAGCAGAAAGCATTTTCGAATGTTTGAATGAATCAAAGTGGGTCGTCACCGTTGATTTTCTCTTATGCTCCAACACACAGTTGCACGGGGTGCAGAATAGTTTCCCACCACTTTTTGCCCGGTCTTTAGTAGAAATGTTCGTCGGTAAATGAGATGCATTAGATTTTTTCATCTTGGTGTTTTCTCTATCGTGTGAGCTCCACACGTTCACTCTATACAGTGTTGTTTACATTCTGTGATGCGCGAGCTGATGACGTCACGTCAAGACGAGTTAACTTTTTTTTCTTCTCAACTTTGTGTGGAAAAATGCGGTGATTATGCAGCCTTTTGATAAATATGCGGCCTTTTAAAAATCTGCGCCATTTTGCTGATTATGTGGTCAATTCTGCGATCGCAGAATCGCGTTTTTCTGGAGGGTCTAATAGAACATTAACAACAGGCTACAGACGTTTTTTCCTTTAATTTTTTTCAAACTACATAAAGGTTAACAATTTATGAAATCTATTGAAACATATTCCTGACAAATAGAAAATTACATGCACAATTATGTCGGTGTAAAGACTCATCCCTAACTTTAATGCCATTGAGCTGATAAAAGTTAAGCTAGTTTTAGCTTTTGATGAAGGCAAGCTAGCTAGCCAACACGCTAGCCTTATTTTCGCATAGTTTTTCTTTTGTTGATAATGGCAAAACGTAATAGTCAGGCTTAAAAACATGTCCCTCATATGTAAACCGTGCGAGTTACATCTCAAAAAGCATAACACATTACATATTCAGCAAAACATGCAGCAGACGTTAGCCAGACAACCTACCTGTTCACTGGGTGTATCACAATGACACTCGAAGGGTTGCAAATTGCTTAAAAAACTGTCAAGCTTAAAGTGTTAACACCATACATATACTTTTGTTTCCGGTATTGTTCATGATGGATGTATTTTGTTATACACACATTCCTTTATATTTTAATTTTCATTCAAGTATTTGGTAGGCCTTCCAAAAAAAAGAAAAAAAGGAGGGTTCAAGTTGCAGAGTTTGTAAATGAACATGAACCAATAAAACGTGTTAACCCACTCAGCTTCCGGTCTCCCAATACCTGACTCTCGCCCTGATAAAAAGAAGACATGGTGAAGGCACGAAAGATACTACCAATAGAAATACATTGTTTTTAGAATCGTTCTGAAACTGAAAAA
This sequence comes from Notothenia rossii, assembly GCF_949606895.1. Classification (NCBI taxonomy): domain Eukaryota; kingdom Metazoa; phylum Chordata; class Actinopteri; order Perciformes; family Nototheniidae; genus Notothenia; species Notothenia rossii. The sequence continues at coordinate 73,018,760 of NC_136912.1, forward strand.
TCAATAGATTAAATTGCTTGGACTGGGTTTTCATTGTACAACCTAGGTCTACAATCTCTGAATTAAAAATACAAATATTGATCCTTGATCACATAGAAACATATCCAAATGTAGTCTGTCCTGAAAATGATGAAAAGAACATGACCTTTTTTAAATAATACCAATGTGGATATGTAACAGGGACAGTTATGTCTCATTTGTATATAATATATTATGTAAATATGTCTATATAATTACACAAAATCTGTGTTTATTCTTGTTTTATCTTGTGTTAATACCTGACGCAGTAGGACTCACATCAGTATGTGGAACTATAATTTTAGCGTGTACCCCTACGTTCCTTATGTATGTGACACTGTTCCCCTTTTTTTCGCGGGGTTCATGCATCGTTCTCCCCTTTTGATACTGATCTCTGTGGGAGAGGTAGGCGGCTCTTCAGCCAGAAGCAATTTCCGTGTTTTAGTGTCGACTTTATGCACTTTAAGTTACTTTTTATTACTTATTTTTGTTGTAGTGTCTCACGGGTGTTCACAATGTATTTCTGTGTTGTTTAATTTGTATAGGGGCACGTTAAAGAGAGTACTGACTGGAGAAATGTTTTCTTTCTGTCGCTGTTTCGTCAGGTATGTTGTGTTACTTTTTACGTTATGCCCTTTTGATACTGATCTCTGTGGGAGAGGGGCACGTTAAAGAGAGTACTGACTGGAGAAATGTTTTCTTTCTGTCGCTGTTTCGTCAGGAGTGAAAATAAATGTACATCCTGAATGAAGCTACACGTCTGGGTCGTCGTCTTTCTACACAACACAACGCAGAGTCAGACACAGCCGGTTACACTTGGTGCCGTGACGACCCGTTGTATCCGCGACCAGCGCCGTCTGGTCCCCGGGGTAAAGCTGCTGCCCACCGGCGGGAAGAAGGAAAGACTGGAGTGTGTGTTTTTTTTCCTCTTTTTTTTTTTCCCCCCGCTCTTGCTGCGACGGCAGGTGCGTTAAAGGGACAGTGTACATATTCAAATTGAGAGATGCACTGAGTCTGAGAGGACACTTATCACTGAGTATATCTGTCTATCTGTGTTTTATCATTTTATTTTATTTTAGTGTTTTATCTCTTGTGGGTGGCTTTAAACTGTGTTTTGATTGCTTTGTGGGATTTTTTTGTTGTTGTCATTAACAATATGGATGTTAGTGGGCATGATGTCACATTTGGGTTGGGGAGGGGCCAGCGACTTAAAGGTAGTGAAAGATTTGGGTTCACTAGTGATTTCAACCCGACATTAACACCTGCTGCAAGCTCCACACCTATTATGCAGCCAGACCGTAAACTTACACAAGTAGTATCTGTTGAAGCTTTTGGGGAAATGATAACAAGTTTGGCTAAACAGATAGGTGAGAACATATCAAGCACCATGCACCAGCCCAGTGCTGCCCAGCCTCAGTCTCCCACCAATCCACATCCGTCCCACCAGGCTGATTTGTCTCAATTGAAGGTTGTGGTGCAGTCAGACACCAAGGCTCCGCCTTACTTCAGGGGTGATCGTGCTGATGTATTTTCTATTCATGAATGGGAGGACATGATGAGATGTTACCTGAATAGAGTGAAATGTGACACTCACGTAGAAAGGTTTGATCTGATTATGTCAAGACTAACAGGTAAAGCCAGGGATGTGGTGAAAGTGTCAATCCGCAGCCGACCTGACTTGAGTGCGACCGACCTGCCCACAGCTGTGTTTGACATATTAAAGGGTAACTTTAGTGAGCTGTCATACTCTAACTTGCCCATGAAAGATTTTTACGGCACTGTTCCACGTGCTGGTGAAAGTGCTATGGACTATTGGATACGCCTTAACAAGTCAATAGATGCTGCGGACGAGTGCCTCCGGAGGCGAGGTAAATGTGTAGATGACCCCAGTGCAGAAGTGGTCTTGATGTTCATTAATCACTGTCCTGACCCCAGTCTCGCCATATCATTCCAACTGAAGGCACCTGAGCGGTGGACCACGGCTGAGGTTCAGGAGCGTCTGGACGCCCATATGAGAAATGTGAGAAAAACAGCAGCGCAGTCTCATAATGTGGTGGGTCTGTCAGTTTATAGTCAGAGCCCTGTGACTGATTCTTTTCGCCCTGTCAATCTGGGGATGTCTCAGGCCTCATTAGCGCACCAACCAGACCCCCCTCCCAACTCTCTACCGGCCACTGCCCTTGCTTACAGTCAGCCTCAGCCAGACCATGCTAGGGTGAGTCCCCAAGTGTCCCCCTTATCCCTGCCTCTCTCTGCTGTCTCTGACCCAGCCCCTACCACCGTCAACCCACCTACTACCGACGCTGGTGTTCAACAGGTAGTTGCAATGTTTGACAGAGTTCTGGCTATGTGCAACGCTTCCCTTACAACCAGTCAAAGGCCAGACTACCATCAGCCAGGTAACCACCAACAAGCCCACCGTCAGAATGGTCAGCCAGGCAACCACCAACAAGTCCACCGTCAGAATGGTCGACCCCGTTACCAGCAGGCATCTGAGTCCTTTCCATGCAAGGTTTGTGGCTCCAGGGACCATTCAACCCATGCACACTGCAGGCTTTACAGATTATGCCTTAACTGCTTCAGTCCTGGTCACATAAGAAATCAGTGCCCACAGGCCTCTCCTTCCTCAGCCATGCCACCTTCTCCCTCCAATGCTGGTTTAAACTAGCCCGCCCGTGCAGTGAGAGGGATAGCATGGGCGGCACTAGTGACACCCTCAGTGAGGAAAATGACTTAAGATCAACATATGTGAACTGCTGTAGTAATCTTCCTGATGACAAAACTGTGATTGCTGTGGGTTCACATAGAGTTGAAGGAGCCAATGACTTGTTTTATACCCCAGTGTTAGTAGGGGGTCAGTCAACTTTAAGGGGGATGCTTGATTCAGGGAGCATGTCATGCACACTCAGCGAAGAGGCAGAGTCCAATCTTAGAGCTGCTGGTGTCCTCCCTTGTCCTCAGCCTGTGCCAGAGAAGGTGGTCCTAGTTGGCTGTGGTGGCCTTATGACACAACCCAGATGTATCTATGACCTGGAGATTGAGGTTTACGGTTCTAAATTCATTGTGCCAACTTTCCTTGTCCCAGGGCAGAGAGACGAACTCATTATTGGTAGCAACGTCATCAGGCCCATATTACAGAGGATGAAGTCTGATGAGAAGTACTGGGAGCTCATCCAGTCCAACACCTCAGACCCCGACTGTGAGCAGTTTCTTCAGTTGCTCAGCTGCATCACTCGTTGGTCTGGTCCTGAACTGCCTGACAAGGTTGGCACGGTCAAGCTACGGCAAGCTATCACTCTAGCACCACAGAAGGAGTATCTGGTGTGGGGAAAGCTACCTGGCAGTGTTCCTGTGTCCCCTGGGAGCACTGTCATTGTGGAGCCCACCTCCTCCCGTTCAGCCCCCAAAGACATTATTGTGGGACGGGTTGTGGCACCCATGTGGGGAGATCGTTGGGTCCCTATGAAGGTCCTTAACCCAACCAAGAGTCCCGTGACACTACGCCGCAATGCTAAAGTGGCCGATGTGTTTACTTGTGTCGCGATGGAAGACCTTCCCCTCTCTCAGGGTGTGAATAGGCCACAGACCAGTCAGGCAGCTGACCCTCCTCCCAACTCAGATGCCAGCTCTACCCACACTCAGCAGCTTAAAGACTGTGGATTGGCAGACATCGACCTCGAAGGCTGTGCGGTGTCAGATGAATGGAAAAAGAGACTCTCTGAACTGTTGCTCACTTACCAGGATGTCTTCTCCAAAGACAAGCTGGACTGTGGGGAAGCGAAAGAGTTCGTCCACCGGATTCATCTCACTGATGATCACCCCTTCAGGCTACCCTATCGCCGTGTCCCTCCAGCACACTATCACAAACTGAGAGAGGTGCTGTCTGAGATGGAGTTGAAAGGCATCATCAGTAAATCAGTCAGTGAGTATGCATCGCCGCTGGTCCTTGTCTGGAAGAAGTCAGGAGAGTTAAGGATCTGCACTGACTTTCGCTGGCTTAATGCCAAGACCGTCAAGGACGCCCACCCGCTGCCTCACCAGGCCGACTGTCTTGCTGCCCTTGGTGGAAACGCCTTTTTCAGCACCATGGATCTCACATCGGGGTTCTACAACATCCCCCTCCATGAGTCTGACAGGAAGTACTCGGCATTCACAACACCCTTAGGCTTGTATGAGTACAACAGACTTCCCCAAGGTCTTTGCAACAGTCCCGCGTCCTTTATGCGGATGATGATGAGTGTGTTTGGTGATTTGAACTTCTCCAGCCTCCTCTGTTATTTGGACGACCTGCTTGTCTTTGCTCCATCCGAGGAGGAAGCCCTGAAACGGCTGGAGACTGTCTTCTCGCGGCTCAGAGCCAACAACCTGAAGCTGTCTCAGAAGAAGTGCTACTTCCTTCGCAGGACTGTGGGGTTTCTGGGTCACGTGATAGACAGCAGTGGCGTCTCAGTCGACCAAGAGAAGGTGAGGGTCATCTCAGCTTTCGGGAAGGAGGATCTCATGAACGACGACGGTTGCACCCCATCTCAGCGGAAGGTTAGGTCTTTCCTCGGGATGGTGCTGTATTATCAACACTTCATTCCTGGCTGTTCTTCCATCGCAAAGCCACTCTACGCCTTAACTGCAGGGCAGAAGAGGAAAGCCAAGGGCTCTTTCGGTCGGAGAAGAGCTGGCACCTTTCGAGAACTGACTCCTCAGGATTGGACCCCTGCCTGTGAGAAGGCATTTGATGATCTGAGACACGCACTCCTCAACAGCGTGGTGCTGGCACACCCAGACTTTGATAGGCCTTTCATCCTCTCCACCGATGCTTCCCTTGATGGTCTGGGTGCTGTACTGTCCCAAATTTCTGCTGGTGAGGAGAAGGCAAGACCCATCGCCTTTGCAAGCAAAACTCTCAGTCGCAGCCAGCTCAATTATCCTGCACACAGACTGGAGTTCTTGGCTCTAAAGTGGGCGGTTTGTGAGAAGTTTAGCCACTGGCTCAAGGGTCACAGATTCACCGTCTGGTCAGATAACAATCCTCTCACATATATCATGACCAAGCCGAAACTTGACGCCTGTGAGCAGCGGTGGGTTGCTAAGTTGGCTCCGTATTCCTTCGAAATCAAACATATTCCCGGCAGGTTGAACGTGGTGGCGGATGCCCTCAGCAGAGACCCTTTCGTGAAACCTTTGAGGGAACGGTTGCTGCGTGAACCCTACTTGGAGCTACTGGACCAGGTCTGTGACGTCAGTGATGGGTCTGTGCAAGATGCCTTCCGCCTCACCTGCCAACCACAGTCACTGGAGGGTCCATCTCACTCTGACGCCATTGAAGGTTCAATGTCTGAGGATGAGGTCTCTTCTCTTCTTTCCTCCTTGGACGAGTGGGACTCTGCTCCTAGGGAGCGTGCAGCCTCCCTGGTTGATCACCTCACCACCTTTGAACCACCTGGCCAGGACACGTTGCATTCCCTATCTCTTTCTGAGCTGCAGTCACACCAGCAACAGGACCCAGTAATTTCCAGGGTCGCTCTCTATGTTGACAGGAAGCGCAGGCCTTCCAGACGGGAACGCTACAATGAGAGTCAGCCGACTCTGAGAGTCTTGAAGCAGTGGGATAAACTGACTCTTCTGAATGGCGTCCTCTACAGGGTCACGAAAGATCCCTTGACTAGACAGAAGAGGTCCCAGTTCGTGGTGCCGGAGTCGCTAAAGGCAGATGCATTATCTGGTGTTCACGACCATGCTGGCCATCAAGGTCAGCCCCGCACACTGTCTCTGGCCCGCCAGCGTTTCTTCTGGTACGACATGGAGAAGGATGTCCGCAATCATGTGAAGCACTGCCACAGATGTGTTCTCAGCAAGACTCCTGAACCTTCCGCAAGAGCCCCACTGGAGAGCATTAAGACCTCTGCCCCTCTGGAGCTTGTGTGCATCGACTTCTGGTCAGCTGAAGACCGTCACAACAAGTCTGTGGATGTTCTTGTGATCACCGATCACTATACAAAGTTGGCACATGCTTTCCCCTGCCAGGATCAGACAGCTAAGAGAGTAGCCAAGAAGCTGTGGGACAACTTTTTCTGTGTTTATGGCTTCCCTCAGCGCCTTCATTCTGACCAGGGAGCAAACTTTGAAAGTGAGCTGATTGCTGAGCTCTTGCAGTTGTCAGGGGTTGACAAGTCCCACACCACACCTTACCACCCTATGGGGAACGGCGGCACAGAGAGGTTCAACCGCACCCTGGGCAACATGTTGAGGTCTCTACCACTTCGCTCCAAACAGAAGTGGCCGCAGATAATACAGACAATGACTTTCGTGTACAATTGCACTGTCCATGAGACCACTGGGTTCGCGCCCTTCTATTTGATGTTCGGGAGAATCCCAAGGCTGCCAGTGGACCTTCTGTTCAGGAATGTACTTCATGATGTGACTGTGTGTGACTACAATGCCTACGTGAAATCCCTCTTGGAAGACCTGCACTGTGCCATGGCACTGGCCCAGAAAAACTGCACAGCGGAGCAGAGACATCAGAGTGACCAGTATAACAAACGGGTCAGGGGCCAACCTCTGTCTGTCGGTGACCAGGTGCTGCTGGCGAACAAAGGCGCCAAGGGAAAATGCAAGCTTTCTGACAAGTGGATGCCTGTTGTGCACACTGTGGTGGCCTCAAAACCAGCCCTCCATATCTACCGGATCAGGGATCCAGAGGGACATGAGCGTGTTGTTCACCGAAACCTGCTGCTGCAAGTCAACTTCCTTCCGCTGGAGGAGGCCTCGGATGGTGAAGATGATGCTCCTGTGCCCGCACCTACCCCTAGCATGACCGATACCGCTCCGGCATCTGATTGGCATGGGACAGAGGTGTCCGAGTTAGACACAGCAGCTGCAACAGCTGGGCCATCCCTAGCTGGTTCCCTCTCGGATGTTGACGGGGAGGATGGCCGCACCGCCTCATGGGTCCTTGAGCAGTCCCCTTTTGATGACTCTGTTCATCCAGACCACCCACCACCTCCTTCTGTGTTGGTCACCCCCGTTTCTAGTGACCCTGCAACTGCTGTAGAGACCCCAATGGCTTTCCCAGCTCCTCTGCCACAACGGCCCCCTGCCAATAAGCGTCAAGCATCACATGTAGATGGCCAGGTTACCTCACGATTCGGCAGAGTCATTAGACCTGTGCGCCGCTTCATTGAGTCCATGGCACAACTTGAGTCCCTTCTTGAGGGTTGAGATAAGGCCGCGTGCTGTTATTAATGTGTGAAATGTGGCGTGTTAGCCATTATTTGTGCTCTGGTGATATACTGCTGTATTGACCCTTTTTTTATTTTATTTTTCGCTCATCCACATCGTTTGGCCAGGGTGTGGGGTGTAAACTGCACCTCACCTTGTCTGTAGAGTACTGTGGGTTCTTGCTGGGCCCAAGCGAGTCCCTCATTCTCTTATCCTTTAGGTAGGAAGCTCTTATTGCTGTTTCATATGGTTTTGTTGCTTGTTGTAATGGCCAGTGTGTTTATATGTGGATTGTTTTGCGACCCAGAATTTTGCATAATTCTAGCGGGGTGAGTGTAACAGGGACAGTTATGTCTCATTTGTATATAATATATTATGTAAATATGTCTATATAATTACACAAAATCTGTGTTTATTCTTGTTTTATCTTGTGTTAATACCTGACGCAGTAGGACTCACATCAGTATGTGGAACTATAATTTTAGCGTGTACCCCTACGTTCCTTATGTATGTGACACTGTTCCCCTTTTTTTCGCGGGGTTCATGCATCGTTCTCCCCTTTTGATACTGATCTCTGTGGGAGAGGTAGGCGGCTCTTCAGCCAGAAGCAATTTCCGTGTTTTAGTGTCGACTTTATGCACTTTAAGTTACTTTTTATTACTTATTTTTGTTGTAGTGTCTCACGGGTGTTCACAATGTATTTCTGTGTTGTTTAATTTGTATAGGGGCACGTTAAAGAGAGTACTGACTGGAGAAATGTTTTCTTTCTGTCGCTGTTTCGTCAGGTATGTTGTGTTACTTTTTACGTTATGCCCTTTTGATACTGATCTCTGTGGGAGAGGGGCACGTTAAAGAGAGTACTGACTGGAGAAATGTTTTCTTTCTGTCGCTGTTTCGTCAGGAGTGAAAATAAATGTACATCCTGAATGAAGCTACACGTCTGGGTCGTCGTCTTTCTACACAACACAACGCAGAGTCAGACACAGCCGGTTACAGATATATGAAATGTTTTCTGAAAGTTGTACAAACAGTAGATTCTTTTCAGATGTTAAACACTTCCTCATTGGTTAAACTTTTCCAGACCAATCGTGTCCCTTGGTTAAAAAAATGAACTTGGAGTGACAATGAATACTATTACATCCACCACCGTTACAGCGGAACATCAGTGATTATGTGTTACAATGGCATTTGTTAGCAACCAGGAAATGACACCACTAAGGACAAACAGATGAGAATGCTGCGTGGGGTCTGGGTGCCGTGTTGGCGGGAAGTTGCGCGGCTCGCTGCTGCGAGGAGCGGACAGTGTGAGCTGGGTTCATTTCCTTCTCACTGCGTGGGATCTGCAAGACAGCGTATGGACGCCCCCAAACGTGGCGCACCTACAGTAACCCCTAGATTCCACCGGGTCCGTCTGCACCGCGCTACGGCCGCGTTCACAGCGATCGTGGCCACTCTAGTCCATGGGTGCTATTCCACCAGACACGCTGCGTTACGGCTAGAAGCGTCCCAGAAGCGTCCCAGAAGCGTCTCGGCGCTGCTCCGCTAAAAATAGGACGCAAGTCTATTTTTGACGCGACCCATTGCATGGCGCCGGGCAGGAAGTGGAAGGGTCTGAGAATCCAGTCAATCCCCAAAATAAACTAATTTTGCACACCCTATCCCTCAGTAGTCTTTCAAGTGGGAGGAGAAATGCCAGCGTTCTCTTCCGGTTTACAGGCACTGTGTAAATTATATAGAATAATTATGATGATGAATGCATTTTTTTACCACTAAAATACAGCAACACATCTTTGATTCATGTCGTTTATAACTGGAATATTACAATTATTATTAACTAGTCTTTCCAGGAAATATGCCCAAATCAACAAAAACTTTTGAGAAGTTTTTTTATCTTTCTCAAATGCTTATTTTTGCTTGGTCCTGAATTTTTTATCTAGATCTTAATGGCACAAACCTGATTCAATAGTCTTCCTCCAAATTTAGAGCATGGAGATTGGTTGACGGACGCCTCCTAAAAATGCATTTGAGGGTTCAGATTGTGGGTTTGAGCTTCCTAATGTGCTATGCAATTTAAAAAAGTATTTAAGAAAGAAACATACAAAACGTTATAGCCATACAAAATATAACTTGAATAGTTACTTTGTCCGGAAGCTGCATAAAAATGTCCAAGGAAAAATATCCAATAAAGTTTTCTCCATAACAAATATAAATTCAGAAGAACCTGTAGGGGGTAATTTATAGTTGTATTAATTTTAATGCATAAAATCAAAACATATTTACTAAAAACATATAAGACCTTTTTCTACCCTTTTCATAAGAACAACTTGATTCAATGCTGTGCAGCAGTTATAATTTAAAGTAAGACATAGGGGAAATATAAACTACCAACAAAGGTGCAAGTGTAAAATATAGACAATGCAAACATATTAACAAAGGTGGTTAAAGATAAGGATCACAAGTTGCTCTTAACTCAGGTTACTTCATGATCATAAAAATAGCTATGTGACACTTCTCATATATCTATGATTAACTCATTAAACATAGATATATATGAAAAGTGTCATATAGCTATGTACAATATTACATTTCTACAGGTACATGTATATTAAACAATTTCAATATTTATTTCTATTATAGCGCCTATTGTGCAATTTGTTGCCCTTTATGCTCCATTACGTTAAATCACATGTTGGAGAGCGTGAGAGTCGTTGTCCATGATACTTGCTGTGCATCACAGCGTCCTCCTCACTGACACCACCACATAAAGGCAAGTGCCACCCGTTGGAGTAAAGCAGTCCATTCATATTCTGCTTTTCCAATTAAATGGAAAGACCAATTGCATAAGCTAAATATGTATAATTATGTTTTATTGATGGTGCAAAGCAAAACAAATTCCCATTCAATACACATAACATTTTGTTACATTTTGTCAGTACTGTTTAACAGGCCATTCATTTGGTGTACAATTGTCATACATTGTAACAGGGCTGCAACTAACTGGGGTTAGATTTTGTGTGAAACGTTGCACGGTTAAAAGGAGGAGTCATAATATTTATATACTAGGATAGTTTCCTGGTTACCAGACTTGTCACCATGGCAGCTGCTCCTTTAATTTCAGAGCATGGGAATGTATTACCACCTCTTAAAACCTCTTTGACTGTTCAGATGGTGGGTTAGAGCTTCCTATTGTACTGTGCAATTCATTTGAAACTTGAGCCTAATACACTAACTCACCTTTCACATTCCGGGAAATAAAGCACACACAAGAATATTGTTTGGTTAAAAGTGAAAATGGGTCTTAAGGTATATAGAGAGAGAAAGTGTTTTTTAATCAGATTTAGTTCATTTAGAAAGATCATAAAGAAAACATAAGAGGGGGGTGTGAGCCTAAAATATAAGCCTTTGACCTTGATCAAACACAACGTCTCTTGCAACTAAGAGTGATTTGGAGAATAGTGCAACATATTGGAGTACAATGACAATTAATACGTTGTGCACAAGCTGAAAACAATATAAACAAATGAAAGACTCTTTCCTGATATGATGAAATTGTTAAGTTCTGTCATCATTATAAATCTACATGAAGTTTCTATGGGGACACTTGAACCCTTTGAAGGTTTGTCACGGTAACTGTGTGGGCTGTTCCACTCGGGAGCTGGTCACCAAAAAACTAAATGGACAGAAAACAGAAGTTATATTTCATTCCTTTCATTAATTATGTTGAGTGAGGAGCTTTCACATAAAAGCCATACATCCAATAGTGTTTTACATACCTGTTTAACAAGTGCAATAATGGTTCCATTGCTGACATCCCCAAAGGTAGTTAATCTCATCTGTAGGTGTGCCAGTGATAAACCTGATGGGATTAAATCACATAATATGGAAATAAATACATTAATCATTCATGTGTCATGAAGTTGAAAGAGAAGGGAAAAATACAAAATTGGAGTCAAGTACCCTGTGATGTTGGTTCTTCTGGAGTCGATATGATCAGGGTCGTTGAAGAGGTTAGAGTTGTTGGGGCTGCAGTTGTTGCAACTTCAGTTGTGAAGGAGACAGTTGTGGGGACTGCAGTTGTAGTTGTTGCAGTTGTGGGGACTGCAGTTGTGGGGGCTACAGTTGTGGGGGTTGCAGTTGTGGAGGCTGGAGTTGTGGAGGCTGTAGTCATAGGTTCTCCAGTTGTGGAGGCTGCAGTTGTAGTTGTTACCGTTGTGGGGGCTGTAGTAGTATAAAATGCAGTTGTTGTTGTTGATGCAGTCGTGGGGCCCACAGTTGTAGGGAACCCAGTTGTAGCAGCTACAGCGGTAGGGGCTGCTGTTGTTGTAGCTGCAGTTGTATGGGCTGCGGTATTGGGGGCTTCTGTTGAAGTGGTTTGAGTTGTTGGGGCTGCAGTTGTTGCGACTTCAGTTGTAGTGGTTGCAGTTGTAGAAGCTGCAGTTGTAGGAGTTACAGTTGTGGAGGCTGCAGTTGTGGAGGCCGCACTCATAGGAGCTGAAGTTGTGGAGGCTCCACTCGTAGGAGCTGAAGTTGTGGAGGCTCCACTCGTAGGAGCTGAAGTTGTGGAGGCTGCAGTTGTAGTTGTTACAGTTGTGGGGGCTACAGTTGTGAGGGTTGCAGTTGTTGCGAATTCAGTTGTGGTGGCTACAGTTGTGAAGGCTGCAGTCGCAGGCTCTCGAGTTGTGGAGGGTGCAGTTGTAGTTATTACAGTTGTGGAGGCTGCAGTCGTATCCTCTCCAATTGTGGAGGGTGCATTTGTAATTGTTGCAGTAGTGGGGGCTACAGTTGTGGGGGTTGCAGTTGTAGGAGTTGCAATTGTTGCAACTTCAGTTGTTGAGGATGCAGTTGTGGGGGATACAGTTGTGGGGGCTGCAGTTGTTGGGACTTCTGTTATGGTGGCTACAGTTGTGGAGGCTGGAGTTGTGGAGGCTGCACTCGTATGAGCTGAAGTTGTGGAGGCTGCACTTGTAGGAACTGAAGTTATGGAGGCGGCAGTTGTAGTTGTTACAGTTGTGGGGGCTACAGTTGTGGGGGTTGCAGTTGTTACAACTTCAGTTGTGGTGGTTGCAGTTGTGGAGGCTGCAGTCGTAGGCTCTCGAGTTGTGGAGGGTGCAGTTGTAGTTATTACAGTTGTGGAGGCTGCAGTCGTGGGCTCTCCAGTTGTGGAGGGTGCAGTTGCAGTAGTAGCATTAGTAGGGGTTATGGGAGTTCCACTTGTAGGAGCTGCAGTTGTTGCGACTTCTGTTGTGGTGGTTGCAGTTCTTGAGGCTGGAGTTGTGGAGTCTACAGTCGTAGGCTCTCCAGTTGTGGAGGGTGTTGTTGTAGTTGTTACAGTTGTGGGGGCTACAGTTGTGGGGGTTGCAGTTGTAGGAGCTGCAGTTGTTACGCCTTCAGTTGTGGTGGTTGCAGTTGTGGAGGCTGGAGTTGTGGAGGCTGTAGTCATAGGTTCTCCAGTTGTGGAGGCCGCAGTTGTAGTTATTACCGTTGTGGGGGCTGCAGTAGTATGAAATGCAGTTGTTGTTGTTGATGCAGTCGTGGGGTCCACAGTTGTAGGGAACCCAGTTGTATTAGCTACAGTGGTAGGGCCTGCCGTTGTTGTAACTGCAGTTGTATGGGCCGCGGTTGTGGGAGCCTCTGTTGAAGCGGTTTGAGTTGTTGGGGCTGCAGTTGTTGCGACTTCAGTTGCGGGGGTTGCAGTTGTAGAAGCTGCAGTCGTAGGAGTTGCAGTTGTGGAGGCTGCAGTTGTGGAGGCTGCACTCATAGGAGCTGAAGTTGTGGAGGCTGCACTCGTAGGAGCTGAAGTTGTGGAGGCTGAAGTTGTAGTTGTTACAGTTGTGGGGGCTGGAGTTGTTGGGGTTGCAGTTGTGGATGCTGCAGTCGTAGGCTCTCGAGTTGTGGAGGGTGCAGTTGTAGAAGCTGCAGTTGTAGAAGCTGCAGTCGTAGGCGTTGCAGTTGTGGAGGCTGCGGTTGTAGTTGTTACAGTTGTGGGTGCTACAGTTGTGGGGGTTGCAGTTGTGGATGCTGCAGTCGTAGGCTCTCGAGTTGTGGAGGGTGCAGTTGTAGTTATTACAGTTGTGGAGGCTGCAGTCGTATGCTCTCCAATTGTGGAGGGTGCATTTGTACTTGTTACAGTAGTGGGGGCTACAGTTGTGGGGGTTGTAGTTGTGGGGGTTGCAGTTGTAGGAGCTGCAGTTGTTGCGACTTCAGTTGTGGTGGTTGCAGTTGTGGAGGCTGGAGTTGTGGAGGCTGTAGTCGTAGGTTCTCCAGTTGTGGAGGCTGCAGTTGTAGCTATTACTGTTGTGGGGTCCACAGTTGTAGGGAACCCAGTTGTAGCAGCTAGAGTGGTAGGGGCTGCCATTGTTGTAGCTGCAGTTGTATGGGCTGTGGTTGTGGGGGCTTCTGTTGAAGCGGTTTGAGTTGTTGGAGATGCAGTTGTTGCGACTTCAGTTGTGGTGGTTGCAGTTGTAGAAGCTGCAGTCGTAGGAGTTGCAGTTGTGGAGGCTGCAGTTGTGGAGGCTGCAGTCGTAGGAGCTGAAGTTGTGGAGGCTGCAGTTGTGGAGGCTGCAGTCGTAGGAGCTGAAGTTGTGGAGGCTGCAGTTGTAGTTGTTACAGTTGTGGGGGTTGCAGTTGTTGCGACTTCAGTTGTGGTGGTTGCAGTTATGGATGCTGCTGTCGTAGGCTCTCGAGTTGTGGAGGGTGCATTTGTACTTGTTACAATAGTGGGGGCTACAGTTGTGGGGGTTGCAGTTGTAGGAGCTGCAGTTGTTGCGTCTTCAGGTGTGGTTGTTGCAGTTGTGGAGACTGGAGTTGCTGCAGTCGTGGGCTCTCCAGTTGTGGAGGGTGCAGTTGCAGTTGTAACAGTAGTGGGGGCTAGAGTTGTGGGGGTTGCACTTGTAGGAGCTGCAGTTGTTGCGACTTCAGTTGTGGTGGTTGCAGTTGTGGAGGCTGGAGTTGTGGAGGCTGTAGTCCTAGGTTCTCCAGTTGTGGAGGCTGCAGTTATAGTTGTTACCATTGCGGGAAATGCAGTAGTAGAAAATGCAGTTGTTGCAGCTACAGTGGCAGTTGCTGCCATTGTTGTAGCCGCAGTTGTATGGGCCGAGGTTGTGGGGGCTTCTATTGAAGCGGTTTGAGTTGTTGGGGCTGCAGTTGTTGCAACTTCAATTGTGGTGTTTGCAGTTGTAGAAGCTGCAGTTGTAGAAGCTGCAGTTGTAGAAGCTGCAGTCGTAAGCGTTACAGTTGTGGAGGCTGCAGTTTGGGAGGCTGCACTCGTAGGAGCTGAAGTTGTTGAGGCTGAAGTTGTAGTTATTACAGTTGTGGGTGCTACAGTCGTAGGCTCTCGAGTTGTGGAGGGTGCAGTCGTAGTTATTACAGTTGTGGAGGCTGCAGTTGTATGCTCTCCAATTGTGGAGGGTGCATTTGTACTTGTTACAGTAGTGGGGGCTACAGTTGTGGGGGTTGCAGTTGTAGGAGCTGCAGTTGTTGTGTCTTCAGTTGTTGTTGCAGTTGTGGAGACTGGAGTTGCTGCAGTCGTGGGCTCTCCAGTTGTGGAGGGTGCAGTTGCAGTTGTAACAGTAGTGGGGGCTAGAGTTGTGGGGTTTGCACTTGTAGGAGCTGCAGTTGTTGCGATTTCATTTGTGGTGGTTGCAGTTGTGGAGGCTGGAGTTGTGGGGGCTATAGTCGTAGATTCTCCAGTTGTGGAGGCTGGAGTTGTGGGGGCTATAGTCGTAGATTCTCCAGTTGTGGAGGCTGCAGTTGTAGTTGTTACTGTTGTGGGGGCTGCAGTAGAAGAAAATGCAGTTGTTGCAGCTGCAGTGGCAGTTGTTGCCGTTGTTGTAGCTGCAGTTGTATGGGCCACGGTTGTGGGGGCTTCTGTTGAAGCCGTTTGAGTTGTTGGGGCTGCAGTTGTTGCGACTTCAGTTGTAGTGGTTGCAGTTGTAGAAGCTGCAGTTATGGGGGTTGCAGTTGTTGCGACTTCAGTTGTGGTGGTTTCAGTTGTAGTGGTCACAGTTGTAGGGGCTATAGTTGTGGGAGCTACAGCTGTGAGTGCTACAGTTGTGAGGGTTACACTTGTTACGACTTCAGTTATTGTGGTTCCAATTGTGTGAGCTGTAGTTATATGGCCTTCAGTTGTAGGGGTTGGAGATGTGGGGCCCGCAGTTGTGGAGGCTAGACTGGTAATACCCTCAGTTGTATGAGCTGCAGTTGTGGGTGCTACAGTTGTAGGAGCTGCAGTTGTGGGGGCTACAGTAATGGGGGCAGCTGTAGGAGCTTCACTCGTATGACCTGCAGTTGTATGAGTTGCAGTTGTTGGGGTTGTAGTTGTTGGAGATGCAGTGTTGGTGCCTGTTACTGGAGAGATAGGGGCTGCAGTTGTGGCTGTTGAAATGAGGGATGTGGAAGTTGAAACTGGATTGTTGGGGCCTGTAGTTGTCATGGTTGAAATTGTAGTTGAGGTGGCTGCAGGTGTAGTGGTTGAAACTGGAGTTGTGGTGGTTGCACTTGAAAATGGAGTTGGGCTTGTGGCACTTGTTGTAGATGAACCTGTAGTTGTGGTTGCAGCCATTGTGATTATATAGAATACTTTTAGAAAATATATCATTTTGATGTATCCTTAAAGGTCCCATGTCATGGTCATTTCTACTAGAATAGATTTACATTGTTCAATGCTCCAAAATCACATTGGTTTTCTCATACAGGATCTATGTATAGTATGTGTATTCACTCTCTGTCCTACACGCTTTGTTGGAGCTCCTGCCCCCCCCCCCCCCCCCCCCCACACTCCCTCCTTATGAGCCTACTGTGCTCTGATGTGTGTTTATGTGTTACAATGGCATTTGTTAGCCACCAGAAAAAGACACCAGTAATGACAAACAGATGAGAATGCTGCGTGGGGTCTGGGTGCCTTGTGGGCTGGACGTTGTGGGGCTCGCTGCTCCGCCCTTTGAGGCTCAAGGAGCGGACAGTGTGAGCTGTATTACTGGGGATGTTTCCTGGTTACTGTGTGGGGTCTGCGAGACAGTGAAGCACCGAGGAACTCAGCCCGAGCACACACACACACACACACACACACACACACACACACACACACACACACACACACACACACACTCTCTCAGCCAGGCTGAGGGTGTGCTCCAACGAGGCATTCTGGGGCAGCATAGACAGGTATTTTCTGTGTTAGAGTTGTACTCGCTACAGGGTGTACTTTGAGGGTTTGTGACTTTGCAGACCGTGTACATTCATAAAAAGCTACATAACACACAAGGGGATGGGTAATAACCGGAAAAGCATGACATGGGACCTTTAATAACAAATCTCACCAACGAGCCCAGTCTTTTGTACACTCAACACATGGAACATTGATTTTGATTAAATTAAATTGTCAACGCATAATTGTATTAGGTTAGTTGAAAACCATACTATTACATTGAACCTCATATGTTTGTATTTAAACTTGATATTGCTTTCAACTAACTTATACAATTATGCACAATCTGTTACAAAAAACAACTAAAGTCAACTTTTCAATCTTTTCAATGCAGGTATATCATTGTGTTCAACTGTCACCAAACAGTTCAACAACTATTTTTGGGGTTTTGAACATCCTTCTTCCTAAAATGATCCTAAAGTGTTCTGTATTCTGCATAGTTCAACACTGACTGTAAATTAAATATCCAACAGAGGATTTTTCTAACTCAAAGATGATAAAACCTAGACAGATGTTGAGTGCTAAGATTTTTTTTTATAAGAATTACAATTGGATACAATGTTTAGCAGAAATACATTTCATAATGAAGAAGTGATTTGCTCAGGATTTATTTATAATCTCTTGTTATTTATTCTTCAAGGTCCTTGACAGAGGATCATTCAGAATACCATCTTGGAATTTATACAGAGCAAATGATTAAGCTCTACCACATTTTTATTAAATGATTACATTATATTTTAACAGGCTTTAGGAAAACAGTTAAATGTGTTTGCATTTTTCTAATGAATAATAGTATTATAGTTTCTAACAACAACATTTAAGTTTCAACGAAAGTTTATTTCAGAAGCGAGCAATAGTAGGCAATAACATATCGCAATATATTGCAAAAATAACACATGTAAGAAAGAAAATACAACCCATACCAACAGTGAAAGCCATAAAGAATATCACTAATAAATACCTTGTCCAATAGCAACATAAAAATATCCAAATAAAAATATCCAACAGAGGATTTTTCTTTCCATTTTGACCAGTGTTAATTCTCACAACTCCAGGTATAGTGAAGTCCTTCGTCAATGATTACCCTCTGGGCTTAGTTTGTGAATTAGCCCTCCCTCAGCTTTGGAGGGAGTGACAAAGCTTAGTAACAGAGGTTACTTTCAAATAACCTGAAAAACCAGGTAACACAGATATGTTTACAAAATAAAAGACTCTACAAACTAAATCATTAAAACAAACAATTGAATAAAGTATAACAGTTATCTTTCAGCCTGCAGCAATAATCCTGCTTTTATTCTGATGTATTAGTTAACCACTGAATTAATCAGCCTTTAGTTGGAAAGTCTGAGTAGTCTTTTTTTCAGTCACATTGTGGTTTTTAGTTTGAACGCTTTTCATAACTGAAATTACCCTTTTTTAAAGCTTGACAATTCACCTTGATATTTATCCTATATTCATGTGAATGATATTTGTTTGTAGTAACTATAATAATTGCGTGACACTGTTACTATTATGTAAACACAACTGAACTTGAGTCACAATGTTTTCTCTGAGAAAAAAACACGTAATACATCAGAAACATAAGGGGAATTATTTCTGGTTGCACTAATTTAAATGCATAAAGGCAAAACATACTGTATTTACCAAACCGTTTTTTATAACTCCAAGACACACTTAAAACATTTAAGAGGTTAAAACTGTCAAACTAATATTTTGCGAACATAACGATGTATACGAGTTTGATATTCCAGCAAAGATCTTCTTGGTTTTAGAACTGCTTTAGCTTGTTTCAGAAAACTGAAGCTTAAATGGAGTGGAAAAAACGTGGGCTATGGCCAAGGCCAAAACTAGATTAGTGTCAGTGTCAAGGTTGTCAAACAGGTTTCTTATCCTTGTAACGCTATTCCTCTATTTATCAACACATCTGCTCATATTATTCTACATTATGATAACCTGTGCTGAGGCCCTTATTTTGTGCTAGCTTATAGCAAATAGTAATGATCTGTTGTTTCTGTGAAATAGTTTTATTGCAATACTGTCCTTAAGTACATTTTGGGGGATATTTCCTTTTTTGTTACTTTCTAATCCTACCTTTAGGCAATGTTTGTAACAAGTTACTCTTCAGATTGAGATTAATAATACAACATAGGCAATGTTGTTATATAATTATTCAAGATTCAAGGATTTAAACGTTTATTTTCATATGCGCAACAAGTTAAACATATTAAGTCCCAGGCTCCTCCAACAATGTAATGTACAGTATACTTATGACATAAAAAGAAATATAGAAATAAAATAGTGCAAGAGACACAATGGTGCAAGGAACATCTAAGAACAAGTCAAATAAATACTTATACACTACTAGAATAAGATAAAACAGACAGTAAAATTAAACACTGTCAGGTAAAATAAAAATACGGTATACTGTAAAAGTATATGAATATGGGGATTTGTGATAAACAGCAGTGTGTACTTTAAAAATATTTAAGTACTAACATTTCATAGAGCATAGGAGTGCAACAGTCTTATTGCCATGTGGGAAAAAATGTATCCCTGAGTCTGGTGGTCTTGGCCCAGATACTGCAGTTCGATCTGCCTGACAGCAGATTTGATTAGATTTTTTTATTTATTTTTATTTGCAGACATAAAATTATGCACATATTAAAGCATCAATATTTAAATCCGTTCTTATAATTTATGATATTTAAAAATGTTTCATTCTGCACTAAGAATATTTTGAAAATGTTCTACTTTGAGTAGGCTATATATTAAGCGTATAATGTTGCATTATACATTTTAATGCAGGACTTGACATTTAACCGGTTAGGGCTATTTCTACATCTTACTCAACCACTGGATAGTACAGGCTGTTTGCTGGACTAAATTATAGTGGGTTACACAGTAAATTAGTTTCAACATAATAGAGAGGCAAAGTCCCGCCCATCTACTTCCATGGGACCTTATTTCGGAAAAATAATGTATTGAAGTCAATGGGAGAGAAAACGTATCTTTCAATCCCATTTGAATTGTGCCACGAATTACACATGATGTTTGTCAATCTTAAAAAATAATTTCCAAGTCAAAAAAGTCACAGTTTGTCGTAAAACTGATGTAATATAAGATGAAAATACGCAACTAGAAAGACTACAAATCCCAAAATCCCGATCCCGCATGCTGGCTCTTATGTAACCGACTAACTCCCCTTTTGTGTATCTACAGCTCTCAACATGCCCAGAGTAGTGATTTTCACCCCTTTTAAAACTTTTCGCCTCATTCTGAAAGAAAGAAGCGAAATGTGCTAACGTGATGGTCGTCTTGGTGTGTGGTGCGAGACGGGAGATGTAGTTCATTGCGCGGTTTCACACAAAAAAAGTGTTAGTTCACAGTTTTACGACACATTTTTTTTTTTTTTACTTGCAAAATTATCTTATAAATTGACAAACATTATGTGTAATTCGTGGCACAATTCAAGCGGGATCGAAATATAATCTTTCTCTCGCCATTGACTTCAATACATACATTTTCCGAAATAAGGTCCAATGAAGGTCCACCGGAAAGGGAGGGACTTCGCCTCTCTGAGTGCCACAGTGATGCGTCCTAAAACCCGGAAGTAAACTCCTTCCAGTTCCTTCGACAAAAACCAATGCATTTTGGAAAATATTTTAAAATAATGTCTGTGGTTGACACAAATTGAAGAGACAGATCACGTTTTGTTCAGCCGGATAATATCCACATGTTTACCCAACTTTTATAATTTTCGAATCATAAATCTATCGATCATAAATCTATTGATTAGATTGGAACTATATGGCTGCATCTCAGGTCGGTTAATTTGAATCCTCGCGTCCCTCACTGGCTCGTTTCCCTGCGTTTAGTCCCTCCCACCAGGGAAGCATGGAGAGACGCAAGGAAACGAGAAGCAGGGAAATGAGTTTTAAGAGCAATGGGACGTCCTTTCCTCCGGAGCATCACGTGAAGCGACGTCCGTTTGTGAGCACAGCTGTTCGTCTGACAGCAGCCAGCTCTGTCCCCGTTGTTTTCACCAACCCCCCCGCCTCTGTTAATGTAGTATATAGTGCCGCGCACGTATACCATCAGGACGTTACTGATGGGGTGCGGCTGCGGAATGATAGGGCGTGTATGCAAGCCCGCATCTATGACGCATGGATGCATCATGACGGAAGACCTGTTACATAAATAAAGATGCCTCATACAAAGGTCTACGAAGACCTCATTACTCTCCATGACCTGCGGTCAACTATATAACATAAAGGACTATTACATGGTGTTAGAAGTCGGTCCAGTTCTTCATTTTGCCGGAGGTGAACAGATGAACGTTTTGTTAGCCTAAAGCCTAGCTAACAGGTGCGGTCCCCAGAGAACGGAGTCGCAATTTTTTTCGGAAAAAAGAGAGATGGATCGATTCGAATTACCATCTCCACTGGTACTCACTGGCAACTTGGGAGAAAACTGGCGACGATGGGAACAACGCTTCCAAATCTACATGACCGCGAGTGCTGCAGACGGTAAGGACAGGAAGATTAAAGTGGCCATACTGCTGCATGCACTAGGAGAGGAGGCTCTTGAAGTTTACAACACGCTAGACATCGCACATGGTGAAGATGAAGGTGAAGAAGAAGATGAACACACTGTCAATGATATTCCAGCAGCATTCAGAGCCTATTGTCTGCCTAAGAAGAACACAGTGTTTGAGAGACATCAGTTTTGGGCACATCCTATGTCAGGTAACACCATGATTGAGAAATATTTGACAGAGTTCAAGCAAAAGAACAAGGATTGTGAATTGTATACCACAGAAAATTACATGATCAGAGACAAGATTGTGTTTAGTATGAATGACCAGAGACTGAAAGAGAGACTTTTAAGAGAACCTAATCTCACATTAGAAAGGGCCATAGATACCTGCAGAGCTGCTGAGACGTCCAAAGTTCAAATGCTAGCTATGAATGCAGCAGCCCAGGAGATGTCTGTTCTTGCAGTGCACAAGAATAGTCGACAAGGACAAAAGACACGCACACCGCCTATACAACGTACACAAGACATGGGACAAAGGCATGAAACATGCAAACAATGTGTAAAATCACACCAGCCAAGACAGTGTCCAGCATACAGAGTATCCTGCCATAATTGTGGAAAACAGAATCACTAGGCAAAAATGTGTAGGTCAGCTAAAGCCCAACATCACAAGACAGTACATGATGTTTCTCCGGAAATAGACACCCTACATATTGGGACAGTGAGCATTGATCAGCTAAAGTCTAAGGCTGACAAGTCGTGGCATTATAATGTAAATGTTGACTGCATGTGTGTGAAGTTTAAGTTGGACACAGGAGCAGAGGCCAACGTCCTGCCACTGAAAGTATTCACAGCGATGACCTGAAAAGCCAGACGTGAAAGAAGAACACACCTCAAACTGCAGCCTACAAAGACAGTGCTGGTGGCATATATGGAGGGATGAGATTGAAGCCGGAAGGGGTGGTCACACTCAAATGCTCCACTCCCAAAACACAGGCAAGTCTGACATTTTATGTTTCCAGGCACCCATCCATTCCCATATTAGGAAACGAGGCATATGAAGAACTGCGCCTGGTGAAAAGAGTGGACATTGACTCAATGGAAGTGAAACATCCCACAACAAAAGAGGAGCTCATAGCTCAGCACCCAACTGTCTTTCAGGGTTTAGGTGAGTTTGCTGGAGAATATCACATCCACACTGACCCCAAGGCCACACCTGTCATACATGGCTGTAGGAAAATACCACTGGCAGTAATGGACAGACTGAGAGACACTCTCGATGACTTGTTACAAGCTGATGTTATTGTACAGCTAACTGAGCCTACACCATGGGTTAATAGCCTGGTGATCACAGAAAAGAAAGACAGAAAAAAGTTACGGGTTTGCTTGGATCCCAGTGACTTAAACAAAGCTATACTCAGGCAGCACTTCTCCATTCCAACGACCGATGAAGTCCTGTGCAAACTAGCTGGAAATAAACTTTTCACAGTGCTGGATGAAAAAGATGGATATTGGCAAATAAAGCTAGATAAAGAGTCATCCATCCCTCAAAACGATGCAGAGAAACTAGTCCATGCATTTGTTACTTCAAGGCTGGATTATTGTAACTCCTTATTATCAGGGTGTACCAAGAAGTCAGTCAAGTCGCTTCAGCTGATTCAAAATGCTGCAGCTCGTGTACTAACCAGAGTTAGGAAAAGGGACCACATTACTCCTGTTCTGGCTGCCTTACACTGGCTCCCTATAGAACACAGGATAGAATTTAAAATTCTTCTTCTCGCCTACAAAGCCCTTAATGGGCAGGCGCCATCTTACCTTAAAGAACTCATTATACCCTATTGTCCTACTAGGGCATTGCGTTCCAAGAATGCAGGGTTGTTGGTTGTTCCTAGAGTCTCTAAAAGTACAATGGGAGCCAGAGCCTTTTCTTATCAAGCTCCACTTTTGTGGAATCAGCTTCCAGTTTGTGTTCGGACGGCAGACACCCTATCCGTTTTTAAGAGTGCGCTTAAGACCTTCCTTTTTGATAAAGCTTATAGTTAGGGCTGATTAGATTCAGCCCCTAGTTTTGCTGATATAGGCTTAGTTTGTCGGGGGACATCTTACTTCTTCCTTCTCTCTGTCTATACCTGTGTACTCTCATGTTCCGATTAACCCAGCTTCCCCAAATTTCTTTCTTTTTGGTGTCTATATACGCCGGGATCCGGAGTCATGGATGATCCTGCGGTCCTGTGTCATGGATTGCGAGTCCTGGATCTTGAGTCGTGGCTGCGGTCCTGGATCATAAGTCCTGGATGGATATCCTCGTGGATTCATCTTCTTATTATACACACATGCATTTCAAAACATTTGGACTACCTATGTTGCAAATGTATTATCTTTTCAATTTACACACGGCATCTATTGCACGTCTGTCCGTCCTGGGAGAGGGATCCCTCCTCTGTTGCTCTCCCTGAGGTTTCTCCCATTTTTCCCTTTAAACTGTGGGTTTTCTCTGGAAGTTTTTCCTTGTACGATGTGAGGGTCTAAGGACAGAGGGTGTCGTATTGTCATACTGATATTCTGTACAAACTGTGAAGTCCACTGAGACAAATGTAACATTTGTGATATTGGGCTATATAAATAAACATTGATTGATTGATTGATTGATCCCTACTGTGCACATTTAACACACCATGTGGGAGATACCGCTTTAAACGTCTTCCATTTGGGATCAAGTCAGCAAGTGAGGTTTTCCAGCAACGCAACTGTGAGACATTTGGGGATATCCAAGGGATCCACATCATTGCAGATGACATGATAATTGCTGCATCGTCAGAGAAAGAACACGATGAGATATTACAGAAAGTGATAGCCAGAGCAAAGGAGGCTAATGTGAAGTTCAACAAAGACAAGATACAGTACAAGGTGAGCAGTGTCAACTACATGCTGGCCATACTGTCACTTCAGAGGGTGTTAAAGCAGACAACGCTAAGATCAAGGCTATCACAGGCATGCCAACACCAACTGACAAAACAGGACTACAGCGATTGCTGGGCATGGTGAAATACCTAGCTCTGTACATCCCAGGTGAGGCCACCATATCAGCACCACTGAGACAGTTGTTGAGAAAAGACAATGTGTGGCTGTGGCAGCACGAACATGATGAAGCATTCAAAAAATTGAAAGATGCTCTCAGTACAGCTCCTGTACTCAGTTATTTTGAACCAAAGAAACAGGTCATCATACAGGCAGATGCATCCAAAGATGGTTTGTCTAATGCACAAGGGCCACCCAATTGCCTATGCATCAAGAGAACTAACACAAACAGAAAATAACTATGCTCGAATAGAAAAGGAACTGTTAGCAAGTGTCTTCTCTGTTAAGAGGTTCCATCAATACGTGTACGGATTGAAAGTGGATGTGCAGTCAGACCACAAACCTCTGGAAAGCATTCTGAGAAAGCCGCTTGGAGCAGCTCCTTCCAGACTGCAACGGATGCTCCTCCAGCTGTAGCGATATGACTTGAATGTCATCTACACACCAGGTAAAGACCTACTGATTGCAGACACACTATCACGAGCTGTCACACATGATGAACATTCAACAGTTGATGACATCACAGATGAGAAAGCTGTCTATGCTCTGGAGCCAACAGATGCTTTGAGCACTGAGATGCTGCAAAAGCTCAAAAGTGGAACAGCTAATGATGAAATACTACAGCTGCTGCAGGGAACACACAGACAGGGCTGGCCACGACACAGAAAACAAGTACACACTAAACTGGTTCAATACTGGCCTATCAGACATACTCTGTCAGTAATAGATGAGATCATGTTTGCAGGTGACGGGATAATCCTCCTGAGCTCGATGAGAAGTGACATGCTGCAAACATTACATGTGGCTCATCAAGGAATGCAGAGGACAAAAGCACTTGCCAGAAGGCACTGGTACTGGCCAGGTATGTCAAGAGAGATAGAACAAATGGTCGAGAATTGTGGGACATGTCAGCAGTTCCAGCCCAGAAACCAGAGGGAACCTCTGATATCACACGACATTCCTGAGCTTCCTTGGCTCAAGGATAGGGGCTGGCATCCTAAAACAAAAAAAATAGCCTAACATCCAGGGGAGATGTGATTAGTGAGTAAACAAACGGTAAAGGGCAGAAAGTCTGATGCACATTTGATCATCTTAAATAACTTATAATCACAACGGGAACAGTTTGCAGAGCTGTGCTTCGTTGACATAAGTAGAGCCATGCGTCACGCCTCTTTTAAACATCACTGTTGGCTGAAATCGAATCCGGAGAATACATCAGTGTACCCTCGGTTATAGCTCCTCCAAAGAGACTCCTCTCTCCTCTGCATCAGTGGACCCTCGGTTATAGCTCCTCCAAAGAGACTCCTCTCTCCTCTGCATCAGTGTACCCTTGGTTATAGCTCCTCCAAAGAGACTCCTCTCTCCTCTAAATCAGTGTATTCTCGGTTACGGCTCCTCCAGACGGCCTCCTCGATAATCGATCCTCGACGAGCCTTTAGAGAAATTTGTTTTCCTTCGAGACGGCGCTCCGACATCCGTTTCTGGGTCGCTGTCGGAGGACCTGGGAGTCTGGGACGCGAAAATTAGAAAAATGACAAACGGCTAATTTCCGAGGACTCAAGCGCGTCTGCTTGACGCCGGGACGACCGGCTGCCCTCCCCGATAGGCGCACGGACGCAAGGGCCCGCTCATCACTGCGCGCACATGTGCGACCGCAGTTTTAATTATATATTATTATTAATGGGTAAGTTAGCTCAAGGTTTAGCTAAGGCAATTTATCATGGGCATACAGGCTAATGTACTGTACTTAAGGGGAGACACTTAAAGTGAATACTGTAAAATGTGTATCTAATAACATCGTCACAATCGCCACATTGATATGCAAATTATGTTACGGGTGAGCAAAGCAAGCAGGACCCAAATGCAGATAACATTGAAAATACCTTTATTTCAAGGATACACGGAGAAACAGAACACTCCCCGGTGAACACAGTCACAGACAAACGGCGAACCAACAATGACAGACAGAAAAAACAGAACTTAAATACACACAGGACTAATCAAGGAAACAAGAGACAGGTGAGGAGGGAGGAGAAAACACAGGGGCACCAGGTGAACACAATCAAGAAAACAGGTAGGAGGGAACAGGTAGGAGGGAACAAACAGTGGCCCTTTCTCATTTCATCAAACCCCCTCCTCGACTCCTCGACTCCTCGGTCCTCCGGTAGTGACCCGGAAATGAATTTCAGCGCGCCATGTTGAAGGATATCTAATTTCTCTAAATGCACTTCGAGGATCGAGGATCGAGCGTCGAGGAGGCTCTCTGGAGGAGCTCTAACCGAGGATACACTGATGGGTCCTCCACGGTCCTCCACGGCTCCTTCGTAGATGCATTTCCGGCAACAGTGATGTTTAAAAGAGTTGTGACGCACGGCCGGACTTATCTCAGCCAATGACAGCTCTGCATGCATCCCCTGGATATTATTTATTAACTGCTCTCATCGCGACGCAATGTTTACAGTGAGAACAGCTGTGAGGTCCGTGCAGAAAGCAGAGCAGTGTGTAAAATATATCACTCAGTATAAGAGGCCTACAGTATACTCTCTTTATTTGCTGTAGTTTAGTAGATATCTACAAACAAAGAGCCGATATTTTTCTAAAACCCTTTGGTGCTTCACATAATAAAACACACAACGGCTGTAGCCGGATTATGCTTTGGGGCTGTAGGTGTGTGTGGTACAGTGTGTAGGTGTGTGTGTTGTACAGTGCGTAGATGCGGCGGACAGTCGGGTCTCAGTTGGTTTGGTGTCCTATGCTTACTTTTAATACTTGTAAATAAAACTTTTGGCCCGTAATTTAAATTCCTCATTGTAGCGACCAGAGAGAAAGGGGGGGGGGGGGGGGGGATATACCCAGTCTCTGATTGTGTTGCGTTATTATGAGAGTGCTCTGTTTGATTCTGAAATTGTATATATTTATATACATATATACATATATATATACAGTATATGTGTGTGTGTAAGTGTGTGTGTGTGTGTGTGTGTGTGTCCGCATCTGTAGCCTGCTATTGTCGCATTATACAGCACTGTGAATGAATTAAAAGTAAATATATAAGTGGTCATGAACACATCTGTCCATCAGACAAAGTGCTGCTCCTGTCATCATTAATGGACGTCTCTTTAAAATGACCGCTCAGAGGAGAGGAGTTCTCATTTCTCTAACCGCCTGCTGCTTCCCCTCCTCTCTCCTCGGCTCCGATCCTCGGCTCCTCCGCTCGCATCTCCTGTGGGCAGGACTAAGTCTCGAGGATAGGAGTCGAGGAGGGGAGTCGAGGAGGGGAGTTAGGGAAATGAGAAAGGGCCACAGACAGGAAACCAAAGACAGATCTAAACAAGACAAAACACAATGCAGACAGAAAACCAAAGACAGATCTAGACAAGACAAAACACAACACAGACAGATCGTGACATTTCCCCCCCTCAAGGGACGGATCCCAGACATCCCAAAACACCAAAACAGTCCAATAAACGTAAAAAACAAAACAAAAAAACAACGCCAGCAAGGTGGGTGGAGGGGGACCGGAGGAGGGACACAAAACTAGGGCCACCAGGGTGGGTGGAGGGGGTCAGGAGGACGGGTTTGGGCTGACAACCCAGGAGCACAGCGGAGTACCCGGAAGGGATCTCGGGCGGACGGCCCGGGGGCAAGGCAGAGACCATGGAGGGGGTCTCGGGCAGACGGCCGGGGGGAAGGCAGAGACCATGGAGGGGGTCTCGGCCGGACGGCCCGGGGGCAAGGCAGAGTCCATGGAGGGGGTCTCGGGCGGACGGCCGGGGGCAAGGCAGAGTCCATGGAGGGGCGAAGGCCACAGTGGGCGAACTCAGGGGGCCGAGCATGAGGGCGAAGGCCGCGGCACTCAGGGGGCCGGGCTCGAGGGCGAAGACCGCATCTCTCAGGGGGCCGGATCAATGGCTGCTGGGGCCAGAACTGGGGCTGGAACCATGGCTGCTGGGGCCAGAATTGGGGCCGGAACCATGGCTGCTGGGACCAGAACTGGGGCCGGAACCATGGCTGCTGGGGCACGGGCTGGAATCCTGGCCCTGCGTCTCCTAGAGGCCCTTTGGAGACACCGTGGACCTCTACCAGGATAGTAGTCGGATCCGAGGAAAGGGTTAGAGGCTTGAGAAACGTTTCCAGGACTACTGGTATATAGTTGTAGCCACTCAGGCTACACACTCCTGAGCCAAGGCTTGCGAGCAACCTCCTGGTGTGCCTCCTTCAAAGCAGCCACTCTACCCCGTATAGATGAGGCATCATACCACGTATAAAAAATGTTCTCCAGAGAGTACCTAAGACGTTACGTCTGTAGCATCAAAAAAGCTGAATCTGCTGAGTCCATTTGTGGTTAGTTTGTTCTGTTACGGGTGAGTGAAGCAAGCAGGACCCAAATGCAGATAACACTGAAAATACCTTTATTTCAAAGATACATAGATAAACAGAATACTCCCTGGTGAACACAGTCACAGACAAACGGCGAACCAACAATGACAGACAGAAAAAACAGATCTTAAATACACACTGGATAAATCAAGGAAACAAGAGATAGGTGAGGAGGGAGGAAAAAACACAGGGGCACCAGGTGAACACAATCAAGAAAACAGGTAGGAGGGAACAGGTAGGAGGGAACACACAGTGGCCCTTTCTCACTTCTCTTATTTTTAATTTCCTCGCTCCTCGGTCTCGGTCTCACCGGAAGTTGATTTCTCTGCGCCAGTGCCATATAGATAGAAGAGTTACGACATCTCCGTTCACTCAAATGGACCAGTTTTTTTACAGCAACGGCGGATCGTGGAGCTCTCAATAGTTCCCCGGAAGTTAGCTTGCCACTGAGTTTCGGGGCTATCTGCGACTAGCAGCACAGTAGAGTTGCATAATAGACCGTTCGTGTTGGACTTTTAAAGGTAAGAAGACGTTTAAAGATATATATTGCGTATATTATCAGCACATCTGAGTCAAATTAACATGTGTATTAAAGGATGTTAGTGGATTATCCCTAAATCAGTAGATTTAGGGAACGTTTACAGATAACAGATTAGGCTAGGATTCCGGATAAAGTTAGCAACACACGTTAACCCCGAACAGCCTATTCATCCGTTCTCTTAATGTTATTTCAACCCAACGTTGTGGAATTAGAGAAAAGGGGCTTCTTAACGTGCTTTTATCCGGGGTGGAGGGAGTTAAATATTAGTTAAATATAACATTGGGGCGTCTGATTGTAGTGGGTGGAGGTGGTGAAATGAGGATATCTTTTTTGGAGTTCAAGCTAGTATATTATAGTTAACGTTACACAATAATAAGGAAGAGAGCTATTTGTGTGATACATCGCTATTGATATGGATTTAGAGTGCATATTTAAGACTTCCAAACAGTAAACAAAAACGTAACTTATGGGTGAGTGTTTTTAGCAGAGCCATATAATGTCCTTGTGATTCTGTTGATTATTACCTATCTGTATTATGTTGCAGCTCAGCTGATTTGGGATTGATGGCAAAAGGAGAGGGTCAGCAATTTCCCATCCTATAGGTTGCTAGATCTATCTAACCCTTTCTCCTGTCTCCCCCTTTCAGCACAAAAACCCCAGGGGGATTCAATGGAGCCTGAAAACCTGCGATGAGACCCAGACCCTGCACCTGAGTCTCACCTCCCAGAGTTTTGCAAGCCTCTCCCTGTTCCTTATTTTGATTAAACAGACGTTAAGCTTCCCAATGGTGTGGTCTTCGTTTTTTGAAAAATATGATTCCCTCAAATATGTTGTTGCTGTTGTTGTCTTTTGTGATAGTTAAATTGCTCCTGTTGACTTGAGCCAGCCATTCTTTCCTCCTCTCTGTGTCAGTGGGGAAACTTTACATCTGTACTCTTTTCTCTGAGCGCTTGGAGCATCCTCAGGCAGCACTGCAAACCATGGGGGACGTCGACGATATGCCAGGACAACACAGAGGAAAAGGCACAGACAAACTGCATGATATGCTATTCAATGTTTATTGAATTCAATTTATTTACATGGATGTTCCTAAAACAACACATTTAACATCATCATCATGCTGCTGTTGCTAGTCCTTTGACTCATTGTGCTGTCAGTTGACAATCATTGATAGGCACCTGTTGGTCTCCTGTCCTTTCTGAAAGTCATAAAGATTACATTAGTACTTTAGATTACTTGTGTCCGCAATTACCATAGCCGCTTTCACACCGCAGGACTTGCCGTACTTTAGTGCCGGCACTAAAGTACCACGGCACTGAATCCGCCAGGGGGCTATTGCCAATCGCACTCACAACGCATTACTTTCCCTGAGGCAAGATTACGCTTACGTCTGTTTTTTTGTTTTATTGCACAGTCAAGACATAACAATAACGGCATCACGCCGCTCAAGTAGCTTTTGCGAACATCGCTCAAAACATTTGGAGTTGGGAACTGCTTTCTGTAGAAGCTGCTGCATCCCGTCCTCAGAGTAAATTGCCAGAAGCGCCGACACTTCCTCATCATTCCACCGCTCCGGTGTTGTAGTACGTGTGGTCATAACTGCTTTAAAGTACAAAAAAACTACTCGCTCAGGTGTGGATGTGGTTTTGTAGCGAGGAAAAAATGGCTGCCTAACAAAAAAATTCAGAGTCTAACGGGGCATGGTTTGCAATTCGCCCAGCCAATAGAAATAGAATAGAAATTGGCACTCTTTTATCACCAGGTTCGTACCACCTCTCTAGCAGGGACTGTTTAACTGTCTAATGTACAATGCCTTGTCTTTTGCTGCTGCAGCATAAACATTTCCCCAATTGGTATCAATAAAGTACTTCTTATTTTATGTTAATACTCAAATATTAGCAAAATATTTCTTTGACCACTAATTACCAAAAATTGCATTTATATCCTGGTATTAATGCATTCAAATCGTGATTCAAATAGCCCGCCACGAACTTCCGGGGAACTATTGAGTCCCCCTGAACCACGTGACGATCAAGCATTTTGGACTTCCGTTGCCGCAACTCTTCTATCTATATGGCGCTGGTCTGCGCCATTTTGAGTAGCGTCCCAATGGCCTTATTTTTGCCAGAGGAGCGAGGAGCGATAATGGAGGAGCTATAATCGAAGAACCACCAGACTATCCTTCGACTCTTATACTTTACATAAACCTGCCAGGATTCATTTAGTCAGAAAACAGAGTGTTTGTACTTTGGCCCCCTGTATCTTTGTTTCATTTAAAAAAATTGTATCAGCCCCCCATCGACTTTTTAAAAATACTGATGTGTTTATTCAAAAACCATACTAGCACACAAGCCAGTTTTTTTGTGTTTTCAGTGTTTTCTGTGTTTTCGTTTTTTCAGTGTTTCTGTGTTTCAGTGTGTCGGTGTGTCGGTGTGTCAGTGTTTTTGTGTTCCTGTGTTTCTGTGTTTTTGTGTTCCTGTGTTTCAGTGTTTTTGTGTTCCTGTGTTTCTGTGTTTCTGTGTTCCTGTGTTTCAGTGTTTCAGTGTTTTTGTGTTCCTGTGTTTCTGTGTTTTTGTGTTTCTGTGTTTTTGTGTTTCTGTGTTTCCGTGTCTCTGTGTTTGTGTGTTTCCATGTCTCTTTGTTTCGGTGTTTCTGTGTGTGGGTGTTTCTGTGTTTTCAGTGTTTCTGTATTTTTGTGTTTCTGTGTTTCTGCGTTTCTGTGGGGGTATAATACGCACGTTTCAATACACATTTATCATACATCTTCCCTGTTATCCTCCCCTTGTTATAATGAAGACAACAGTGCATGCGAAGGACTGTAATACACATATATCAGACACGCTCCCCTTGCTATAATGAAGACAACAGTTTTTAAATGTAAAAAACACAAATGTCCCATTTACATTTTTTTTTTTCAAACACCAAATCAATAGTTATGATTACTGATTGTAACATCCCCAGGACCGTCTCCAACTTAGGAATCCCCAGATTACTGGAAATATCATGGAGTTTTTTCACTTCAGTCAAAAATATTCATGTGTTTGCTGTTTTTGACACAAAGATGCATTACATCTACAAACAGAGCATACAATGAGAGCACATGATACACTTTTGATGTTTGTTTCATTTCTTCGGTAATGTTACAGAATGTTTCGGAAAATTAAGATTCCAGGACCACTTTAAATGTTTCGTTTACAATCGTTTCCCAATGATGAGTTTACAAACTTCAGCCATTCTGTTTATACGGGGGTCACTACTCATTCTGTTTTCAATCATCCTCATCACCACACTTATTAAAAGGGTATTGACTACATTCTGATCAATATATACAGAGCGTTTTGCATAGTTCCCCATTTTTATTTTACTTTAAAGAAAAAGTCAATGTATCGAAAAAGAAAAAAAAAATCCCTGGCTTCAATCAACCGCTGGTTATTAGTCTTCTTCTTCTCCATCCAACTCGGCATGGATCTTTTCAAGTCTCTCCTTGAGGCGTCTGCAATTTTTGAGATTGTGCAGAAAAGCCTCCGAAGCGCCTTGGATCCTCCATTCATCCGTGAAAATGTCTTTATCAATAAGAGTCAGTTCAATCTCAGTAATGAAGTCGGTGAGCCAGAGTCTTTTCCTTAACGCGTTGTAATTGTTTCTGAAGAAAAAATCGGGCATGTCATTCAGACAATCGTGTTGCCTCTGGCCGGGGTGACTGACTCGGCGTCCGTTGCAGATTTCTTCTCTGTACCAATGTATCACCCTCTCCACAATATCAACCAACACCGATTTCACTGTGTCCACAAACAGAGACGTCTTGGCCCAAGGAGCAAAATCCGCAGCAGTAGTACTGCAAGATTCGGGTGTCCATTCGGAGGTTGAGCCGGGAGCCAGGAGTGACAGCCACCACGCACACACAAACAACACAGACAGGGGGAAACAAACAAACACAAAGGAGACGGCTGGAGCAGTACAGCCACCACAGCGTTACCTAATGCAATGTCTTACGGTGCCGTGTACCGGAGGGGAGAGAGAGAGAGCAGCGTAGGGGGGGGGGGGGGGGGGGGGGGGGGGAGGAGAGAGAAGTAATACGGTTTCCTGATAAAGCTGTGGAGAGTATGTGCTGCAGGGAGGTGGATGCACAACGCACCCAGGAACGAACGCTACCTCCGGTCCTTTTTACTGTGGACTCGATGTCCTGACAGGCTGGTATTTGTGCAACCTGCACAAACACAATACTGCACCATGATTAAAAATGGTGAAATACAATGTAAAACTACCGAAAAATACCAGCTCCTTAAAACACAACCGCTCTACTCAACGCAACTCTACTATACCCGCGGTCAGAGAGCGGAGACGTGTCCCCTGTGTGATGTAATATGACGCGTTTGACGTATGACCTTAAAAAAAAGCCGTTTTTAAGAGCAGAGCTCAAAATTGCTCCTTTCCCTCTGAATTCCTGCCCTTATGTCTCGTAAAACATATCAAATCCTGCATTAACTTTTTTAATTGTAATTTTAAAGCAAGTTTAAGCATAAATGTAGAATAAATAAAAACCTGCAAGATGCTCTTTAAGTAATAGCTGGTCCTGATTTTACAGAAAAAGTCAAAAGTATAGTTTCTCAGAAAAAATATATATGGAAAAGTCATTGTGTACAAATTGTATGTTGGAAATCAAAAAAAGAAACTCAATTCATTACAAATTAATGAATATTTTACCCAGTTCTAAAGTTTTGCGCCCATTAAAGAAGACCCCATTCCTTACAAATTAATTCATATTATACCCTTTAAGTGTTGCGTACATCAAAGTGTATCTAAAAGTATCTTGGTAGCAGAAAATAACTAAACATATGTAAGGTTATCAGAAAAAAACCCACATTGTTTAACTGAACAAGTGTTTAAAAAACGGCCATTAAAAGAAAGCGAATTCCTTACAAAGTACTTCATATTCTACCAGTTGTTAAGTGTTGCATACATCAAAGTGTATCTAAAAGTATCTTAGTAACACAAGAAAAGAGAAAAAAGCATTGATATTAACAAAACTGGATTGTTCCACTGAAATAGCTTTAAAATCAAAAGTGCCTTTAAAGAAAATGTATTCAGACAAAATATTTTATTTTCAAAAATGTTTAAGGTTTTGCATACATAAAAAGTGTATCTTACAATTCCTTTGTGAGAGAATTACACACAAATCTGCCGAGTGTCAGTAAAAAGTGTAAAAATCACAAACTTGCCTTTTAGAGAAACAGTCTTTAAGAAAAAAATCTAATCAGACAATGTACTTAATTTCTCTAGTTTTAAGGTTTTGCATACCTCAAAGTGTGTCTAAAAGTATCTTGGCAAGAGAAAAAAGCAAAGATCTGCCTAGTGTTAAGGTTGAGTGAAGTAGGCAGGACCCAAATGCAGAAAAAACTGAAAATACCTTTATTTCAAGGATATGGAACGCGGACAATCAGAACACTCCCCGGTGAACACAGTCACAGACAAACGACGAACCAACAATGACAGACAGAAAAACCAGAACTTAAATACACACAAGACTAATCACACAAACAAAAGTAGGACCACCAGGGTGGGTGGAGGGGGTCAGGAGGACGGGCCTGGGCTGACAGCCCAGGAGCACAGCGGAGGGCCCGGAAGGGATCTCGGGCGGACTGCCCGGGGGCAAGGCAGAGACCATGGTGGGGGTCTCGGGCGGACGGCCCTGGGGGAAGGCAGAGTCCATGGTGGGGCGAAGACCACAGCGGGCGAACTCAAGGGGCCGAGCATGAGGAAGAAGGCTGCGGCTCTCAGGGGGCCGAGCTCGAGGGCGAAGCAGGCGGCGACGGAACAACTCCGGAGAACGGACAGGCAGGCGCTGACAGGACAGCTCCGGAGGCTGGGAAGGACCCGGTGTCGGCCGGACAGGAACCAGAGGGACAGACTTTGACAGGATCCCCCACGGAAGAGGACCAGGAGTTGGCCGGACCCCTGGTGAGACAGGTTACGGCGGGACCTCCAACGGAACAGGACATAGGGTTGGCAGGACCCCCGGCAGAAGAACCGTCGGCGGGACCTCCAACGGCACGGGGCATAGGGTTGGCAGGACCCCCGGCAGAAGAATAGTCGGCGGGACCCCCAACGGGACAGGACACAGGGTTGGCAGGACCCCCGGTAGAAGAGTAGTTGGCGGGGTCTCCAACGGCACAGAACATAGGATTGGCAGGACCCCCGGCAGAAGAGTAGGCCGCAGGGCCTCCAACGGCACAGAACATAGGATTGGCAGGACCCCCGGCAGAAGAGTAGTCGGCGGGACCCCCAATGGGACAGGACACGGAGTTGGCAGGACCCCCAGCGGAACCTCCAAGGGCACAGGACATAGGGTTGGCAGGACCCCCGGCAGAAGAGTAGTCGCCGGGCCTCCAACGGCACAGGAGATAGAGTTGGCAGGACCCCCAGCGGAACTTCCAACGGACCAGGACATAGGGTAGGGACTTGAAAGGGGACTGGAGAGGGGACTCGAGAAGGGACTTGAGAGGGGACTGGAGTAGGGACTAGAAGAGTGACTAGAGGAGGGACTAGAGGAGGGACTAGAGGAGGGACTATGGCTGCTGGGGCCCGGAACCAGGGCCGGAACCATGGCTGCGGGGGCCAGGACTGAGGCTGGAACCATGGCTGCTGGGGCCAGAACTGGGGCCGAAACCATGGCTGCTGGGGCCAGGACTGAGGCTGGAACCATGGCTGCTTGGGCCAGAACTGGGGCCGGAACCATGGCTGCTGGGGCCAGGACTGAGGCTGGAACCATGGCTGCTGGGGCCAGAACTGGGGCCGAAACCATGGCTGCTGGGGCCAGGACTGAGGCTGGAACCATGGCTGCTTGGGCCAGAACTGGGGCCGGAACCATGGCTGCTGGGGCCAGGACTGAGGCTGGAACCATGGCTGCTGGGGCCAGAACTGGGGCCGGAACAATGACTTTTGGGGCTCGGGCTGCTAGTCTGGACTTGCGACTCCTTCTCTTAAGAGCCTTTTGGAGGCTCCGTGGACCTCCAAAAGCCAGACGAGTTCCAGAGAACGGCTCCTGGACAGGAGCAGGAACTGGGGAAGAAGCAGAGGTTGACTCCAAACGGAACACGCCGAGACGTATGGTGTCAGGTTGGGGATTGGGAGGCAGGGGGCTAGCATGCCTGGGGCTAGCAGGCCGGTAAACACATGTCGGGAGGATTTCCATAATCCAGCCAGGTAAGAACTTCACAAGACATGGTTTCTCCTTTGCTATCTGGAGCGCCTCTGCCAGAGCATCCTCTTTCTGCTCAACACTGGAAGCTCCCCTCCACCTACCATAGCAGAAAGCCAAAGAATAGGTACATTTATGTAGTTCCACCTCAAATGGATCATCTGCTGGGTCCATCTTGGTTGGTTCGTTCTGTTACAGTTGAGTGAAGCAGGCAGGACCCAAATGCAGAAAAAACTGAAAATACCTTTATTTCAAGGATATGGAGTAAGGACAATCAGAACACTCCCCGGTGAACACAGTCACAGACAAATGACGAACCAACAATGACAGACAGAAAAACCAGAACTTAAATACACACAAGACTAATCACACAAACAAGAAACAGGTGAGGAGGGAGGAGAAAACACAGGTGCACCAGGTGAACACAATCGGGTAATTAGGTAGGAGGGAAAACAGACAGACAGCAACAGGCAAGACAAGGATGAGTTGAGTTGGCTCTGAGATGGAGATTGGAGTGAACGTTGACGTGAGTGCGAGATTTAGAGCAGCTGGTGGAATGGCGTCTTTGAGTCCTGGAGAGGAGGATATGGAAAGTGCATCTGAAGGAGAAGGAGGATGGAATGAAGTAAGGAAAAAGACTTCAAGAAAGAAGATAGACATGTCAAGTGACAGTCTTAGTGAATCTGATTCGCAGAATGAATTGAAGAAAGTAAAGAAAAGGATTGAGAATGAAGAGTGGAAAGTGATTGTGGAGTCTGGTGAGC
Organism: Notothenia rossii; assembly: GCF_949606895.1. NCBI lineage: Eukaryota > Metazoa > Chordata > Actinopteri > Perciformes > Nototheniidae > Notothenia > Notothenia rossii. The sequence goes on from NC_136912.1 coordinate 73,055,692, forward strand.
AATCCGCTGCTAAGCTACATCCAGTGGCCCTGACTAAAGCGATTCACAAAGAAATTGGATCGATAAAACAAGCAAGATTTCTGAGCAAAGGACGGATGTTGGTTGAATTGATTAATGCAAAACAACAGGAAAAGTTACTGAAAATGAAGACCCTGAATGAAGTTCAAATGAAATGCCATGTTCCTGGAGCAAATCGGAAAAATACTTGGAGTTATCAGTGGAGTTCCAATAGAAATCGGCATAGAAGAACTCAAGAAAGAAATTAAAGGGGGAAAAGTGACTGTAGTAAAGCGTCTTCCTACTAGGTATCAGGGTAAGATAGTGGATAGTTTGTCTGTTCTTCTTCAGTTTGAAGAAACAATTCAACAGAAGATAATGATCGGTTGCATGAGCTTTCCAGTAAGAGAATTCATCCCTAAACCTCTGCGGTGCTTTAAATGCCAAAGGTTTGGGCATGTGGCAGACAAGTGCAAAGCAACTAAACCCAGGTGTCCAACATGTGCGGGGGAACATGAATATGGTAGTTGTACTGCAGGTGCTAAGGTGAAATGTTGTAATTGTGGGGGGGAACATAGTGCTGCGTATCAGGGCTGTGAAGTGCAGAAAAAGGCCAAGGAGGTGCAGAGATACAAAGTGCAAAATAAAGTCTCATATGCTGAAGCAACAGAAAAGGTTTCACTAAACATAGCTAGGAAATCCCAAGTACTAGCAAGTATGTTCTCTTCAAAAGATTTTCCCAAACTCCCACAGGCAAAGGAAAGCTCCACAATGTGTTCACATAAGTGTGTGATAGGAGAGGATGCATTGATTGTTAATAAGTACAAATTTGTGGCCTTTATTGGAAAAGTGGTGAATGTTGCTTTACAACAAACAAAAAAGAGGTCAAGACTGAAAACAATAGTGGAAGCAGCAGGTGAATTTTTGGAGAAATAAAGGATATAACCGTTGAAATGATACATGATATGCTAGCCCCCAATAATGATGATTCACAGATTAGTGAATAGATTAATGGTTTTTCTCATTCTGCAATGGAATGCTAGAAGCCTTATTGCAAATGGACAAGAATTCAAGACCTATATATATATCAGTTTTTGTATATCAAAGAAAAACCAGACGTTATTTGTATTCAAGAAACATGGCTGAAGACTCATTTGGACTTCATAATTGGGGGATATACTGCTATAAGACAGGATAGAAATGATGGCCAGGGAGGGGGATGTGCAGTCTTTATCAGAGAAGTCATGTCTTATAGTAGGCTAACATTTAAGAACAGTCATGATTTAGAAATAGTGGGTGTAGAAGTTTGGATTAATAAAAGGAAAATTAGTGTCCTGAATTTTTATAATCCATGTCATAAACTCAAAATAGAGGAATTAGACAGTCTTTGCCAAGGAAATGAAATAATATGGAGTGGTGATTTTAATGCACATAATAAAATGTGGGGAGGGAGATCAACAGATTACAACGAACAGGTGGTGGAGGACTTAATGGAGGCAAAGGAATTAGTTTGTTTAAATAATGGGCAAGGTACAAGACTCAATTTTAGAGATGGAACAGAGTCTGTGATCAACCTAACTAATGTAACAAGTGAATTATCTTCTAGTAGCAGTTGAGAAGTATTGGCAAATAACAGTATTGGGAGTGATCATCTTCCGATTATAATCAACTTTGATATAAGTCATGTGGTTGAGCTAGACGGTATCATGAGATGGACTTTTTCTAAAGCAAATTGGGAGATGTTTGCTCAATTGTGTGATAATGAATTTGATCAGATTGATATGGCAGGAAGTATTGATGAAATAAATGAGCAATTTACTTCAAATATAATTAAAAGCGCTAATCAAACTATTGGGAATAAAACTGGTAAACTTAGTAAATGTGTTAAGATGGTACCGTGGTGGAACAAAGAATGTAATGATGCAATCCGAAACAAAATCAGGCTGTTTGGAAAGCTAAGAAAGACACATTCATTACACAATTTATTAGAATATAAAAAGGCTTAGGTAAGGAACATTGTTAAAAGAGCAAAAAGGGAGTGTTGGAGAGGATTCTGTTCAAGTATTGGGAGAACTACACCATTAGATAAAGTATGGGGAATGGTTAAGAAGATGAGGGGAATAAGACAGCAGAGTAACCTGCCAGTGTTAGAGAATGGAGGGGAAATTGCCACTGGTGCGTTGGAGAAGGCAGAAATTCTAGCTAAAGATTTTGTCAAAGTTCATTCTTCGAAAAATTTGACAGAAGAAGGTAAGATCAGGAGGTAGGAAGTGTTAGATGAACATCCTAATGTATATGAAGAAAGACATTTGTCGCAGAGTGTTGTAAATATACCTTTTTCTATTCAAGAGTTGAGAAGAGCATTAAGTAAGTGTAAAATAACTGCTCCTGGGTAAGATAATGTATGTTATATAATGTTGACCAAATTAAGTGATTTTGCATTAGGAAAGCTGCTGGAGATGTACAATAAGATCTGGGAGAAAGGGAAGCTGCCAATAATATGGAAAGAGTCTGTCATTATTCTTATTAGAAAACCTGGGAAAGATCCAACCAGTCCAGGCAGTTATAGACCTATAGCTCTGACGTCGCACTTGTGTAAAGAAATGGAAAGAATGATAACAGAAAGGCTAACATACTACATTGAGACAAATGAACTAATGACTCCTTATCAGAGCGGGTTTAGAAGAGGGCGGAGTACTTTAGATCCACTAAATGGTAAATGGTAAATGGACTGTACTTATATAGCGCTTTATCCAGTCTTTAAGACCCCTCAAAGCGCTTTACATACTACATGTCATTCACCCATTCACACCCATTCATACAGAGCAGTGTACCTTACTCTAGGACCTAACATTCACACACATTCACACACCGTTGGCCATGCCATCGGGAGCAACTCAGGGTTAAGTATCTTGCCCAAGGATACATCGACATGTTGACTGCATGGGCTGGGATCGAACCCACAACCTTCTGGTTGAAAGACGACCACACTCCCTCACAGCCACAGTCGCCCTATATATATCCACTGCTGTGCCTGGAGTCTGAAGTCAGGAAAGCCTAAGCGAATAAGGAGTGTGTTGTAGCTGTATTCTTTGATGTGGAAAAAGCTTACGATATGATGTGGAAGGAAGGATTATTAATAAAACTGTACATTATGGGTCTGGGAGGTAATGTATATAATTGGATTATGGATTTTTTGTTTGGCCTTGCTATCAGAGTCCGAGTTGGCAATTCATATTCTCGAAGGTATGAAGTTGAAAATGGAACCCCGCAGGGGAGTGTCATCAGTCCTCTTTTATTTTCTATCATGATCAATGATATATACACACAAGTAGGATCTGATATTGGTAAGTCACTTTTTGCAGATGATGGAGCAATTTGGAAAAGTGGCAGAAATGTAAAATATATTGTAGCTAAGATTCAGGAAGCCATTACGGAAATTGAAAGGTGGTCTCTGACATGGGGGTTTAGATTGTAGGTGGAAAAAACTGAAACTTCATTTTTTACGAGGAAAAGGATAGATGAGGAGGTTAGGTTAAAACCTTATGGACAAGATCTAAAGAAAGTGAAGACATTTACATTTCTGGGAATATGGTTGGACGAGAGAGTCACATGGAGTATTCACATTGATAAAGTAGTAGATAAATGTAAAAGGGTTTTAAATGTTATGAGGTGCTTGGCAGGCACTAAGTGGGGGGCTGATCAAGCTGCTTTGAGGAACGTATACACAGCCTTAATAAGATCAGCCATAGAATATGGAGTAATAGTGTATGGTTCAGCTGCATATTCTTCTCTTCAAAAATGACAGAGTCCAGGCACAAGCACTAAGGATATGCTGTGGGGCAGTCAGATCTACACCAGTGTCGGCACTTCAGGTAGAGGTCGGAGAAATACCAATTTCTTTGAGGAGAAAACAGTTAATTGTTCATTACTTGGCAAATCTACAGGGCCATAAAGATACTCACCCTACTAAACAAACTGTACAAACAAGTTGGGAAAGTAACGAAATAAAAAAAGAAAGTTTTTGTGTTTGTGTTTCGGAAATATGTAAGGAATTCAAAGTTAAAGAATGGAATATTAGTCCGACGGTGTTGTTATCAGCTGTTCCACCATGGTTGCTACCTCAACCTATAGTAGATTTATCATTATTGAAACGGTTACATTCAATGAAAAACCTAATCAAAGTACAGGCTTATGTGAATACTGTTCTACATGAACAATATGGGCACTTTATCAAAATACTCACTGATGGATCCAAAAATCCAGAAAATGGTCTAACTAGTTGTGCATTTTATGTTTCTGAATTAAAAGTCAAAGTGGGAAAGCGTACAAGTGATCACATTGCAGTATATACTGTACAGTAGAGATGATGGCTTGGCTATCTCTCTAGCACTTTAGTGGGTAGAGGAAATACAGCCAATGCGAGTGGTCATTTGCTCTGACTCCGGTGCAGCACTGGAGAGTATAGACAACTTCTCTTCAGAATGTCGTCAGGATATTTTATATGAAATTTTACACATCATGTTTAGGTTAGTTCATCTGGGAATTGTTGTTCAATTTGTGTGGGTTCCAGCACATGTGGGTATTAGAGGGAATGAAGTAGTGCATCAACTGGCAAAATGTGGTTTGAAAGCAAACCAGATTGATATTATGGTACCCATCAGTAGAGCAAAAGTCAAATCTTTTACAAAAGTGGTTATCAAGCAACAATGGCAAAAACTATGGGACAGTAACACCAAAGGAAGACATCTATACCAGATACAAAGGGAAGTAGGAACAGGAAGCACTTGGGGGAGTAGTAGAAGAGAACAGAGCATTAACAGCAGGATAAAATTGGGACATTCTGGATTAAACTCATCACTGCATCTGATTGGAAAACATCCCAATGGCAATTGTGATGGTTGCCAACAACCAGAGACAATACATCATGTATTTTTTAGCTGCCCGGATTCTAACAGACAAAGATTCATTCTGAAAACTGCACTGGAACAACTCAACGTCAAGGACATGGATTTCAAGTCAATATACGAAAGTAAATCAAGAAATGAAGCAAACAAGCTGATCTTCAAATTCCTCAAAAGCACTGGTATGAGGACAAGGATCTAATATGAACATGTAATAACTCAACAGTAGGTGGCGATATATGATCCAAGTGGAAGCGATTCGCCATTAAAGAGAAGAAGAAGAAGAAGATTTGATTTGATTTTTAAAACAAATTTTATTTCCATTTGTTTTAACTATACACCGAAACAAAAAACATTACACAAATCAAATAAATAAACAGATGTTCACGTCTACCAAATAAATGTCATTTGAAAACGTTTTACCCATTTCAAAACATCATCTTTTACACACTTTAAAAACAAAAAAATTCACCTACCCTTTAAAACTTCAATATTAGAGAGTCATTTTCCCCCAGTGAGCACAGAACCTGCCCAACAGCCCACACATCCAGAAACCCCTGTAGATGATTGATCAGCGTATAGTATGCATGCTCCACCCTCAGACGCGCTGCCACCAGCCCCCTCAGACAGAGCACTGCATCCGTCCACCCTACTCCAGCAAGTTGGTTCTTCCTACTTTTCCAGATTGTTAATTTTGCATTAGCAAACAAGAAATTGATCAATAGTAGGATTTCCTTCTTTTTCAGGATGTATTTGGGGCCATGGACAAAAAGTGGTATGGAGAAAACCTCCCCGAACCCCTCCACCCACTCCTGTAACATTTTTTTAAGACCAGCCAACCGGGGACAGGACACCACTAAATGCTCCAATGTTTCTGCCATAAAACAGAACGGACAGCCCCCCCTTGTGCCTGGGTCAAAATTAGCCCTGTATTTGTTAGTGGCTATTGCACCGTGTATAATTCTCCATTGGATGTCAGCCATCCGTTTTTCAACGGGAGACTTATACAGGATCCGCCAGCTGCCCTGAGGGGAAGAGCCCAAACCAAACACATCTGTCCACCTCGACTCTCTGACGCCTGCGAGCGAGCTGAGGTTTAGCACCTTTACGCAGCTAAGATATAGCTTCTTCCCATTGCAGGAGCTGAACATTCCAGGTGTTAGAGTCCCCAGTGATAGCAGGAGACCATCCTCCTCTCTCCATTCCCCCACCGCAGGACCCACACTCAAGGCAGGAAAAATATAATCATGTCCCTTTCTCCACTGGTCGGCCAGATCTGCATCCAGAGCAAAAGTCCGGTGGGATGGCGACAGCGACTGCCACACCTCTTCTACCAGGTTCTCCAGAACTCGAGTTGATCGAATGCCCGTCACCTCAGCCAGTTTTTCTGTGGAGATCCGTGTCAAATGGCCAAGTTTTACCACTCCCGCTTCAATGAACGCATTTTTTAGGGCGGCTGAAGAGAAAATGGTTCCGGAAAGAAAACCAGTGTCAAACAGGGGCTCCTCAAACAGCCTCATCCCAGGCCGGGGGTCGGGTGGTCTGGTAAAACTCGGAATCTTCCAGGCATTGATGACTGAGCAGTAAAAAGGTGCAAGTCCAGTTATCTTGTACGCCGGGGCCTTCAGCAGAAACAGGTGTTTATCAAAACCAAAGCCCCCTGCCCTCCAGAGCAACAGCCGGGCCATAGCCAGCCAGCAGGGAGAGGCACCATACAGCAGCCGCTGAGCTGCCTGCAGTCTAATAGCAGCAGTCCTCGCAGTAATGTCCACAAGGCCCTGCCCCCCCTCCGCCACAGGGAGGTACAGGACCGATGCTGGCACCCAGTGATGACCCGACCAGAAGAAATCCACAAGGAGCCGCTGCAGTTGTTTCATGAGGCCCGGCGGTGGGGTTAACACCTGGAGTTTGTGCCACAAAGATGAGGCAACCAGATTGTTGGCTACAAGAACTCTTCCCCTGTAGGACAGCTGGGGTAGCAGCCATTTCCATTTAGCTAATTTTGCTCGCACCTTTCCCAGCAATCCCTCCCAGTTCTGTGCCACCATGTCCTCAGACCCCAACCAAACTCCCAGGACCTTTAAACCCTCGTTTCCCCAGCTGAGGTTACCAGGAAGACTAGGCCTATTTTCTAAACTCCACTGACCTACCAAAACTGCCTCACTCTTCTCCCAGTTAACTTTGGCTGAGGCAGCCTTCCTATACAAAACTAAACTGTCCTGTAGCTCCTGGATATCTCGCTGACCCTGGATAAAAACACTGACATCATCAGCATAAGCTGATACAACCACCGGGGGGGCCTGAGCTGACACTGGCAGACTCAGGCCCCTCAGCCGGTTTCTAAGCCTGGACAAAAGTGGCTCGATGGCAATACTATACAATAGGCCTGAGATAGGGCAGCCCTGCCTGATCCCCCTTTTAACTGGTACAGGTCTGCTCAGCCCTCCCCCCACTTTCACAACACAACATGCATCACTGTACAAACACTTCACCCAGGACAAAAAATGCTCCCCAACACCAAAAGCCTGCAATGTGGCAGCCAGAAAAGTGTGATCCACACGATCAAAGGCCTTCTCTTGGTCAATAGAAATAATACCAATATTTATATTGTACAGTTTGCAAACATCAAAAGTGTCTCTCATCAAAAACAAATTGTCCACAATTGATCTGCCAGGGATGCAATATGTTTGATCAGTACCAACAAGAAGTTCGATAAAACACTTCAGTCTGTTAGCTAAAACCTTTGACAGTATCTTATAGTCCGTACATAAGAGAGCCACAGGTCTCCAATTCTTCAGCAGGGTTAGATCTCCTTTCTTAGACAACAGTGAAATCACTGCACGCCTACAGGAAGCTGGAAGAGTCCCTTTCCCAAAGGACTCCATCAATACATCCAACAAATCATGTCCTAAAATGCTCCAAAAATGTTTAAAAAAGTCTGCAGGTAAACCGTCTATGCCCGGAGCCTTGCCGGAGGCCATCTGTGTCACCGCAGAGGTCAGTTCCTCCAGCGTAATGTCAGAGCCCAAGGTGTCACTTTCGGCTGGACTCAGCTGTGGAAGACCCTGAAAAAGTTCATCAGCGGCTTCCACGTCACAACCTTCGGCTTTGAACAGGTCCGTGTAGAAGGACACTGCATGTCTCCTCATCTCAGCAGGTTCAGAGGTTACCTGTCCATTGGGAAGACGCAGACATACCATCTGCTTCCTTTGGCCCACAGACCTCTCCAGGTTGAAGAAAAAGGTGGTTGGTGCATCAATGTCTCTCATGGAAGTAAAACGGGCTCTGATCAGAGCTCCCTTGGCTTTCTCCTGAAGAAAACAGTTAAGCTGTTGTTGTTTTAGGAGGGACTGTTCTATATTTCGAGCAGACACACTCTCTAACTCTCTGATCTCTCTCTCTAACTGCTCTATAGCTCTCCTAGTGTTTGCAGTGGAGTAGTCTGTATACTGTTGACAGAACACTCTAATCTGAGCCTTTCCTACCTCCCACCACTGACTCAGGGAGGGAAAAGACTCTTTCTTTGATTTCCAGTTGATCCAAAACAAATTAAAATTCTCACAGAAAATCAAATCTTGTAAAATGTTAACATTAAACTGCCAGAACGATCTAGGTTTCTCTGTGTTGGATAAAGCCAAATCCAAAGAAACTAGCTGATGATCTGTAAAACCAACAGGTTGGATGTGACAGTTCACTGCACGAGTAATAAAAGAAGAAGACATGTAAAATCTGTCTAGCCTGGCTGCACTGACGCCCCCATCTAGCATTCTCATCCAGGTGTATTGTTTAACGGAGGGATGCTTCATCCTCCACACATCCACTAAGTCAGCCTCTCTTATCACCTGTGACAGTAAATGGGACGACTGAGGATGAGGCTCCCGTCCTATTCTGTCTAACCCCTTAACGCCTATTGTCGCGAATTCGCCTCAAACCGCTTCTATTAAAAATGCAGCCGAGATCGTGCATGTGTTCCCCCAATGCCGGTTCATGTCTCTTCGATACGGACCTAGGAACGTTTTGCAAAGCACTTGTTTCTAGTAGGACCGGTCAAAGTGGGAGCTACATCCGGTCGACGAAGGCGGGCATATCCGGTTAGACGCTAATGAGTGGAGAAGGCAAATACGAATAGATACGTTCCTATTTGAGGTAAGTTATTGAAAAAAAAAATATGTTTGCTGTTTATTGTTTGTTTGTGCAGCTAACGAAGCAGAATAGAATAGTTTTGACAGATATTTCGGAAGTTATTTGAAGTTTTTCTGTGTGTCGCGAATTCGCTACATTCGGCCATATTGTCTACATTGGTTACAATCGGCTTCATATTGGCTACATTCGGCCGTATCTAAACAATACTATATTTAGCGGTAGTCATACACAATTTCTATAGGAAATACAATTCTAGTAACTTTCTATAATCCTTATAAAGTTACAATGTTGAATATAAATGCAATTTTTGCCCTTTATTTTTGCTCAGGAGAAAAAATGAACACATCCATGTTTTATGGAAAACGAACTCCTGGAGTACAAACCAGGGTTCCACCATCAGATAGTGAGGACAGTTGTCTGAGTGAGAGTGGAGACAGTGATGAGGATGAGGATTATAGACCTGCATCAGGTGATGAGAATAGTAGTAATAATGTTATAATATCAGTGTTTCCCATTCATTGCGAGACTGGCAGAAAAGTCAGTGGGAAAACGCTGAATATTGTTATAATATTGTGCAGCTTTTTGTTGTTAGCCAAATATTTGTGGATGTCACAATGAGTAGCCTACATGTTTTGTATTATGTAAATAACGATGTCTGCATTCAATAGTGGCTTTTTTTTTTTCCATTTTGCTTGACCTCAAAGTATGGAAAGCTGTTTTCAAAGAACTTTTCTGTCTTACAAGTGTACTCATAAATCATAAATAAAAATGTCTGCTCTTTTCAATAGTGACCTTTTTTTTTTTACACCAGGTGACGAAAGCAGCATCAGCAGCAGCGATGACAGTGGCAGCACTGATGGAGACTCTGATGCGGTCCCTAACAACAGTTCTGCAGCTACTGCTGCGAGAGCAGCTGCTACCACAGCAGCTGCTACAAAACAAAAAAGACAGAGGGTAGAGTGGAAGACAGCAAGAAGACAGAAAGAAGTCCCAGTTTGGCAAGACGCTCTTCCTGAGGCCGATGCAGTCAGACTGCCCATCCAATACTTCAGAGACTTTTTTGACACAGAGCTTCTAGACAGTATTGTGGAACAGAGCAATCTATACTGCACCCAAAATAATCCAAACTGTGCGCTGAAATTGGATCGTAATGAACTGGAACAGTTCATTGGCACAGTTGTTTACATGAGCATTCTGCACTTACCTCGATCCCGAATGTACTGGTCCAGTGCATGTCGACTACCACATGTGGCTGATGTGATGCCCCGTGACAGATGGGAGGCAATTAAACATTACATCCACTTCAACAACAACATGACACCAAACAACGAGGATCGACTTTTCAAAATCAGGCCACTGATTGATGCACTTCTTCCAAAATTCCAGGCTCTCCCGCAAGATCAAATGCTCTGTGTCGATGAGCAAATGGTGCCTTTCAAAGGCAAATCAAGTCTCAAGCAATATATCCCCAGCAAGCCACACAAATGGGGATATAAAATATTTGTGCTTTGTGACACAAAGGGGCTGGTGCATTCCTTTGACATCTTTGCAGGGAAATCTGACCCTCCACCAAACGGGCCAGACATTGGGGCAAGCGGAAACATCGTGCTAAAGCTTGCACAAGTCATTCAGGGTGCACTCAATCACCTGCTATATTTTGACAACTAGTTTTCCTCATTGCAGTTGTTTGTAGCTCTGGCAAACAACGGGATACCTGCCCTTGGCACAGTGCGGCAAAATCGACTCCAAGGCTGCACTTTCAGTGCGGACGGAGAAATGAAGAAGAAGGGCAGAGGGACATTCGAGGAGAAACAGGCTGTTGTGGAAAATGTGGAAGTTAGAGCTGTGAAATGGTTTGACAACAGAGGGGTGATTGTTGCCAGCACTTTTGCCAGTGCCCAGCCTGTTTCCACTGTGGAAAGATGGGACAGAAAGCAAAAGAAGAGAATGACTGTGGAATGCCCAAACATCATTAGCCTGTACAACAAGTTCATGGGTGGCGTTGATGCTCTTGATGCACTTATTGCCTATTATCGCATCCACATTAGGTCAAAGAAGTACTACCATAGGTTCTTTTTTCACTTTGTGGATATGGCCATTGTCAACAGCTGGCTGTTGTATCGGCGTGATTCTGAATCCCTGAATATCCCGAAGAAGAAGCAGAGGGATCTGCTGTCCTTCAGAACATCAGTTGCACAAGCTCTCTGCATGCAGGGCAAGGACTTGTCCAAGAAGAAGAGGGGACGCCCTTCATCAGATCTGGAAAGAGAGTTTGAGAGGAAAAGACACAGAGGCCCAGCCAAGGCCATACCAGCACAGGAAGTCCGCGCAGATGCTGTGGGTCACTGGCCAGTGGTTGAAAGTTCACGACAGCGCTGCAAACTCCCAAACTGTAGGGGACAGACTGTGATCAAGTGTTCGAAGTGCAATGTTCACTTGTGCCTGAACAAAAATAACAACTGCTTCAGAGATTTCCATCAGTGAGACACCTTAGCTGTTTTGTTCTTGTTATTGTTATTGTTTTCATTGTTATAATGAATGGTGAATGATGTCATGAGTTTTTGAATGTCTGTTTGACATGTCATGACAGCTTCATGAGTAAGACAGCTTTGTTCACTCTAAGTGTTTTCTCGTTCTCTCTCTCACACACACACACACACACACTCTCTATTACAAACAGTTCTACACGCTGTTTTTTTATTGTGGTTTTGTTGTCATTGTCATGAGTTTTGCATGTCTGTTGACATATTGTCATGAAATGAAATATATATTTATATTTAAATTATTTGTTGGCATCAATAAAATGAATTACATGCCTGATATGGGAAATGTGTTTTAATTACTATTTTATCCATTAATGCCTGTTGTCGCTAATTTGCATCATACCCCAAATTACTATTTTATCCATTAATGCCTGTTGTCGCTAATTTGCATCATACCCAAAATTATATCTATTCTATGTGCTAAATTCAAATTAATAATCTCCACTTATTTTAGCATCTGCTTGAAAGCAAAAACACATAAAATAAAATGTTTTACATAATTGCATATAAATTCAGGCGTCAAGGGGCTAAAGTGACATTAGTGCAAACGTTCCAGTCCCCCCCCCAGTATAACACACTCCCCCTGTACACTAGTGTCTAGCTTGTCTTTTAATAACTGAAACACAGATACACGTGCAGGGCCCTGATTGGGTGCATACACATTAATAAAGGTGAAACTGAACTCTAACAGTTCCACTTTCACCATCAAGGCTCTACCTGCCACTATCTCAGTGCTGGATAAAATCTTTACATTTAGAGAGGGGGAGAATAAAACAGCTACTCCAGCACTAAGGTTTGAGCCATGACTGAGTACATACTGACCCCCCCACCACATCCCCCAGTCCGTCTCATTCAGGCTATCACTGTGCGTTTCCTGCAGAAATATCAAATCTAATTTTTTCTGATTAAAGACTTCTAACACTAAAGCTCTTTTCTGTGCACTTCTACCCCCGTTCATATTCAAGGAAGCAACCCTTAAAGCCTGCATTAGAGGAAGGAGACAGAGAGAAAGAACAGACAGGTACACACAGCAGAGAGGAGACACCCGGTGTTGCATGATCATGTTGAAATTATTTAGACCTTTTCAGTTTCTTCCCTCTATTGCTTCCTGTCGTATCTTTTTTCATAGCAGTTACATGCCTCCTGAGACGATAACGTTTCTTTTCATCCAGCAGGTCTAACCCTACAACTTTCTGAAGAGTTCTCACTGTATGAAGAAACTTGTCAATGTCAGGGAAAAAATCTCTCACTTCCACTGACTTGCCAAAAGACTCGTCTAAAAAGACATTAATCTCTTCCAAAGAATATATCTCTGCGTTCTGAGAGAGACTATCTGCAACTGAACCACAGTCAGAATCCCCCTCACCGTCTGTGTCCATCTCTGTCACCTCATTATTGTCTGCAGCCTGTTGAAGCTCTTTTTTCCGCCCAGAGCCAGACGGCAGCTCCTTCTGTGTGCCAACAGCCTCTACCTGTCCGACAGCACCAGTCCTCACCTGTCCTGCTACATCATCTCTCACCCGTTTACCTGTTTCCACATTTTTTCCTCTCACACTCACCACACTCTCTACAGTCCCTGTTTCATCTCTCACGATATTCATCCCTACTTCCTCCGCAGCCACCGGGGCCCCGGCGGGTGCAGCAGCAGCCCCCGCGACACCGGGTCCCGCTGCCGCGGACCAGGCCGCCCCGGGCTCGGCCGCCACAGCGGCCCCGGCCGCCCCCGGCTCGGCTGCCCCCGGCTCGGCTGCCCCCGGCGGCCCCCGGCTCGGCTGCCCCGGCGGCCCCCGGCTCGGCTGCCCCGGCGGCCCCCGGCTCGGCGGCCCCGGGCCCAGCCGCACCCGGCGGAGCGGCGTGCCGTCTCTGTGGACATGCAACACGTTTGTGACCCGACTCCCCGCACTCAAAACACTTTACGCTCCCTGAGCTCGCATAAACCATATAAAAACCCTCTTCGTGCCTCACCCGGAAGGACACATCTAGTGTCTGAGTGGGACAATTCAGAAACATGAAAACCTGTCTCCGCAGAGAATGGACATGTTTTAACTTTTCATCCTTACACGGCAGAGCAACAGTGCGGAGACTACTGGCAAACTTACCAAAACGCTTCAGCTCCCGTTCCAGCGCCTCATTCGGGATGAACGGAGGAACGCCAGACACAGTGATCCGCGTGGACGGTGTCGCCAGCGGTGAAACTTGAATGTATTCCTCGTTTAGCATTAATCCGCTCTCGATAAGTTCCGTCACATATTTCTGGTCTTTCAAAAAGACCACGACCGCTTTGTTCATGCGGGAAGCATAGGAGATATTTACATGACCGACCTGATCCCCCACAGCCAGCAGCACCTGCTCCACTGTGCTTGCGGCCTGAGCCACCAGCCGCACTCCGTGTCTCAGAGACACCGGCGGCGCCCCGGAGGACGCCATCCCCGCCACGAGGCACGGAAAAACACTAAATTAACAAATTAACCGTACTTGCAAAGGGTACAAAAATCCCAACGAAAGATCATACAGTTAAAGAAACGATTGAAACAGAAACAAAAGAGTTAAAGTTGAAATTCCCTCTTCCCTCTTCAAACACACATCCACCACAGAAGAAGAAGAAGAAGAAGAAGAAGGCGAAGTCCCTCCCCTTCCGGGAGCCTCCATGGGACCCCGGAAGCGGAAAATTATACATTGAAGTCAATGGAGAGAGAAAAGTTATCTTTTGATCCCGTTTGAATTGTGCCACGAATGACACATATGATGTTTGTCAATCTTAAAAAATCATTTCCATGTAAAAAAAGTCACAGTTTGTCGTAAAACTGTTGAAATATAAGACTATGAAAAATACGCAACTAGAAAGACTACAAATCCCAAATGCATTCTGGGTCGCGTAAGTGATGTCATAGGCGATAATGCTCCAAGACTGGTTGCGACGACAACCAAAAACCTGGGGTTGGAGCAGCGGACACACGTGCTGAGACTGAGTAGACGGAGATAGGAGTGAACGTTGAAGTGAGTGCGAGATTGAGAGCAGCTGGTGGAATGGCTTCTCTGAGTCCTGGAGAGGAGGATATGGAAAGTGCATCTGAAGGAGGATGGAATGAAGTAAGGAAAAAGACTTCAAGAAAGAAGATAGACATGTCAAGTGACAGTCTTAGTGAATCTGATTCACAGAATGAATTGAAGAAAGTAAAGAAAAGGATTGAGAATGAAGAGTGGAAAGTGATTGTGGAGTTTGGTGAGCAATCCGCAGCTAAGCTACATCCAGTGGCCCTGACTAAAGCAATTCACAAAGAAATTGGATCGATAAAACAAGCAAGATTTCTGAGCAAAGGACGGATGTTGGTTGAGTTGATTAATGCAACACAACAGGAAAAGTTACTGAAAATGAAGACCCTGAATGAAGTTCGAATTAAATGCCATGTTCCTGGAGCAAATCGGAAAATACTTGGAGTTATCAGTGGAGTTCCCATAGAAATAGGCATAGAAGAACTCAAGAAGGAAATTAAAGGGGGGAAAGTGACTGTAGTAAAGCGTCTTCCTACTAGGTATCAAGGTAAGATAGTGGATAGTTTGTCTGTTCTTCTTCAGTTTGAAGAAACAATGCAACAGAAGATAATGATCGGTTGCATGAGCTTTCCAGTAAGAGAATTCATCCCTAAACCTCTGCGCTGCTTTAAGTGCCAAAGGTTTGGGCATGTGGCAGACAAGTGCAAAGCAACTAAGCCCAGGTGTCCAACATGTGCGGGGGAACATGAATATGGTAGTTGTACTGCAGGTGCTAAGGTGAAATGTTGTAACTGTGGTGGGGAACATAGTGCTGCGTATCAGGGCTGTGAAGTGCAGAAAAAGGCCAAGGAGGTGCAGAGATACAAAGTGCAAAATAAAGTCTCATATGCTGAAGCAACAGAAAAGGTTTCACTAAACATAGCTAGGAAATCCCAAGTAGCATCAAGTATTTTCTCTTCAAAAGATTTTCCCAAACTCCCACAGGCAAAGGAAAGCCCCACAAAGTGTTCACATAAGTGTGTGATAGGAGAGGATGCATTGATTGTTAATAAGTACAAGTTTGTGGCCTTTATTGGAAAAGTGGTGAATGTTGCGTTACAACAGACAAAAAAGAGGTCAAGACTGAAGACAATAGTGGAGGCAGCAGGTGAATTTTTGGGGATAAAGGATATAACCGTTGAAATGATACATGAAATGCTAGCCACCAATAATGATGATTCACAGATTGAGTAGATGAATGTTTTTTCTCATTCTGCAATGGAATGCTAGAAGCCTTATTGCAAATGGACAAGAATTCAAGACCTATATATATCAGTTAAAAGAAAAACCAGACGTTATTTGTATTCAAGAAACATGGCTGAAGACTCATTTGGACTTCATAATTGGGGGGTATACTGCTATAAGACAAGATAGAAATGATGGCCAGGGAGGGGGATGTGCAATCTTTATCAGAGAAGTCATGTCTTATAGTAAGCTAACTTTTAAGAACAGTCATGATTTAGAAATAGTGGGTGTAGAAGTTTGGATTAATAAAAGGAAAATTAGTGTCCTGAATTTTTATAATCCATGTAATAAACTCAGAATAGAGGAATTAGACAGTCTCTGCCAAGGAAATGAAATAATATGGTGTGGTGATTTCAATGCACATAATACAATGTGGGGAGGGAGATCAACAGATTACAACGGACAGGTGGTGGAGGATTTAATGGAGGCAAAGGAATTAGTTTGTTTAAATAATGGGCAAGGTACAAGGATCAATTTTAGAGATGGAACAGAGTCTGCGATCGACCTAACTCTTGTAACAAGTGAATTAGCTTCTGGTAGCAGTTGGGAAGTATTGACAAATAACAGTATTGGGAGTGATCATCTTCCAATTATAATCAAGTTTGATATAAATCATGTGGTTGAGCTAGACGGTATCATGAGATGGACTTTTTCTAAAGCAAATTGGGAGATGTTTGCTAAATTGTGCGATAATGAATTGGATCAGATTGATATGGCAGAAAGTATTGATGAAATAAATGAGCAATTTACTTCAAATATAATTAAAAGCGCTAATCAAACTATTGGGAATAAAACTGGGAAACTTGGTAAATGTGTTAAGATGGTACCGTGGTGGAACAAAGACTGTAATGATGCAATCCGAAACAAAATCAGGCTGTTTGGAAAGCTAAGAAAGACACATTCATTACATAATTTATTAGAATATAAAAAGGCACAGGCTCAGGTAAGGAACATTGTTAAAAGAGCAAAAAGTGAGTGTTGGAGAGGATTCTGTTCAAGTATTGGGAGAACTACACCATTAGATAAAGTATGGGGAATGATTAAGAAGATGAGGGGAATAAGACATCAGAGTAACCTGCCAGTATTAGAGATTGGAGGGGAAGTTGCCACTGGTGCTTTGGAGAAGGCAGAAATTCTAGCTGAAAATGTTGTCAAAGTTCATTCTTCGGAAAATTTGACAGAAGAAGGTAAGATCAGGAGGGAGGAAGTGTTAGATGAGCATCCTAATGTATATGAAGAAAGACATTCGTCGCAGAGTGTTGTAAATATACCTTTCTCTATTCAAGAGTTGAGAAGAGCATTAAGTAAGTGTAAAATGACTGCTCCTGGGAAAGATAATGTATGTTATATAATGTTGACCAAATTAAGTGATTTTGCCTTAGGAAAGCTGCTGGAGATGTACAATAAGATCTGGGAGAAAGGGAAGCTGCCAATAATATGGAAAGAGTCAGTCATTATTCCTATTAGGAAACCTGGGAAAGATCCAACCAGTCCAGGCAGTTATAGACCTATAGCTCTGACGTCGCACTTGTGTAAAGTTATGGAAAGAATGATAACAGAAAGGCTAACATACCACATTGAGAAAAATGAACTAATGACTCCGTATCAGAGTGGGTTTAGAAGAGGGCGGAGTACTTTAGATCCACTGCTGTGCCTGGAGTCTGAAGTCAGGAAAGCCCAAGCGAACAAGGAGTGTGTTGTAGCTGTATTCTTTGATGTGGAAAAAGCTTACGGTATGATGTGGAAGGAAGGATTATTAATCAAACTGGACATTATGGGTCTGGGATGTAATGTATATAATTGGATTATGGATTTTTTGTTTGGCCGTGCCATCAGAGTCCGAGTTGGCAAGTCATATTCTCGCAGGCATGAAGTTGAGAATGGAACCCCGCAGGGGAGTGTCATCAGTCCTCTTTTATTTTCTATCATGATCAATGATATATATACACAAGTAGGATCTGATATTGGTAAGTCACTTTTTGCAGATGATGGAGCTATTTGGAAAAGGGGCAGAAATGTAAAATATATTGTAGCTAAGATTCAGGAAGCCATTAGGGAAATTGAAAGCTGGTCTCTGACATGGGGGTTTAGATTGTCGGTGGAAAAAACTGAAACTTTATTTTTTACGAGGAAAAGGATAGGTGAGGAGGTTAGGTTAAAACTTTATGGACAAGATCTAAAGAAAGTGAAGACATTTACATTTCTGGGAATATGGTTGGACGAGAGAGTCACATGGAGTACTCACATTGATAAAGTCGTAGATAAATGTAAAAGGGTTTTAAATGTTATGAGGTGCTTGGCAGGCACTAAGTGGGGGGCTGATAAAGCTGCTTTGAGGAACGTATACACGGCCTTAATTAGATCAGCCATAGAATACGGACTAATAGTGTATGGGTCAGCTGCATACTCTTCTCTTCAAAAATTAGATAGAGTCCAGGCACAAGCACTAAGGATATGCTGTGGGGCAGTCAGATCTACACCAGTGTCGGCACTTCAGGTAGAGGTCGGAGAAGTACCTATTTCTTTGAGGAGAAAGCAGTTAATTGTTCATTACTGGGCAAATCTACAGGGTCATAAAGATACTCACCCTACTAAACAAACTGTACAAACAAGTTGGGAAAGTAACAAAATAAAAAAAGAAAGTTTTTGTTTTTGTGTTTCGGAAATATGTAAGGAATTCAAAGTTAAGGAATGGAATATTAGTCCGACGGTGTTGTTATCAGCTGTTCCACCATGGTTGCTACCTCAACCTATAGTAGATTTATCACTATTGAAACGGGTACATTCAATGAAAAACAAATTCAATGTACAGGCTTATGTGAACACTGTTCTACATGAACAATATGGGCACTTTATAAAAATATTTACTGATGGATCCAAAAATCCAGAAAATGGTTTAACGAGTTGTGCATTTTATGTTCCTGAGTTAAAAGTCAAAGTGGGAAAGCGTACAAGTGATCACATTGCAGTATATACAGTAGAGATGATGGCTATCTCTCTAGCACTTCAGTGGGTAGAGGAAATACAGCCAATGCGAGTGGTCATTTGCTCTGACTCCAGTGCAGCTCTGGAGAGTATAAACAACTTCTCTTCAGAATGTCGTCAGGATATTTTACATGAAATTTTACAAAGCATGTTTAGGTTAGTTCATCTGGGAATTGTTGTTCAATTTGTGTGGGTTCCAGCGCATGTGGGCATTAGAGGGAATGAAGTAGTGGATCAACTGGCAAAATGTGGTTTGAAAGCAAACCAGATTGATATTAGTGTACCCATCAGTAGAGCAGAAGTCAAATCTTTTACTAAAGTGGTTATCAAGCAACAATGGCAAAAACTATGGGACAGTAACACCAAAGGAAGACATTTATATCAGATACAAAGGGAAGTAGGAACAGGAAGCACGTGGGGTAGTAGTAGAAGAGAGCAGAGCATCAACAGCAGGATAAAATTGGGACACTCTGGACTAAACTCATCACTGCATCTGATTGGAAAACATCCAAATGGCAATTGTGATGGTTGCCAACAACCAGAGACAATACATCATGTATTTTTTAGCTGCCCGGACTATAACAGACAAAGATTCATTCTGAAAACTGCACTGGAACAACTCAACATCAAGGACATGGATTTCAAGGCAATATTTGAAAGTAAATCAAGAAATGAAGCAAACAAGCTGATCTTCAAATTCCTCAAAAGCACTGGTCTGAGGACAAGGATTTAGTATGAACATTTAGTAACTAAACAGTAGGTGGCGATATATGCTCCAAGTGGAAGCGATTCGCCATTAAAGTAAAGAAGAAGAAGAAGACTGGTTGCGACTCGCAAATCAAAGAGGAAGAAGAAGACTGATTTATTCCCTCCAATAAATATAAGAGATTGCTCCAATAAATTCACTTTTACAAGATGCCTGTGTGCTTTGTACCAGGTTGTAATCACAAAAGAGATCATACCACTTGCTCGTTCTATCGCTTCCCGTCTTATGAAAGGACCAGGAGTCGTTGGACCAAACATATCAGGTAATATACATGTTTTGCATGGAACATAGTCAAGTTAGCTATACCTAGCTAGTAGCGAGCATGTTAGTTAGCATTACATTACATTACTTAGCCTTGTCATTTGTATTAGCCTTAACATGAAGTAAACCAAAAATGTTAAACAGTAAGAGTAGTCATGATGGTAAGTATTTTGTGAAACATTTGAAGAGTAGCCTATCGCCCCCTCCACCAGGTGCTAAGGGGGCGGGAGGTAGACTAATGCCACATTAGCATATTTTCTACGGGGAGAGTCGAAGGAAGGAAGGCAGGCAGCTTTGCATGACATTCTTCTGGACGTGTTTCATTGTGATGATAGTGAGAGTGAGTCAATCTGTTTGTTGGAAAGACAGTAGTTGAGTGATTACTGAGAGAAAATTATTAAAATAGATAATGATTCAAAGTGTTGTTACTTTAAAGTGTTGTTACTGACCTTTTTCTCTTTTATTTTCTTTACCTCACCTGTAACTGCTGAGACCCTGAGGAACATGCACACTGGACTGACCTGCTCTGGCAACCTGATTTCCACTGTACGTAATAGTATTTGGTTATGGTATATTATTTATATACATCAAAGGCACAATGCACCCCCCAGAGACACACATGTATTGAGTGTGATATTTTGCATTGGTCATGTGAAATCATCTTTACATACTAGAAAACTATAGGAGCGGCAACTTGTTTTGAAATTGAATTTTTAATATCCGATAATAAAGTTGATCTGTTTTCTTTATTCTTCTCTTCCCAGCTCCATCCATCACCATTCTCTGTTCCTGCAGGTCCTGCTTGCTAATCAATATTCATATTTTTTTTACACAATTACAAATAAAGTCAATGTATTGTATGACATGAAGTTGTGCTTCATTCCGAGTCAATAATAAATTCATTCTGCCTTCAACTGCACAATGATTGTGGACTGCACCGACATCCATGTAGCTGCCCCCCAGTAAGATGAACCAAGCAAAGTTGACATACTCAACATACAGCTGTGCTCTTAAGTTTACATGAAGAATTTGTGAAATATTGGTAATAACAGGTTTAAATGATTATTAGTAATTAATTATATAATTGTCTCATTGTAAACGAGCAGACAGGGAGCCAGACGAGAAAAGCAGAATATGCAGCTGCCATTTTCCACATGGAAAAGAGAAAGGGCCAAGTGTATTTGAGTGGACAAAAGAGAAATCCCAAATACGAAAAATAAAATTATACAATTTACAGATATGTATACAAATATATATATCCTATATACACCATGTATAATGATGGTGTATGATGTAGAAGGAAGTGTGGTAGATAACAAGTAAATATAGAGTTACATACAGATCCATGTTACAGCAAAAGATGGAATAACTAAGAAGCACGCAGTATAATAATAATAATAATAATTACACGCAACAATTAAATAACTGCTCAGCATCTCCACCACAATCCCAATCTGCTGTGTCCCGTTTTCTTCCCCTCTGCATAACACCCCATCACACATACGAAACACAACGCAGAGTCCGAGGGTGTTAAGAGTATGTTTATTTAAATGTCCTCTCTACTGGCCAACACAGGGAGCATATGCTGGGTGTAGAATTGTTCCAGGAGGAGGAGATTTCCATGCCATGCAGGGTCTTTGGGGATGGGGATGATAATCGCCTCCTTCGTGGTCCACAGTAGCAGAGACTCCGGTCTGTGATGTGCAGCTGTTATATAATATACAATACATTTTTGAAAAACATTTGATCAACAAAAAAGGATTTGGTCAGGATCTAGAGTCAGTGTGTAGTTTATTAATTAATCAATGCTCTCTACATTAGGAAAACACATACCAGTGTACCAGAGGGAGTCACACACAGCTGTGCCTAGATAACCAAACAAATTGACAACAGGGATGCAAACTCATCAGGTATGAAAAAGGTGACAAGGATCCGAGCCCCCTGACCCCACAGAATATCGGCTTTAAAATGAGGAATAACAGAGGATTTTAGCAGTCAGAACAACTAAAGCAACAGTGTTAATAATAACAGAAACGCCAAAGAGTCACATAATAGAAATATATAAAAAGCATTTATTTTTTATTGTGTAGCAGTCAGTTTATAATTTTGTCAGCACTGTTGAGCATTTTGAAAATGTATTTTCATGCCTCTGTGCAAGGCTTAATCTTTCTATCTTTATAGCCACTGGTGTAAAGTAACTAAGTTCATAAACTCAACAAGTACTATACTTGGGCACAATTTTGAGATACTTGTACATTACTTAAGTATTTCAATGTTTTGCTACTTTGTACTTCTACTCCACTACAGTTCAGAGGTACATGCTGTACTTTTACTCCACCACATGTATTTAATCCCTTTAGTTACTTTACAGATGTGGATGAATGATGTGAAATATAATCAAGTGTTAATTCCGACTTTAGTTCCACCTGGAGTAAATCCAAAAGCTACCCTGCAGTATACAAAGTCATTCAAACTAGCTGCACCTTTACCAGCTTTGATAACACTTTAATGATCAATCATTATAAAACATATCATATTATTCTGAAATGGACCAATCTGCAAAATGACTAATTTTACTGTCGCTACTTTCACTATATTTTGATAATAATACTTTTTCTACTTTTACTTGAGGAACATTTGGAATGCAGGACTTTTATTGTAACAGAGTATTCCTACACTCTGGTACTTCTACTTTTACTCAAGTACAAGATCTGAGTACTTCTACTTTTACTCAAGTACCCTACACGATCTGAGTAGGCTACTTCTACTTTTACTCAAGTACAAGAACTGAGTACTTCTACTTTTAAATCAAGTACAAGATATATACTTATACCACCTCTGATTATACCCTATGAAAAAAACGATTAGAAAACGAAGACTAAAGCTAACGTTAGCAGATAGTGACAATCAAGAGAAGAAGAAGAAGAAGATAGTGACAATGTATGCTAGTTAGCTAGCTCAACGATAATATTGCGACGGGAAGAAAAACACTTTTCAGTGCACATCACGCTCTGCCGCTCCGACAGGGAGCTCTACTCTGAACACCTGAACGGCCCGTTCTAACAGCTGTTCACCAGCGGTCCAGTCTGTGCCACAGTGACTCCGGACGCACAGTTAATATTAACGAACGCACCGTAGGTAATGTAGCTGCTGAAGCTAGACCATCATCGCCGAGCAGCAGAGGCTTATTATACATCATGAGCAGAGCCGACAGGCAGGAAGACTCGAGCACACAGCTCGCGCTTCATTATAATATATAAAAAAAGCTTGCGGCCGCACATTAATCCGGATCCCAGACCCCCTCCCATACCCCAAAATATTTTTATATATTTATATACATTATATACATGAATCACACAAACGACCTATTTTGGATTCAAAACGGAGAATTTCGCCGAAAGGTCACAAGTTTACATCCCTGGACAAGATAAGCAAAATCCTTGAATCTACACACAGCAAATAAACTCAAATGACACAACGAGATGTAAAAAGGAGATCACACATATAGTCGATATAAAACTGGCCGCTTCAATCTGAAGAGCAACTAAAACAAAACACAGGAGTGTATCTTGTTCTTGTGAACACTAATGTTATCCACAGCATACACAGACACCACGAAGTTCTTAAGGAGAAAACTAGTTGCTAAAACAAAACACGTTAGTGTACCTTGTTAGCTAGCTGACATTAACCTTAAACATTGCACTCATATTACTCACTGAAACCTTGTAAAGCCGGTCCCGCATGCTGGCTCTTACAGAACCGCTCCCTTTCGTGTATGTACAGCTCTCAACATGCCTAGACTTGTAGTGATTTTCACCTCGTTTTATACTTTTTCGCCTCATTCTGAAAGAAACAGGTGAAATTTACTAACGTGACAGCCATCTTTGTGATGGTGACGCGTATTGTGCGAGACCAGAGACCTGTAGTTCACTGAGCGGTTTCACACAAAAAAAATTGTAACTTCACAGTTTTACGACACATTTTTATTTTTTTAACTTGCAAAATGTTCTTTTAATTTGACAAACATCATATGTGTCATTCGTGGCACAATTCAAACGGGATCGAAAGATGACTTTTCTCTCTCCATTGACGTCAATGTATAATTTTCCGCTTCCGGGGTCCCATGGGTCGGAAGTAGATGGGCGGGACTTCGCCTCTCTATACAGGAAACCAAAGACAGATCTAAACAAGACAAAACACAACGCAGACAGAAAACCAAAGACAGATCTAGACAAGACAAAACACAACACGGACAGACCGTGACACCTAGGCCATTAAAAGAAACCGAATTCCTTACAAAGTACTTCATATTCTACCAGTTGTTAAGTGTTACATACATCAAAGTGTATCTAAAAGTATCTTAGTAACACAAGAAAAGAGAAAAAAGCATTGATGTTAACAAAACAGGATTGTTCTACTGAAATAGCGTTAAAATCAAAAGTGCCTTTAAAGAAAATGTATTCAAAGTATTTTATTTTCAAAATAAGGTTTTGCATACATAAAAAGTGTATCTTACAGTTCCTTTGTGAAATAATTACACAAAAATCTGCCGAGTGTCAGTAAAAAATGTTAAAATCACAAACTTGTCCTTTAGAGAAATAGTCTTTAAGAAAAAATCTAATCAGACAATGTACTTCATTTTCTAGTTTTAAGGTTTTGCATACCTCAAAGTGTGTCTAAAAGTATCTTGGCAAGAGAAAAGGCCAAAATCTGCCTAGGCCATTAAAAGAAACCGAATTCCTTACAAAGTACTTCATATTCTACCAGTTGTAAAGTGTTGCATACATCAAAGTGTATCTAAAAGTATCTCAGTAGCACAAGAAAAAGAGAAAAAAGCCAAAAATCTGCCTAGTGTCATAAACAAGTGTCCAAAAGTATCTTGGTGGCAGAAAAAAGCAAAAAATTAGTAAAGTCATCAAAAATCACATTTTTTAACTGGATTGTCTTACTTAAATCAAAAAGCTGCCATTAAGAGTCACATTCTTAAATAACAGCTATTTAGACAAAGTATTTGATTTTTCTAGTTGTTGTTTTTTTCAAAGTGTGTCTAAAAGTATCTTGGCAAGAGAAAAAAGCCAAAATCTGCCTATTGTCAGTAAAAAAGTGTTAAAATCTTAAACTTGCCTTTTAGAGTCACAGTCTTTAAGAAAATACATTTGTTACAAAGTAATTGACATTCTACCTGTTGTAATGTTTTCAGACAACAAGCTGTATCTAAAAGTATCTTGGCTGCAGAAAAAACAAAAATCAGTAAAGTCATCTAAAAAACATATATTTAAAAAAGTAATGTTAGTCAAGTCAAGTTATCAAAACTGCATTGTTTCATCGAAACAGTGTTAAAATCACAAACTCTTCATTTAGTGTTTGATTCTTTAAGAAACTCAATTCATTACAAATCAATGAATATTTTTACCAAGTTATAAAGTTTTGCATCCAATAAAGTGTAACTATAAGTATCTTTGTCGGAGAAGAAATTAAAAATAATTTAAGTTATTTCCAGAAAACTGGATTGTCTTAAAATTCCAAAGTGCCTTTAAGGGTCACAGTCTTAAAGAAAATCTGTTCAGAAAAAGTACTTAACTTTCTACCAGTTGTAAAGTTATCATACCTAAAACTCTATCCAAAAAGTAAGAGAAAGACAACGAGATAAAAAAGCTAAATCTGCCTAGTGTCAGTAAAAAAGTGTTAAAATCACAAACTTGCCTTTTAGAGTCACATTCTTAAATAACATCTCTTTAGACAAAGTATTTCATTTTTTATAGTTTTAACTTTTTGCATACATACAGTCTTACAGTTCCTTTGTGAGAGAATCTTCCTTATAGTTAATAACGTAATTAAACAATAAAAAAGGCATGATCATGTGGGCATTAAGATCTTTAAACTATTATTACCCTCTTCAAAGAGACTTCCTTGTAGTTAATAAAATAATTAAAACATTAGTTCACAAGCCATACAACTTGAGAGAACATCCAGTTCACAAGTCATACAATTTCAAAAAGAACATCCTTGGTTAACAACAACTTCATAGGGGCTTTTAAAGTTGTGTGAAGTAATTAAACATTAAAAAATACAAGATCAGGGGGTCATTAAGATATTTTAAATTATTATTACCCCCCTTCATAAAAGAGACCTCCTTATAGTTAATAAAGTAATTACACATTAGTTCACAAGCCATACAACAACAACAAATAACATCTTTAGTTAACACAAATCATATTAAAAAAACTAATCTAATTTAGAGAGGACAATAAAAGTTTTAGATGACTTAGTGAGTAAAAATGAATGGCTTTTTATTTAGTTTGAGCGTATTTGTTTTTAAAAATAACAACACCCCCCTATCTTTCTGGCTTAGGATAACAACAAAACCGGGGGTGACAGGAGGGGGGAGAGAAAGTGGGGGAGAAGAAGGGGTGTGAGGGGGAAGGGGGGAGACAATCTCACACATCCAGACTCCATTTTTCATGAAGACCCTCAGACGGAGGGTCTGAACCCGGCACAGATACTGTGTCCGTTTCTTGACTGGCGCTCCCGACGGATGGCGGTAAGTTGTCACAGGCGTCTCGCTGATTAAACCCAGATAGATGCGTCTCTTGGCCATTTTTCTTTTTTGAAAGGTGACTTGATGAGTGGAAATGACTGGCTTTTTATCTAGTCTGCACGGATTTCTTCTTTTTTTTTACCTAACTCCACCCCCCACTATCTTCTGGCCTCATAGCCAAAAGAAGCGGGTGTGACAGAAAGGGGGGAGAGGCAGGGAGTGTGAGGGGACGGGGTGCGAGACAGTCTCACGCACAACTTCAAAGAGACTGTCTTAATCAACACATAGATTAACATCAAAGGCTTATAACATGCCGGTGCGATATCATACCGGCATGTTATAACACCTCAACCCTCACATCAAAGGACAGACATCAAAGGCTAATTAGATTAAACAACAGAGGTGCTACTACAGGGGTGCATTTCACACGTATACGTGTGATAACACCTCAAAAAAAGGGAGGCGGGACTTAGCTCATTAGCACAATTGGGGGCGGGCCCACCTGTCACTTTGTATGCATACTAATGTGATTGAAACAGCATGTGTACTACTACTTTAGTTCTTATTTTATTTTATTTATTTGGGTCTACAACAGATGATACAAATGTTTGTGTCAGTAAATGTGTACTAACAGAGGCGGGGGTGTGTGTCGAAATAACGGGGACAGAGCTGGCTGCTGTCAGACGATCAGCTGTGCAGCGTCATCACAAACGGACGTCGCTTCACGTGACGCTCCGGAGGAAAGGACGTCCCATTGCTCTTAAAACACATTTCCCTACTTCTCGTGGTTTCCTTGCGCCTCTCCATGCTTCCCTGGTGGGAGGGACTAGTCACAGGGAAATGACGCAAGTGAGGGACGCAAGGAATCCATTTAACCGAAGTGAAAGGACCCACAGACAGGAAACCAAAGACAGATCTAAACAATGCAAAACACAACGCAGACAGAAAACTAAAGACAGATCTAGACAAGACAAAACACAACACAGACAGATCGTGACAAATTAGTCGTATAGGCTTAATTAAAATGCGCTAATTTGCTTGAAGTTACCAAGGCATTGCAGGTGAAAAGGATCAAACAACAAAAACACATCGCCTCACAACTTCCCCAGATAGTTACTTACGTCAAGTCAGTATTTTCCCCTGAAATGTTATGTTTAAATATGAAGATTAGCTTTAAATCTATAGATGAATTCAGACATGGTAGTAAAACAAACACCATTTAAATGTGTTTCTTGGAAGTTTTATTTCCATTAGTGAAAGAAAACATGGAAGCAAAATAGACCAAAATAACAAGTAGGATACATGAAAAACGATATTTTTGCCTGTAATGTCCTTAAACAATCACTTCATAATTTTGATTGTTGGCTGCTCATTTGATAACTATTCATTTTACTAGTTTGTTGTCTGCTCTTGTGCATTGTGAATACTAAAGAAGACCATTGTCTCTGCGTCAGCTGATTATTTTTGTAGAATTCTGTTGATCATTAAACAATTGCGTGAGTGTGAGGGTATTAAAATAAATGTGTCAGTAAGTCAGAGATGTGCAACTATATTTAACTTTTTCTTTTAAAACATTTTTTTATAAAAGATTAGAAGTGCCCCTTTTTCTCATTTGAGCACCCGCCCACCAAAATGTCTGTGCACGTCCCCGGTTCTTCGCGACTCAGGAGTCCTGCAGGAATCCGAAGGACAGTGAACAGCGTTATGACTAGAAAGGATCCGTCTAAATATGTCTAAATATGACGTCACGTTCTCGTTGTAACTCTCGTTGGAGCGACTCGGAAACACATCAACAGCAGTAACAAGATGCAACATACACATTAATGCAGCAGGATAATAGAAACACTGAAAGGGAACATTTTATTGCACCATGGAGCTATCTTGGGACTTTTACTGCGACAACGTTGCCTTGCCTATGAATCAAAAATAAACCATAGTGTTGGTGATCTACAGTGTTGTCATTCTTCTTTGAACAGCAAGACCGCTACCAAGATAGCTCCTGGTGTAATAAAGTGTTCCCTTTCAGTGTTTTACTATTATGTCTGATGTTTCTCCATTAATATTGCTGCTGCATTAATGTGTATGTTGCATGTTACTGCTGTAGATGTGTTTCCGAGCCGCTCCGATTACAACGAGAGTTAAAACGTATGGTAACAACCAGCGCCATATAGACTGAGAGTTACGTCATCTCCGTTCACTCCAATGGACCACTTTTTTACAGCAATGGCGGATCGTGGAGCCTCTCAATCGTTCCCCGGAAGTTAGCGCCAAGGCTAGCAGAGCTGTAGAGTTGCAGCATAATAGACCGTTCGTGACGGACTTTTAAAGGTAAGAAGAAGCTTAAAGATTTATATTGCGGATATTATCAGTACATCTGATTCAAATTAACATGTGTATAAAAGGATGTCAGTGGATTATCCCTAAATTAGTAGATTTAAGGAACGTTTACAGATAACAGATTAAGCTAGGATACCATACCATAGTACCATACACTATACCAGGGGTCGGCAACCTTTTTGATATGAAGTGCCATTTAAAAAAAATAATGTTATCAGCGTGCCAACGATCGAGAATTATCAACGGGGGGGGGGGTGAGGAGCTTGACGCCCGTCAACTATCAGCAGGAGGGCGGGGGAGCCTCGCTGCGGGGAAGCAGTGTGTGGACCTGTCAGCGCAACTTACATGATGCCGAATTTAACAAACACATTTAAATAATTGGTTTAAACGGCATAATAATAAGGACGATCGTCCGTTCTGTGATTCTCCAGAACACACAAGTTATGATGTTAGGGTCATGCAGAGTGAGATGAGATCGCTGTCCCTTTAAGAGAGAGAGAGAGAGAGAGAGAGGGGTGCGGCTTGTGCATGTGTGTTTGTGAATGGTAGAGCGACATTGAGGGAACGTGTGTATGTTTCTGGAAGTGAAACGGGAAAGCAGAAAAACAGGTCTGTGATGTATTTTGTGAAACAGAAGAACAGCTAAATAAATGCAACGTCCTCCCAAGAAGAGCTCGCCTCTCTCCAGTCATTTAAGCTAAAGTGGGTTATTGAACCTGAAGCTTGTTGCTTCTGCCCCTCCTCGACTACGGTCTGGGATGGCCAGTCAGATCGCCACTGGGCTTTCAACTAAATAAACACAGCCACGCAAAAACTGCGTCATTTGTACAGCTCCTTATGGGTACTGCAATTAGTGAAGTGCTTTCCTCCGTGGTGAAACGATCAGCACTGCACCACGGAGGAAAGCGGCAGAAAGTCACCTGGAGATAAAGAGAGCGGGGCTGCGTTGCGTGCATGGCTTCCTTTTGCAGGTAACGCGCTCTGGCGGCGGTCTCGCGTTCAGGATCCGAAAATTAATTTAAATATTTTGCACACTTATTCCACTTATTCCTAGTGTGCCACTGGTTACGGTGCCGCGTGCCAATGCTGGCACGCGTGCCAGGGGTTGCCGACCCCTGCACTATACCATAGTGGTTGAATACACAATATTAGGAAACACTTTATACTTACTGGACATGTTATACTCATTATATACTGTATATAAAATATGACCAAGAATGTGAGACAACTTTATAGAAATTCATATCACATCTGTTACTGATGCCATTTGTCATACTTTGTTAAACTCACAAATAATAAAGTTCCATAACTTCAGTTGGGAACAAAGACCACACCTTATCTCCCCAAGGCAATTTCCCATCCAATAGGTGTGCTATATACGTGTGTATAACCCTTTCTCCTGTCTGTTACTCCCTCTTTCAGCACAAGAACCAGAGGGGGATTCAATGGAGCCTGAATACCTGCACTGAGACCCTCACCCTGCACCCTGAGTCTCAACTCTCAGTGTTTTTCAAGCCTTTCCCTGTTTTTTTGTATTAAACAAAACATTAACCTCACATATTTTTTTGCTGTTGGTCGTGAAATTGCTCCTGCTGACTTGTGCCAGCCATTTTTTCCTCCGCTCTGTGTCAGTGGGGAAGCCGTACATTCGTACTCCTTTCTCAGAGCGATTTGAGCATCCCCAGGCAGCACAGCAAACCATGGTGGCGACTAGGAGGCAGCACTGCAAACCAGGACAACACGGAGGAAAAGGCACAGACAAACTGCATGATATGCTATTCAATGTTTATTGAATTCCATGTATTTGCAATGGATGTTCCTAAAACAACACATTTAACATCATCATCATCATCATGCTGCTGCTGCTGCTGCTGCTGCTGCTGCTGCTGCTGCTAGTCCTTTGATAGTCACCTGTCGGTCTCCTGTCCTTTCTGAAAGCCATAAAGATGACATTAGTCATTTAGATAACTTGTGTCCTCAATTACCATGGGATTACTGAAACTACCATGAATTTAAGAAAATGGTAGAAATGAATCTAATCTGAATTTTGAAGCATTCCTTTAGATCCCCTCTCTCTAAATATATCAATAAACATTAGAAAGTGATGCTCCTGACTACCATACAGGTTTAAGAAGATAATATTGGTTTTAAAGAATTCAAAGCTATAAATAAACAGCAACAGGCTCTTTAACCAAGGCACTGTTAGCCTAACATGTAAAATAGTTGTTCACACTAATGCTAATATTATCACTTAATATTAGCAAATTCTATTTTTTAAAACATATTGATGTAAATACATACACATATCGATTTATTGTATAAATATTGCAAATCAAAACCTTTATTCACTAATAATTACCAAAAATCGTAGTTCTATCTCCTGTTATCAATGCATTCACATTGCCCGCCATGAACTTCCGGGGAACGATCCTCATCTACATGAACCACGTGACGATAACCGTTTTTGGACTTCCGCTGTGTAACTCTTCTATCTATATGGCGCTGGTTACAACGAGAACGTGACGTCATATTTACACAAGACGGATCCCAGCCGAACAAGAGTGAGAGGGAGCACACTCCTAAAATATGGGCTCAGAACAGTCTCATAATACACACATGCAAACAGAAGGATTTCCGCATCCACACTTGTGTTTTTCAATGCACACACAAATGTGTTCCGTTTCATATACATGTAAATAACTTTTTTTTTTAATCCAAACACAGAAAAAAGTTTTAACATATGTATTTTTGATCCACACATATTTGTTTTCCGTTTAAATCACCTGAACCTGCAAACACAAACCGCTTTCTGTGCACGGATCGCTGTGCATTCGTGTGTGGGTTTTTTCAGACTCCGCTGACGCTCACCCGATTCGTACTTGTAATTTCTCTCATCTATAGCCATTCAGATGTCTCCTCCAGTCTAAGCCAATCACATGTGTGACCCCCACGAGGGTATGATTTATTGCGTTTATGACACTTCATATACGCATTTTGCGCAGTCCGGTCAGCTCGCTAAACAGAGGGCGGAGCTTCAGGTGATCATGCAGAGCTGCATGTCTCCGTCAGACTCAGCAGCTGATCTGATCTCTCTGTTGCGTCCGGTTACACTTCACTCGCATTTATGTCCATATCGATCACATCCAGCTCTCCTGATCGGCCTTTATAGAGAGCACCGATCAAACTATTTAGAGTGAATATCGGCCGATAACGACCGGTGGGGCTCTCCCCCGTTGACAGTTCACTCTCTAGCACTGGCTTCGTAGTGAATAATATAAAGGCTTGTATTTGCGTGCATTTCCTGGGACTCCCAGCAGCTTCTACTGAAGCCTTCCGAGTAAATCGCCAGAACGCCGACACCTCCTCATCTCCACCGCTCCCATGTTTTATTTTGTGTTGCCATAAGTTAGTCTCTTTGCGTTTCTGCGCTGGGCTAATGCTAATAATGCTAATGCGAGGATAATAAAATGGTGGCTTCACAACACTTTTTTTGAGTTTTACGGGGCGTGGTTTGCAATCCGCCCAGCCAATCAGAAATATAGCTCTTTTCTCACAAGAGAGCCGCATGAGAGTCCCTGCTCTCTAGCAGGGACGGAAAAGGGGGTAAAAAGATTCTCATTAACAAATTTTTTTTCCGGCTCTTTTTGGTGTGAACTCGACATTTTGGAACTATATCGGAACTAAAGTGGGAAAAGTACTCCGGTGTGAACACGGCTAATGTACTGAGAGTGGAGGTGTCCTGAGATTAGCGCCTGCAGGCAGGCTCCATGGACCTGTCAGCTCCGGACTACGCAAAATGCGTACATGAAGCACTACGTCATGAACGCAAGAAATCTACCCTCGTGGGGGCGCGCTCATGTGATTGGCTTAGAATTGAGGAGACATCTGATTGCCTATAGAAAAAATTACAAGTACGAATCGGGTGACCGTCAGAGTAGTCTCAAAAATCCCACACACGAATGCGCAGCGATCCGTGCACAGAAAGCAGTTTGTGTTTGCAGGTGCAGGGGTTTTAAACGGAAAACAAATATGTGTGGATCAAAAATACCTATGTAAAACTTTTTTCTGTATTTGGATTTTATTTACATGTATATGAAACGGAACACATTTGTGTGTGCATTGAAAAACACAAGTGTGGATCTGGAAATACAAGGGTGAATCCTTTTGCGGATCATGAAATACAAGTGTGAATCCTTCTGTGTGCATGTGTGTATTATGAGACTGTTCTGAGCCCATACTAAAAAGTCTCCCACCTTTTTTTAAATAAACCTCGTACTGTGTGTGTCACTGTAATCCGAAATCAAACGCACTCAGTGGCTTTCTGAGTGTTAAATCCCATCTCTATTGCTCTACGATAGATAGGTCTTCTTTTTTTTGATGAATGAATGTTTCAGTTGAAGGAATTTGGTTCCTATGTGCATTTGTTTCTTCGGACAATTTCAGTGTAACACAACTTGCGCATGCGCACTTTTCCGTGTGTGGTGGCAAAAGGTTTGAGTTGTCGAGCTAAACTTTGCAGAATTAAAATGATAGCATGGTTTTGTGTTACTAGAAACAGCGGTGCCTTGTTCATGCAAAACTATTGGAATATACTCCGTTTTTACGAAGGAAAAAGTCCACGTCCCAGTTTGTTAGCATAACTAACTAGCGTTTGTTTGGCTAGCTAGCGATGCAGGGAGGGCAACGTTGTGAATCTAAATAACGCTTAACTGTATTGAATGGACTCCAAGTAATTACATTCTTACATTTATTTATCTGAGACACATTTCATACTTTCTAGAGTTTGCTTACAGCTCAATCGTTCTTTATATAGTCAACAGCTGTTGTATTGTTATCTTTGACTTGCACAATAATGTGACTGCAGTCCCGTGGAATCAGAATGGACAGGGACTTGTTGAGGCAGTGTTTGACATATCATGGAGAATCATTGTTCAACAAACTCAAATGTGAACAAATAGAAAACCCAGACTTCCAGGCTGTGGTGTCTGACCTGTGCAAGGCCACGTGTGAAAGGTATTTCATCCTGTTCCTTTTTTTTTGTTTAGTTGTGAATATATTTAAACTTTGCATATTGACGTTCATACACCATAGTTTGAACTTCCATTTAAACTTTTCCTGTAGAAAAACAATCCCTTCCTACATTTGCACATACAATATTTTGCTAGTAGTTAATAGTTTTTCCTCTTATTTTATTAATCTCTTGACTATTTGTTGGTGTCACTTAATGTTGCAACCAACAATTATGTTCATTAGCAACAAATAACGCAAAATTGTTTCCTTGAATTCTTTGAAAGTGTGAATAGTGTCACAATTTCCTTAATTCCAAAGGCTGACTTCCTTGCTTGTCTGACCAGCAGTTCCAAGCCAAAACATCTTAAGTTAAAATCTTTAAATTAATGAATATTTGGCATTTTTGCTTGGAAAAAGTCGGAATTATATCAAAAATAATGGTCTTTTAATTTGTATTTTTGGTTGAACCATCTCTTTAAATCCATTTATTTCAGTGGTAGGCTTGTTTAGGGGATATCTTTATTACTTATACAGTAGGCCTTATGGATATTGTATTTGTTTCTTGTGTTGGTAATCTGACGCCTCTTGTGATTGCCCGGCAAAGCCTCTGGATCTCTAAAACAGAGATGTTGTGATTTCATATTGTGAATTTGTCGCTTGAAGAAGGCCCATAACTGAAAAGTGTCCTCTCCCTGTGCACCTGTATACCATGAGTTAAAGATAACAATAATGGATCATTCCTGATATTGTACCGCTTTGTCTCTTTCCTCTGGCTTTTGTATCGGGAAGAAGCTAGGAAAGGAATCAAGGATGTACAAACTAGTCAATGAAAAAGGTGTGACGGTTATTTGCTTAAAAGCCTCTATTAAACAGTGACAATTTTTGTTTTTTGTGCAGCAAGAGTGATGGGCAGGACAGCCCCCTTGTTGAGCAGTTCATTGCCAGAAAGGCTGACATCCTTTTCTGTCCAACATGGAAAACAGCCACTCACAAAGAGCAGGAGGAGGAGGAGGAGGAGGAGGATGCCGCAGGTTTGTGTTTAACTACAACACTCAGCGCTCGTCCACATTACGCTCCCAATTTTTATATACAATAAATGTTGAATGTGTGGGTAAGGTATGTCATAATAATATGATGATAATAATAATAATTGGATTTGTACCATTCGTCTCACAGCTTTAGGTCTTTTTTCATACTTCTGCTTGAGACTTAAAAAGAATGGTTGAATACTACATTAAGACACAATTAAATGGCTACTATGGGCACTAACATCATCACACAAATCAGAACAATTAGCGTCATTGAATCCACAACAGTCTCAGCTTTTCCCACTTTATACAAACCCAAGAGTGTCAAGGTGCTCCTGCTGCAGAAACCATTTTGAGATTTGGTGAAAATAACTTGTTTATTCTGCATTCACAAAACTGCATGATTTTTGATACACCGGACTCCAGTGAATATGGCCATGCCATCTTTTGAGCATTATTAAGCATCCTTCCAGACAAGCTAGCTTATGAATTCCTTTGGTATTCTTGTTTTATATGATATGAAAACTGAGCCTAATACAGCCTCTAAGAGAACGCTTAATGCTGATTTCCATTGGCAGGTTAAATGTCTTGTTTTGTCACAAAAAACTTTAAGATATTCAGTTTAATATTATATACAATAGAGAAGTAGTAGTACAAAGTTGTAATCATCCACACCTAAGAGGAAATAAATGGCGTTATTCAAATAGTTTCCGATTACTCTCCCGTTGATCAAATCGTTGCAGCTAATTTTCCTCTTTTCAATTGGCAAAAAAACCCTTTTCAACGAACAGCTCTCATGTTGTTCAGTCCCCTCGAGCTATCTGGGATCACCTAAACTGTCTTTTAATACAATATAGATGATGTATATAGATTGTAACGTACCTTTTTTTGTAACATTCTTGCTGGGCTTATTTCATAGCAGCATTTTATTCTTTCGTCTGCTTTTCTTTCAGAGCCCTATGCCATCATGCCACCGATGGAGATATTCATGGAGGTGTCTTATGAGGAGAGAAGGACCATGTTGTATAGGGACTTGGAAAAGGGAGACATTTTGGTGGGGAGGATCAACAACATCAGAGAATACGGCTTCTTTCTCACTCTGCTTTGCACGGCAGGAGGATTGAGGAGAGACATAGAAGACCTGGAGTTGTCGGTATGTCACTCAAGCTATGTCAAAAATCTTTTTAAAGATGTAAAGCGCTCAGTCATCCTTGTAGTTTCAGCAGATAGGAATGATCAGTTGGCCAGCTTTACTGGTACCAACTCTGCTTCCCTCAACTCCTTAATGACTGACATTGGACAATTTGTCTCATCTACGCATACTGTGTTTCATACCTTTGTTTGGCTGCTGGGAATCTTCTCTTCTAAAGGCTCAGCAGGACCTGCTTTTCTTCAAGAATTCACAGAACTATGGTTATTTTAGTAACCTCATTCCGACCTCACACCTGGTAGAAAACACAGTACTCATCATTTCAGTCATTTATCAACCGGCCATTTGTTCTCTTCCCTTTCTACCTTCAGGCTCTGTGTCACATACGAGAAGTTCCCTCCACTGGCAGCCATGACGATCCTCTGTCCTATTACCACATCGGGGACTTCATTAGAGGTCAATGTTTTTCTCATATTCACTTTTTGTCTGAAGTTTCCTTTGCACACATGCAGCACTAAACACGAGACCTTGGCCGTTTCTCAATCGCGAGGATACTGGCTTGGTAGTCGCATACTTCCAAGTTACTTCCTTCAGAAACAAAGCAAGTATACTTCCAAGCCACGGCTTCGGAAAACAAAGAAGAATGGAACAGGCTAACAAGTGTGCCACTCTCTCTAACGGTTTCAACATAAACTGTACCGAAAATATATACCTCACGATCTAATTATGAACTTGCTTTACTTTCACGGAACACATTTTTGGTGATAACAAATGCAACAAAGTAACATATTTACCAACACATGTTCTACGCCACTACATACTTACATTTAAATGTGTGCTGCGCTGTGTCGGTTCAGCCATTCTCCGCAAGGGTTTTTGAAATTGGTCCGTGCGCAAAGCATTGTGGGGATTTGAAGGACGCGAAGTCTACCCACGTGCAGCCTCGAAATTACCCCCAAACCAACGACGTGGCCTCGGTGGAATTCCAAGTATGCTGGAGATTGGAACAGTCCTTCGGCGGCACTCGATGACGTAGCAACCTTGAAATATTGGGCTTGGAAGCCAGTTTCCTCGCGATTGAGGAACGGCCCTTGTTTCTAGATAATTGGTTGTTGCTAGGCATCTGTAACACAACCAACTGTGTGCATATTTTTGTGACTTTCAGCCAGCTTCCAATTAAACTGCTAATATACAACCAATGTATATGTAAAGCTACCCTAAATGTCTGCAACAACAGACACTTATGTTAGCAAATCTAAGTGCTTCATTTTCTCCTTTTGTAGCTGCAGTGAAAGACATCGATCGCTACCAGGAGAAAATCACAGTTTCTCTCCAACAGGCTGCTCTTTCTCCCGGCTTGGAGCACATCAAGCTGGGTGTCTTTCCTCGCGAGGAGTTGCCCATACACTACAGGTAACTACACAACATGAAATGACAAAATAAACAACACAAACCTCTAAAAAGCTAATCCTTATTTAAAAAAAGAAATGTATAATACAAATCCAAATGTGTATGAAAAGGTTTGGTGGTGTACTGAACAGCAATTGTAACATTACTTTTTGAATGTATATCTTAATGAATGGATGTGGGATGCATTTTAATCAAACATCCCACTAAGAAGAAGGATACTTGCTTTATACCAAATGTACCTTATGTAATATAGATTATTCTAGGTACTTAAAAAAAGCTCAATCTCATTCATGAATATAGCTCATGTTCACTTTTTTCACTGTGAGCTTTGTAAATGCTTAGTGATCACCACAGAAGATAAAATAAGCCCTTCAACACACAACCAGTTTTTTCTTGTAGATCGTGTAACTGTCTGACTCCTCTCCTCTTTCTTTTAGTCGTAGCCTTCGTGCAGCCGCTGACTCCCGTGAGACATACGAGTGTATACTGAAGAGCTGCCATGGTTACCACAACCCCTCTGTGGTGGAATACCTGCTGGAGAAGGTGGGAGTTAGTGACACCCAACCACCATCAATGATGAGAGGACTGCAGAGGTAAACAAACGGCTGACATCTTATCCCTGTTGTCCCTCTGTGTTAAAAATGTCGAGGCAAGTTGCAATCCGTGAAAATAATCACTTTTAAGTTGGTTATCGTAAGCTGGCCTGAAAAAATATATGACTGAGAATGGCACCTGGAGAGTGCAGAACTTCCAGCCATGCCAACTGTGCATTCATGTGATCTCTGGACTGTCCCATCCCCGAGCTGGGAAATCATGTGCTAATACTGAGTTGTTGAAACCCTGGAGTTTACCCAGAAGTCAGTATTTGACTTGCCCCAGTACAAAGGCCAACGCTCTTAGAACATCAGCCTTGCATGTCTTGTAACAGCCAGACCCCAGCCAGTGTTAATGTTTTTTTACTTTAATCTTGGCAAGCTGTTATTCGGCCTTTGCTGTAGGCAGGTAAACACTGCTTCTCTTTAAGAACAGGAAGCCTACAGCGTTGACAGAGAGCGGGTAGACGGTCGATACTCACTGAAGTTCTGTCTCTTTTCTCCACAGTAAACTTTTTCACGAGGAGGATTTTGCCTCAGCAATCAGGAAGAGACAGTCTGCATCGTGGGCCTTGAAGTGGTAAAGCTTGAGTGTTTCATTGGTCTCTCATAGATACCACAGCACAAAGGGAAAATCAGCCCATGTTCTAGTCTTTCTTCCTCTGACGTTAATAAAATCCTTTTTCCGTGCTCCTTGTCTGCCTTTGCTCTCTCAGTGTCCGTGCAGGTGTAGACCACTTCAAACATGGT
This sequence comes from Notothenia rossii, assembly GCF_949606895.1. NCBI lineage: Eukaryota > Metazoa > Chordata > Actinopteri > Perciformes > Nototheniidae > Notothenia > Notothenia rossii. The sequence continues at coordinate 73,094,385 of NC_136912.1, forward strand.
CGTCATGTGGAAGCCATGAACGAATACAACAAAGCGCTGGATATCGACACTAATAATGTAGAAGCACTGGTGGCACGTGGAGCTCTGTGAGTTGATTCTACTTTATTGAATGTTATACTATATCACTCTTGTTTGGGCTCACAGTTTACATAAATAACCATTTTCATATAGGTCCTCTTGAAAGTTGATTTCTACCTTTTTTTTAGACAATCATAGCAAAACTTTTACTACCCATCTACTTGGTTTACATTTTGGTGAATGTTAAGGCAATATCTTTTGTTAAGAAATGTTCACGTGTGCCCTGTGAGTAACACGTAAGAACAATGCCTCAGTCAAAGAGTAAGTAATTTGAAAGAGAACATGAGAAACAATATTTCTGAACATGCCCCTGTCATCTCTTCATTGTCTAATGTGCTTGGAAATGCACGTATTTCTTTGGCTTAGCGCCAGGCACAGCAAAAGGAAACTCCTTTTCGAACAACATCACAGATGCATGTTCCAGAGAACTGCAGCGATGCTAAAACATAATACCCACAGTTAGTGAAACCTCAAGGTTTAAGCAAAAAGAGAAGGAAAGTAAATCCGGTTTGGAGCCTAGTTCTCAAGGATGACGGAATTCTCCTTTTTAGATGTTTTTTGATCGTATTGTGCATTTCTTTCATTTGTTGTCATTCACAGGTATGCTAACAAAGGCAGCATAATGAAGGCCATCACAGACTTTGAACTGGCCCTGGAGAACTGTCCAGATCACCGAAATGCCAACAAGTACCTCTGCCAGACTCTAGTGGAGAGAGGAAAACAGTAAGCGTTGCTACCTTTGCTTTCATGAGTTCAAGAAGAAGGATAATTGAATGCAATACTGCTAAAAAATACATTCAAATGTAATGGTCACTAACAAATAGCTTTAATGATTTCATGTGAACAGCTCAGTAGCATTTTCTTCAGTCCTGGTTGTTTTTCAGAAAATGAAAAAACCATTACTACATTAACCTTTGTGATCTACGTCCTCGTGCCTCTGTGCTGTAGGCATAACGAAGGGACTTCCTGCTTAGATTACTTATTTCATGCAACAACAAGGTTGCCAGTGAACTTCCTTATTTATATTGAGTTAATATAAAGCCAGGTTCAGTGTGAGGGCTGCGGTTAAAGGCAACAAATGATTATTATTCGATTTAGCAGTGCTTCCATTTCCATGAACCATTTGATTACAGTCTAGAGAGGTTTTGTTAGTTAAGTGTCTCGTTATTATAATTAATTATTATTGTATGTGACAAAGAATTGGCCTTTCCCAGCAGTTACACCGCCCTTAGAAACAATGCACTCTCTGCCACCTCTTACTGTCACTACCTCCCTTTTTTAAACTACGATTAAAGTGATAATTAGAAGTAGGAACGCCTGTAAACAAAGTATTTGATGAGTCAACACTGGCTTAGAATGTTAGGAGCGCTGCTTTGGAACAGACAAGTAGTCAATTTGAATCTGGTTTGTTGGGATAATTGTAAAAAACACAACTAATGAAGACATACAAGTTGTAAAAGCCTGGTATATTGGCCCTTGTTTCTGATCAATATCTGGGATCTTATAAGAGTTCTTGTGTGTGTGTGTGTGTGTGTGTGTGTAGGCTTGAAGAACAGGAGAAACTGGTCACAGCAGAGGGACTTTACAGGAAAGCTCTATCTCTCGATGAGTCAAACCCTGAGGCCCAGGAAGCGCTGCACAAAATAACCGAGACTATACAGGTGAGCGGGAACCACACACAAACACGCTGGGTTAGGCGAAAGTTGGCAGAAATGCACTCTGTGTATTTGAGCCTTATCTATTGAAACACACCCTAACAATAAAGTGCATATAGAGGCTTGGCTAAGCTCACATTTCAATGTAGTGGATTGTTTGATTTCGGGAAATCAAATGAATAAAGAGCTCTCAGAAGCTTTGTGTATTTTGTGACCCAGTCTTTCTTTCATAGAGCGACTATAGTCAAAATGTTTATATTAGCAGAGTTACATGACTACTGGTGTGTGAAAACAGTCATAAAGGCTTAAGAACCAGATACACAACTCTAGATAAAGGCACATTTTCTTCTACCTGTACAGCTGCTGGTTGCTTAGTTAGGGAACTGTTCATTCACAGCCTTGTATCCACTGCCCCCGAGTGGCCAAGAATGAAGGGGTTTAAATGAAAGCACGGATAAGACATGCATGAATCTTATAATCAAGGGCGTGCAGACACACAACTTGACTATTTAGATTTTGCAATGACATCACAACAGGTGCAGGTATTGATATGTAGGTGTTTTCATCTTTAGAAACTAACTTGAATGGGAATTCTTCCTTTTTGATGATTGGCAGTTTTCTAAGATCAGATTATTTGTTGTACATGCATAGCTTTTCAAACTGCCTCCCTGCTGGCCACTTTACATGATCTGATTATTAACCAATAGAGACAAAAAGCAGGAAGGATTTAAACTCCTGTGTGTCTGCTAATGTTTTACCAGCTTAATATCCGTCTAAGATTCACATCCAAACAGGAGACATTCCTTGTGGGTTTGTAGGCAGCTATTAACTGGATAGGTCAAACTTTGCCCTGTATAATGTAAGTCTTTACTCAGTATATTAACAATTAACAAACAGCTAACTATATGATATTAAGTGTTTCTGGAGTCATTTCAACAACCTCTACAATATGTTATTATTTACATGCACACTGAATACACTTTATCTGTTCCATTTTCATGTGTTAACACTAAATATGAATTTTGAAAGTGAATTTTGTACCTAAACTCATCCATGTTGGTTTGTAAGACTGATGAAGTGTTTTGGTGTTTGTGTGTGTGTCTGCGGCCTCGGGACTCTGACTCTTTGACCCTTCAACTTCCATGGCCTTGTCACGTGCTTTGCGGTGGTGAAAATAAATAAACGGCACAATGACATCAACTCCTCTATTGGACTCTCGTGCGTCCCCCTGGTCCAAATCGGTAACGTTGAAACATTCTCTCTGTCTGATTGGGAAACAAATGCTTTGTGCTTTCTCTGCCTGTACCTCTCTCTATCTATTCTTCTGCTTCTCTGCCAATACCGTTCTCTTGGATTACACAACTGTTTTTAACCCTCTGTCTATTTCTTTATCATGTCGTCTGTGGCGTGTGATCATAACATTCTGCTGTCCTTCTCAAATCTCTGACTTTCCTTTGTCTCCAACATGAATCATTTACTAAATGGCTGATAACTGATTGTTTTCGGGGTTGCATGTCTTGGGTCGTGGCGTGTTTGAATGTGTCTTTGTGGACTTTTGCTTGCCATTGTTATGTCTTGCCTTGCATCACCCGGCGGCCTTAAAGGTATCAATTCGCCTGCGAGAAGAAGCGGTGGCTAAGGAGCAGGAGAAAGCTACAAGCAGCCAGACCAGCGCTGAGAAATTGCGTAAGATCTTAAAAGAGGAGAAGAGGTGAGTTGTCCGATCTTTTAAAGCTGTGTCAGGTACATTGGCTACACATGAAGTCATTGAGATCCTTTTCATAACTCCAAATCATTTGAGGTTTATGAGGATGAAGTGTTCAGTGGATGTGTTTTTAATTTTTTTACAGAATGAAGAAGAAACGCAAGAGATCAGCATCTTCCAATCCCTCATCCACCGCTTCCTCCAGGGACTCTTCTCCTTCTTCTTCTTCGTCGTCTGACTCCTCTCGCAGGAGGTCCAAAAAGAAGAAGAAAAGGAGGAAGCGGGGAAGTAAGCGCCATCGCAGGATCTCCTCAAAGGAGAGCAGCAGCAGGAGGAGCGAGGAGGGTAAGAGCAAGAAAGACCGGAAGGAGAAGGAAGAAGAGGAAGAGGTGGAGTGGTACCCCGCTCCTCCAAACACCTCCGCCACCTTTCTCAACCAGAAGGGAGGCCCGAGGTTTGGGGAGGAGGATGAGGGGGAGGCAGTGGAGAACGAGGCTGAAGATAAACGCATCTCTCAGCTGTATTCGTTGTCTGCAGCTTCAGAGGAAGAAGAGTCCGACTCGCCACAAACAGAAAGGAAGAGAAAGGACGGAAAGGAGAGTAGGACAGGGGAAAGGAAAAACAGTCAGAGCCAGGAAAGAGAGGAGAGGGGGAGTCGGAGTGGAGAAAGGAAGGGTGAGAGAGGGAGGGAGGATAACGGGAAAGAAAGGAGAGGAAGTGACTCCAAGAGGAGAAGCAGCTTGGGGGAGAACAGACGACGAACAGTGTCCTGCTCGTCCGCCGAGTCTGCGTATTCACGGAAATCTAATTTCAACCCTGAATATTTAGGGAACTCTGCTTCCACGTCAAAGAGCGTAGAGAGTAGGGTGAGACATGACGCGCCCAAGAGGAACTCCTTCGATGGAGGTAGGTATGAGAACAGAGGGCGGGAAGAAATTCAAGAAGTAGAAGAGACAAAGGGAGATAAGGATAGCAGGAAGGGGGAAGACGAAAATGTACCAGGAAGTGGTAGAAAATCAGAAGGTGCGGGAAATCACACCAGACCGAGTAGTTTGACCTCAGTGCCAGGAGGAAGCGTTAAGAAAGACCTCCCTACTAACCTGTTGGATATCTTCAATCAGATCGCCCAGTTTAAGAAGGGGAAGGGAGGCGGGCCGAGAAAATAAGTCAAAAGTCCACAACGTGCCCGATACTAGTGACTGAAATGGATGTTTGTACTATGAATTAATTCAGCCCTGCTATTGCGTTGTTCCCAGTTGTTGTGGATTACCTTCAGTGTCGAAATGTCTTATGGTGGATTTAAGGCTTGTGAGCAACGGTAGTAATTGCTCGTCAAAATGCTCATAATGAATACCTTCCTGGACTAGAATAGTTCACATGCCCCCAGGATGATCCAATATCTCCAGGTGGGAAGTCGCTCTTCCTGCTCCAGTGTGTTTGAGTTTTAAGTCGTATTGTGAAAACATGGATTCTAAAAAGATACCTTTTTATATTATTGATCGGAGTGTTAAAACAACACATTAAAAAAATATCTTTCCTAGTTGAGGAGGGCGTTCATGCTCAAGTTGTGATCGAAATGTTCTGAACATAATTTGTGCCCATGCTATGCTAACTTTCCTGAAGATGGTAATTGTACTGTAATCCAAAAACATAACCTCATTGGCAAAACGGAGGAATGTGATGAGAGAATGACATTTTCCACTTATTGTATCTTTTGAAAAATAACGAAGATTTCAATGACTACAAGTATTCGATTTTAGGTCGGTATTATTTGATCATCTGTTGGGTGTTCTCCATTCATAGAGGGTCTTTTTGTGTACATTTTGACAAGGTATTACATATCCCTCACGTCTGAGGTCACTTCAGTTGCTACAGGCTTTAATGTCTCTTGTTTTGTGTTCATTTTGAGTTATCTGTTCAAAAAGATACTGCCTTATGTTTACTGCCTTGGGCCATTTGTGCTTTCTTTGTGTGGCTTGTTGAATCCCAAACAAGCCGACTGTTAGTACTGCTGTACCTTATCAAGCTTTACACCATGCAGATGTTTCAGTTGTATCCCGACACATTTTTTCCTGCAGTGAAATGGGTGAATCAATAAAGCAATTAAAATCTCAAGATAACATGCCGTGTCCAAGTCGTCTAAGTTTTTTATTTAGGTTTTTCCACACTTTTATTCATTGCTCTCTATTTCTGTTTTCACTACACTAATGCTAAATACTAAAAGCTAGTTTGTCATCAATCTTCCTAAAGTTATGTTCTACTTCACAAGACCAACACACACACAAAGAGTCAAGCAAGTTAAAATCACATCTTGATAAAAGACAGCATCCAAGGTGAAATAGTCAGTTAAGAATATACAAGCGCTCAGTGGCCAAATCCCAACTATTGCATGTTTTAATTATGTAATTAACTTTGGTTTTAAAGATCCTAATACAACATATATGTTGGTGGGGTTTCACAGTAATGATTGTTTTCTTAAGTGTTGAACAACTATTTGAAATCCTTTTACCTCACTTATTAGTCCTGCATTGAAAATATTACTTGAGTAAATACTTGTTGTAAAGGTATGCATGACGTTTACCATAATATATTCATATTTTAAATGTTGGGTTTGAAGTACTGATGCATTAAGTCATATTTTACTGTTCTATCTTGTGCAGTTCATGTTTATTTTCTCTTGTTTTGTGCATAATATTTTACATAACTATTGACAGCCTGGCATGCAAAAGTAACCTGTGACTAAAGCTGTCAATCTATACCATCATTAATGGCATATCAGTGTTTCCCATACATTGATTTATTTGTGGCGGGCCGCCACAATTAAATATCGTCCGCCACAAATGGATCTCATAAAAAAAAAAATATATATTATTATAATAATTTTTTAATGTTTTGGTAGTCTAATCCAATAGATAGTGAGGAGGGCTGATGAGTGGAAGGTTGCGAGTTCAAATCCTGCCTGGAACACCACTACTAGTGTGCCCTTGAGTAAGGCACTTAGCCCTTGGTTACTCCAGGGAGAATGTCCCTGTAATTGATCATTGTAAGTCGCTTTGGAATAAGGCCTCAACTCTGGTGTGTTTCACTCATTAACAATGATGACCCGAATAGGTTAAGGGGCCTTTGGCTTTTCTTGCCTGGGGGGGGTGCGGTGCGGTGCGGTGCGGTGCCCCCACAAATAGAATCAAATTCTGTGGGAAACACTGCATATAAGCCCAGTACACATAAACAAGTATACATGCAAACAAACCACACAGGAGCAGGCCTTTCGATCCAACTAAGAACGTTATTTTGCAGAGGACGTTTTGAAAGCCATGTCCTATAAATCTTATTTAAAAACATTTGATGGATATCATATAGCTTGAGTTTAAATATTTGACTTATGATCATAGAGCTCCAGTTAGAAAACAGTGTGAGAGAGATAGAGAAGATGAGCACAAACAGACAATTGTGTTCAGTTGTTTCCCATTCCAGATATATAACAGAGACATGCTGTCGGCTTCCATAACGGCATTTCTTCTTTCTTTAATGCAGGGCTGTACAGACAAAGAACACGTGTCTTAATGTAACTATCTAGGAGTATTGATAGACATGTAACTTTAAAAGTCATCAGTAAACCTCAGAAACTTGTTTCAGCTTTCCAAAACACTCATTAGAAACCTTGTGTGAGAAATACCACTATTTTACATGAACGTATATCATCATTTTTTCCAGCCGGGTTAGGCAGCAGATTCAGGTTATTGATTTCTGCACATTGTCACAGTGTTTTCATATTATCATTTGACATATTATTATAAAAATATAGGTTATAGCACTGCTCGGGTTCCAAAGATTGGGAACAGTTGATATACAGTAAATACCTCAAGCAGGTTTACATATCAATATTACATCACCTATATTCTCGTTCACATATCTAAAAATCGTCAAAATATTAGAAAATGGAAGACATACAAGACCACTGATAATCTTTCTCGATCTGGGGCTCCACGCAAGATCTCACCCCGTGGGATCAAAATGATCACAAGAACGGTGAGCAAAAATCCCAGAACCACACGGGGGGACCTAGACAATGACCTGCAGAGAGCTGGGACCAAAGTAACAAAGGCTACCATCAGTAACACACTACGCCGCCAGGGACTCAAATCCTGCAGTGCCAGACGTGTCCCCCTGCTTAAGCCAGTACATGTCCAGGCCCGTCTGAAGTTTGCTATGCCTCATTCATACCAACACAACTCTGGTTCAAGCTCCGTGCTAGAGCTTTTCAGGTTCAGAACCGGTTCTTCGGTTTAGCTCCGGCTCTTTTCACACTGCCCAGAGTCAGACTGGTGCTGCGTCATTGCGTCATCGTTTGCGTCATGACGTAACCGTTTGCGTGCCTGCTTCATAAAGCCAAACCGCGCGGAAACCCCTCACAGCTGACACCGACAACAACAACAATGGCCGATTGTGCTCTAGCTTCCTCTGCACCTCTTCGGAAGACCAGATTCCCAGTAGGTAGCTGGTCTCTTCAGTGGACCACTGCTGCTTGTTAAATTTCTCCATCGTTCTGTACAAACTGGATAAAACGCCGGCTTTTTGTTGTTGTTCAGGAGTTGATCCTGCCCCTGCCCCCGCCTCGACGTAAGCGTGACATATGTGGTGCTTTTGCTCTGGCCGGACAATTTTTTGGTTCTCGAAATGAACCGGATTCCGGAGCTAAGAGGCTGCTCAGCTGCGGTGTGAACAGGAAAACCCGGTGCTTTTCAAGCTCCAGCTCCGAACTGGCCCTGAAACACCGTTGGTGGGAATGAGGTACTAGAGAGCATTTAGATGATCCAGAAGAGGATTGGGAGAATGTCATATGGTTAGATGAAACCAAAATAGAACTTTTTGGTAAAAACTCAACTAGACCTGTTTGGAGGAGAAAGAATGCTGAGTTGCATCCAAAGAACACCATACCTACTGTGAAACATGGGGGTGGAAACATCATGCTTTGGGGCTGTTTTTCTGCAAAGGGACCAGGACGACTGATCCGTGTAAAGGAAAGAATGAATGGGGCCATGTATCGTGAGATTTTGAGTGACAACCTCCTTCCATCAGCAAGGGCATTGAAGATGAAACGTGGCTGGGTCTTTCAGCATGACAATGATCCCAAACACACCGCCCGGGCAACAAAGGAGTGGCTTCGTAAGAAGCATTTCAAGGTCCTGGAGTGGCCTAGCCAGTCTCCAGATCTCAACCCCATAGAAAATCTTTGGAGGGAGTTGAAAGTCTGTGTTGCCCAGCGACAGCCCCAAAACTTCACTGCTCTAGAGGAGATCCGCATGGAGGAATGGGCCAAAATACCAGCAACAGTGTGTGAAAACCTTGTGAAGACTTACAGAAAACGTTTGACCTCTGTCATTGCCAACAAAGGGTATATAACAAAGTATTGAGATGAACTTTTGTTATTGACCAAATACTTATTTTCCACCATAATTTGCAAATAAAGTCTTTAAAAATCAGACAATGTGATTTTCTGGATTTTTCTTTCTCATTTTGTCTCTCATTGTTGAGGTATACCTAGGATGAAAATTACAGGCCTCTCTCATATTTTTAAGTGGGAGAACTTGCACAATTGGTGGCTGACTAAATACTTTTTTGCCCCACTGTATGTTGAATAAACCGACTATCCAACGGATCAGCTACACTCCTGCCAGAGAGGAAAATACCATTTCAACCCCCTTCTGACTCAGTAATGCGTGGAAAAGGATTCATTTTCCAGCAGGATATTGATCCTGAACATGCATGGAAGCCACTGTGCACCAGGCCCCTAAAGTCAGCAGACCTAAAATTGACTGACAAAGTAATAGGGAAAAGGTGAAAAAGACACTCATTTGGGACACGGTCAAAGGGTTGGTGGTGTAAAATGACAAAATCAATGTATTGTCTTGTTTCTCTTGTGTTATCTAACCATAAAGACAGTTGTATAGGCCGTTGCATGGGAGAGATTACGCTTTGTACACTATAGCACTGTTTATATGAAGTATTTAAATGTTAGGTAGTAGTTCATAAGAAAGTTCCAGCGCAAATCAGTAAGACGACATTGAAGGAGATTTATTCTTCAAAATATTTCCCTTTTTTTGTTGTGATATTTTGTGAGCTAAACCTAAATAGAGCTATTGTTAAGTGTTAAGGAATAATGTTAAAGCTTTGATGAAGGCCCACTGTAAGAGCCAAACATCAATAAATGTGAATATTTTTTTAAATATTAACATGCTTATAGTTTTTCATAACATGTCTTATAAGATAAGCCTGTATTGATTCCCGGGGCGGAAATTTTGAATTTTTATTACAAATAGATACTAAAATGACAATGCAGGCAGTATACAAAACGGTACTCATGAGTACGATACCTTCTCAAGCCAAATCACATAGTGGTGTGAGAAGTTAAAGCACAGTGAAGTATACAATAAGATACCACTTGCTATAACAGCGTACAGCAGAATTGGCTATTATAATAAAGTGTGGGGTAAAACATCATATAATTATGATTTTCTGGCTGGTCTGAGTAAACGGAACAGTAAACAGTACCATGTTTCTGACAATGTGGTTTGTTGCCATGCGATGGCCCTAACACATCTGGTTGTCTTTCATCCTTCAGGCAAATTAAACCCAAAGTGGCTTTATGTCTTATTAGTGCTTTAAGCTTCTTGGTTTCTCATATTTGATTAAATAACTGGACACACTCATACACACACACACACACACACACACACACACACACACACACACACACACACACACACACACACACACACACACACACACACACACACACACACACACACACACACACACACACACACACCAGTGGCTGTGCGACCAGGCGTGCGTCGCCCCGTGCCAAAGTAGCTTACTTCAGGCTTAGCTGTCAACCTCTCCCTCTCCTCCTCCATCATTACCGGCTCCATCATCAGCGATGCAGCGGAGAGGCTGCAGTCTATCTTGTTAGGGCAGATTAAGCACTAATGTACGGGCAGTAAAGAAGCCTCTTCATCTAAAGCTGTACACACACACACACACACTCACACACACACACACACACACACACACACACACACACACACACACACACACACACACACACACACACACACACACACACACACACTCCTGATCCTGTGCTTTCTGTCTCAGATGCCTGACATCTTAATCTTCATAAATTGTGAGTACAGGAGATCCTGCAGTGGTTCCTCTGGCCTCAGCGAGGGCTCCCTCTGTGGGTCAGTCCCGTGAACAGCCTCTGCAGGAGCTTTAGCTCCTGAGCACAAACGCAGTCTTAGTTTACTCCACTTTTAATTGCAGTTGTAAAACACTTGATACAACAAAAAACACATACATTGAAATTGATGTCATCTCCTAATAGTAAAAAATAACTTGTCCATCCTGATTTTATTATTAATTATTAGCAATCCCCCACCCTTGCCTGCTAAATTTGACCAATGATGTGATGTAGGAATGAAAGACTTTGGATTGGAGCCTTAAAAAACAAAGAAGTCAGTGGTGGAAGAAGTAATCAGATATTTTGCTTAAGTTAGAGTTCATAAATCAATGTTAAAAAGTGTATAACAAGTAAAAGTTGTGCATTCAAACATGTAAGTCAAGTAGTCAAATAATCAAAATCTAAATATAGTATCACAAGTACTTATTAGGAAGAATGGACCATTTAAGAAAAATGTGCAGTATATAATTGAATGGGATTGTAATTATAATGCTGTAATGTGTCATTGCTTTAACCCTTTAACTGCCAGACCAAGAAAAAAGCAATGGAAAATTGTTTGTTTGCATTTTTTTTATCCAATGGGCCACAAATAACCACAAACCATTTTAATTTTTTTTACTGACCACACAGTTTTGTTTTTAGGAGGCTCTACCAACTGGTCGAGCTGGCCTTTTATGGTAAAAGTGCCTTTTCAACAATCATCATACAGTACAGTATTTATATGCATCAAACTCAAATAAAACACAAACTCAAATACAGTTTGTTTCTTTTATGGAAAATGAGCAATATATACTACCAGATTTATTCATAAAAGATAATACATTATAATTAAAAAAAAAAAGTAAAAAAGTAATGTAAAGTGTTTTTCATAATAAAAAAAAGATTGGTCATCTTACTGTAAATGCTGAATTGGCCTATCAAGAAACCACTGGCCTAACAGCAAATGTCTATATCCTGTGTTGGCCTAATTTGCTCATCTGTGTGCAACTTTGGGCTGAATGCCATGCATGAAATCTCAATCTCAATCTCAATCTTTATTTATTTATATAGCACATTTAAAACAACCTTCAGTTGACCAAAGTGCTGTACAGGCAATAACTACAATATTAAATAACACAATGGGGGTACAATATTAAAACAATAACTAAAAACATAATTAAAAGCACAATAACTAGAAACATACAAAAAATAAATAAAAAACATATTCAAATATGAAAATGTAATGTTCAACTAGTATGAAAGGTGCTATATAAATTATTATCACTCTTTCACTCTGAGACTCATAAGGCAGTACTAGATTTAGTAGTATTACCATGAATCTAGCCATTTATTTACCATATTTTATAGGAAAACATCTATGAAACTCTGAAGAAGTCATATTTGCCATAACGGGCCAATTCGACCGATTGGTTGAAAATATTTTCCAAAAAATAATTACACCCTTGTTAAAACCTTTTTTGCTCATCAAGTTCTCTAAATATGTTCAGTTAGTGCTCTGACACTAAAATATGTCAAAAATGATATGTTTACCTTACAACAGTTGAAGTAAAAGGTAGAGATCATTTTGAATGACTTTATATACTATTTTGTTAGTTTGTGAATTTCACAGGGTTCCTTATCTTTGCTCAAACTAATAACCAAATGTTTAAGTTGCTTTATATTTTCCTATGAATTTGGCTATACAAAGTAGCTAATACCCAAGTTATTGAATACATGTATTGAGGTATAAAAGTACATGTTTTTAATCTGAATTTGAGATTGAAATACTCAAGTAAAGTACCCCAAAATATAACTAATTTCCACTTTTTTAGTAAATGTATTCAGTTCCATTCCAAAGCTGATGATATGTGAAGAGAAAGTTGGTTATAACATATTCATGAAACCAGCAAAAAGATACAACTGGTATCGATAGAAGAAACTAAGTTCTCCTGAATTCAGATGCATCAGATGTTCAGTTCTGCAGCTCTCCACTGGAGGGCAGTGCAGCGCTGTCTGTGGACAGTAGTTGACTTCAACAATGACAAATCACATAACTCTTCTAAACATCTTTACTGATGGAGCTTGTATCCTTAGTTTTAAAATGAATTTATATTTGAGTCAAACTCTATTTGAATCTGAAAGAATATAATCTTGTTTGTTAATATAGATAAAGCTCTTTTGGTTGCTAAAGCAGGGGAGCTGCTAACAATTGGTGGCCCCTGAAAAATATTTTACTTGCGATCCTAGATCTTAAATATATATTCCATACGAACTAATAATAATATGCTAATAATGACAAAAATACCTATACTTTTTAATATATTCCTTGCCTCGTTTTTAATGTGAAGTTTAACGTCCACTCAACACATCAAAGTTGCTCAAAATAATTGTTATGGTAACTTTTGGATGCAACAAAAACTGCAAAATGGAGGGAAAGTGTCTGTGATGTTGATGTTATTAGCAAACAATTTTTTTTAAAACTGTCGTAGTCCTGAAATACATGTTATAATTCAAAGCAAACCTCACAGGCAAAATCCGACAGTACATTAAGTATGAAAAAGAGAATAATACGAGAAAACCATAATAAAAGGAAACTGTTCTAATACTGTATCTGTAAACATTGTACCTGGACAATTCTGGTAATAATATGAAGTGAAAAACGAGGAAGAAAAAGGAAATCTATTTAGTAGCCTATATGTATTGTATTATGAAAAAAACAGCTGATTCTCAGTTTATTATCATACAAGACAAAGGGAAAGCATACAATCATCACATCTGAGAGGTTATAACTAGAAAAAGTTTGGCATATTTATCCGTACAATTCCGTAATAAAAAATGTGTAAATAATTCTAGGAATGTTTTATTTTTCATCAATCATCATTATTTCTCAAATACACAAAACTGAACCGTGATGGCTTTGCATACCATACAAAGTAGTGGTCTGTATTCAGTTAATGCACATTTTAAACATGATTTAACAACATGTTTTTTCCGTATATCAAAGTTATAAATGTAAATTATGGTATGGGCCTTTAAGAAAAGCTAAATCATGCTTTATACACAATTGTAAGTGTCTACTGCAGTTTATTTCAGCTCATGAGGAAGGACACCATCACCTTTGGTTTAACTCTCATTAGTCAAATAACACATGTTTCTGTATTCGGCATTTTAGTCCAAGAACCCCGTCACTGTCCTTTTCTGCAGAACTGAAGGACTTTACTTCTCTGTTGGGGGGGGGGGGGGGGTTAAGTCCTGACCCTGCTCTGTTGCAATAAGCTGAGATGGAAAAAGTGGCAGAGAAAGAAAAGAAAGAGGAGCAGAGGGAGGGGGGAGCGGTGTGCTGGAGAGGAAAATAATAAGGATAACTTTAGTCCTTGGAGGTGAGGGTCTCTCCACTGTAGTCCGGGGGGGGGGTCAGCGGCAGCAGCTGTCCTGCTTGACCGACTCTGATGAAGCTGCAGATTCACGCCTGCATGAATCATCCCGCTCCATTCTCCTCCTCTGCTCCCACCTGGACTCCCTTTCACAAAGAGAGGGGATTCCTCCTTTAGGCCTCTTTCTTCAGCACTGAGGCAATCAGACTGTTGAACACGCAGAAGGAGATGAGACATTTTAAATTAGTGTTAGGAGAAAGGGGGGGAGAGAGAGAGAAGGGGGGGAAATGACATTTTTCATTTTCTACAATAAAAGGTACTACATTGAATTCTCGGAGCATAACAATACGGAGGAGTAAGTAATGGAATAGGAGCAGACGTGGTGTCTGTGTGTTAGCGGATAATGAGGAATTTAAAGATGTACGGTCGCCTGCTGCCATTCACTCACACTGTAACCCTGTCACTGTCACTGGCCCGAGTCTCAGCGCTGTCACAATACTGCACACAGACTCAAACTTCTCTAGTCATCCAGAAGTGGGCTTAAGGGGGTTTGGGCATTAGCGAATAAAGAAAAAAGCACCTGTTAACATACTTTATCACAGTAGTATTCCATGGAGTTTAACTTGTAGGTCGATTACCACTGAGGTTGAGAGGCCGTGAAAACAAAAAGCATATTAATAACAAAATGGCACTCATTTCAGACCATATCGTTTCTGTAAAATGTGTTTGCAGTCTTGATTTTTCTCAGCTAGCGAGTTTTGGTTTAAGTGTGTTTATAGTGTGCTCATTTTTTCACTGATGGCTCTTGTAACAGGTTGGGGATGAGGATGGGGAAGCAGAGAAATACTTGTGTCACAGATTATGAGGATTAAAACAACCAAATGAAATACACCATACTGTATGTCAGAGAAAAACATTCTTCCAAGAGTAAAAAGCTAGACTCACATGGGATTTATATTCTGCTGAGGAACTCATTGGACAGCAAAAACAGCTTCAAGGACTGTGCGAATGTTATAATAGTATCTCAAGGAATCAACAGGACTATCTGTATGTTTTTCAAAGATCTTCAAAAACCCTTATCCTCAGGGTCGCCCTATAGACATGCCGATACAGTATGTGTCAAATTGTTTGTTTGATAAATTGCAAGGTACAATATCAATCTATAAACTCACCTGTATTAACTACTTGTCTTGTATAAGGGCCCTGTAATAAAACATTTGTTGAATCCCAGGGCTTCCTATGAAGGGTTTTTTAAGACGGTGTAACCAAAAGGCTTTACCATAAATATTAAAACAGGTGAAACACTAGTAACAGAAATAAGACCATCAGTAGCAGTTAATCATTTCTGCAGAATTTTTATCTTAAGAATTTAAACTCAAAAGTCTGATTTTCAAATATCAAATATTGTATGTCTACATGATGGATTCATATTCGTGCCCGTTTCCTCGTACTTTCTTAGTAAAATAAGTAAAGTAGATCTGAATATTCTTATACTTTGACATGTTCTTGGCTTTGTTCTGAATTGTACCACTGTTGAGCACTCATGTCTTTATGAGCTATGCGAGGTGTCCAGGAAAATGAATATGTTTACATGGCCTCAGCTACCATTAAGAAGACTATGGTCTTTTCTATTTTCTTAAGGAAATGTGGGTTTTTAAACAATCTTTGGACCTATTTTACACACAAGTCTTATTTCTGAGGACAAAGACATAAATTAAACATGGCCATTTCTCTACTAAAATGGTGTTCCTGACATTGAGGGGAAGGTTTTGAAATAGCATTTTTGAATATCTTCTCTAGAGAAACAAGAAAACTTCCAGAATGATGTTTTAAATTAATAGCCAAAATATGGAAATAGAACATTTCAGCCTTTTTCTGCCTGATCGGGGAGTGTGGGGGTTTCACTTGTGGCCTTTAAACTTAGTATTTCGAAAATCCTATGACAGCCAACAATGTGCCTATAACAATGTGTTTTGGATCACCCTAAATCTGTTTTATATGGTTCAGTAATCTAAAATAAACTAATCTGATGCATTAAATCACTTCTACAGAGTTATATAATGACCCCAAAGTACCAGTTTACATACAAAATATATATCGCACACAGATGATTCCTACTTAAACTACTGAAGCTGTCATACTGTGAAGTGTGTCAACACAATTACACGTTTCCAGGATTTTATTTAGTCTTCACACCCTTTAAAAATAACAACCATAGTCTTTATATATTGTAGTATATCATTTAGAAACATTATTTAGTGACATCATTACAAAGCGCAATAGTAATTTCAACCTCAGCACTCGGGCATAAAGAAAACCTGTCACGCACAAGAGAGGAATATTCTTCACTATTACAACTCTAAACACTGTTTTGACATAATTGCTGCCCTGAGAGTGAAGTGCAGAGTGAACCTCACGTATTACAGTCTTAACATCCCCCAGGGGCCGCTTTCCTCCCAGCGAGCATACAGTCATTAGAAAGAACACACACAGCAGGAAGCCCCGAGACAAAATGCAAACAAGTCCACACATCATTGTTCTGTGTATCCTCACAGCCTAATGGCATAATGTTTCTTTGATTTCTCTCTTATAGAGGCATTCGGTTTCTGTGTATATACCGCACAACATTGTTTCTGCCATACAGTTTTGACAGCACTATTGTCAGCAGGTGAACAATCTCTTCTGTCTCTCCTGGTAGCTTTTTAATCTAACACAATGTGGGGATGTCACCTTCTAGTATTCAATTCAGTTCCAATTTGGATTTCTCCTTTTCCGTCCGAATGAGTTCCAGCTTGGATGTTGTTGTTATTGTTGAACGAGAGCGGTGAAGAGGCAGGAGTTCAGGTTAGAGAGAGAGAGGCTGTGCAGCCAGCCATCAGAACATCCTTCAGCGTGCGTGGATAAAAAGGATGAATGTTCTGGAAGTGTTCAAGGCCAAAGTGAGAGATGAGAGGAATCTGTTGATTTGCTAATGGAGCAGAGGTGGCAGAGAAGTACAGTACCCTCTGTACAAAAACCCTCCTGCCCTGACCTCTTTTTTTAACCCTTTTTACACCTGACGTATTCTCCCCCCTCTTTTTCCAATTTAGTTTTCCCCCTACCTTTCTGTCCATGATCAGATAAATATTCCTGTCACCACTCATGACATTTATAATGTTTTTCCAATCCTTCAGCATTCAATTGCTACATCCTCAGCGTCTCTGAAGATGCAGGGACTAGCACATTGTACACCCAAAGGAAATTTCCCTCCAACAACAAAATTACACTCAGATACAAAACAAGCACGCGCGCTCAAGTATACAAATGTACGCTGGAGCACACACAAGTGCATATTAGCATACACGCGAGATAGACACACATACAAATAGATGTTCTCACAAAGCTTGCAAATTCCATTACACTTCAAAAATCCCCAAGTCCAAAAAAAGGATTTGGGTTAATTTAGTAAACACAGGGTCAGAGCTGCCACAAGAGCTGAGAGGAGGTGATGTGTGTGTGTGTGTGTGTGTGTGTGTGTGTGTGTGTGTGTGTGTGTGTGTGTGTGTGTGTGTGTGTGTGTGTGTGTGTGTGTGTGTGTGTGTGTGTGTGTGTGTGTGTGTGTGTGTGTGTGTGTGTGTGTGTGTGTGTGTGTGTGTGTGTGTGTGTGTGTGTGTGTGTGTTTGAGGAAGAAACGCTGACTGTGTGAAGCACAGAGTCCTGGCAGCAGCAGCAGTCTAAACCCAGCCACTCTCTCCAGAGATAGCGCTTCTTTCTCATTTGCTCTGGCCCTATTTTAATAATAGCTGTGCATAAGTAATTTCTAAAAGGCCAGGCAGGCACATGGGCGTGGGTGGGGGGGAAATTAAACTCATTTTATCTGTGAGCAGGTGGATTCCTATTTATCATTAACATGCATAGAATTTGCACAATGTTATTTCTTGCTGCTGCTACTGATGGAACGTCATCCAAATAATGTCGGAGGAGGGTCTGGCTTTTTTTTTGCTTATGCTGGAGTGAAATTCAAAGATAAAAGTACCAGGGGTGGGGGGTGGGAGGGGTTTCTCGCAATTTTCTGCAAACGGAAACTAATTCTGGGAAGCTTCTTATTACAGTGCAGGCTCATTTGGTTTGCATTAAAAGGGGGACAGGAGCGACATTAGGATTTCTGCCAGATTTCCAGGAGATGCTCCAATGTTCGCTCTTATATCATTAGTAACGCCCCTCTCCCCCCCTCTACTTACAAAAGTCCCTTTCCTCTTTTAACTGGCATTAAACAATCTCTGCTCATTATTGGCCCAATAATAAGACTGGAATATATTTGACTTCCTGATTTAGATCCTATCAAAATATTGGAATGTAAATGTGTAATTTATGATATGGAGGTTAATAATTGCTGGATATTCTTCGTGTTATTTTAGCATAATTCAACAGCAGGATTATTTGTCTTTTTTTTAAAAATTAGGATTGTGCTTTTTAATTTGCTATGGATTGTTAATCCTTTTTTCTTTTAAAGTACAGAGCTGTTTCCATTTTATCCAGTGCTGTCTTAAAAACCCATTAAATGTATTGTTAGTTGTATTTCTGCTGTATTTTGTGAATATATAAATATTGCTCTTAAACTATACTGTGGACTGCAGCATTTGTGAATAATGCGACTGATTGTTTGGTCTATAAAATGTCAGCAAACAGTAAACATTGTCCTCACATTAAGTCCATGGTGGACTTTTTTTAAATGTTCAAAATTATCCATTTAACAGTAATATAAAAAAAACATATATATATATATATCTTATGCAAAATAACTGATTTATTAGCCTCTGAAATCCATTTCATGATTATTATTCTTCAATCTATTCCTATATCTGCAAACACTTTCAATGCGATGATCAAACCCCACTGACACTTTGATATCCCTCACTGTCATTCCTGCATCCACATCCATGTTGTTGTCATGTAGTGGAACAACATCACACGCCACACTTTGCAGAGGGGGATCATGGGAGATCCGTCTGCAGGCGGGATTAGACTCTCCTTTACGGGCGATGAGAAGCGAGATGATGATGTGTGTCTCTGTCTCCTTTTCTCTCCCCTGACAAATAACAGCATGGCAGCTCATGGCAGCCCCTCGGCTCCTGACAGCCATCCAAGCAGGCAGGCAGTCAGCCATTGTTTTGTAATGTGTTTCACTCTGCCAGCGCTGATCCTTGCTAAGGTACTTACCACGCCATTGTTGTCTAAGTATGCTATTTTCTGGCTGGGCACCTCCACTATAGAATAGGGTGCTTTTTTCCCATCTTTCTTTCTTTTTCTTTTTTTCAAAAGAGAGGTTTGTTACAGTCACCGTCATGCTAATCCTGGTGTGTGATATGTATATGTGTCAACACAGAGAAAGAGAGAGAGAGAGAGGGGAGTCTTAACCCAACAGACAAATGGTCTGAATGGCAGAAAGGCAGATAGACAGACAAGTCCCATTCACTCTGTACTGTCCTCCATGACACCAAATTACTGTTTATCAAAATAAGACGAGCAGTATAATAAGGATACTTTAGGAGTGTGTCGTCTAATGCGTCCTCAATGTGTACAGGCCTCATGGTATTTCTACAGAAACAGTCACACAGTAGTCAGATTAACAGGGCAGGTCAGAGGAGGAGTAGCAATGATTGATTCAAAATGTATATATACACTCACAACAGAACAGTGACTTTGAAGTAAAGTAAGAATGTAACGTGTTTTATATTTAAAATGAACAATGCTATGTTACATTTACAATCCTATATTTTGATATGTGTGAAATACAGCTTTTTTTTTGCTGAGAGTTAGATTGATACAGCTCTCATAAATATGGAGCTTCAGCCGGTTAGCTTAGCATAAAGACTTGGAGCAGGAAAACAGCTAGCCGGGATTTGAAAGAAATCTGCAGCATCTCCAGATCGCACCGGTTAGCACAACAAAGAAATTGTTCAGCGCAAAGCCCTTGTGCAAACAATAATGTAATAAGTGCCGTTGTAATATCTGGCAATAACGTTGAACCGTGAGGGTTCATTTTCTTTTTACATTTCTTTGTATTCAAAAAAGAGATATAACATGGTACATAGTGAGCTTGGTGTCTTGAAACTGGTGTCAATCTTCGCATCCAACTACCAAAATGTCAAACTATTCCGTTAAACCCGATTGACCAACCAATAGGTTAACTTCGTGCTGTGTGGCAGGACATCGTTCAAAATTCACACAACTTCATTTTGTATTCTTGTGGAAATCCCTTACTTTCCAAAATAAGAAAATATCATACTCAAATTTTGAGGAAATTCGAATAAATTGTAACAAAGGACAGGTAGAAGATTTCTTTCTGCTGTGAAAGGTCATGACACTTTTGTCACCTTTGGGTTTTTCTTAATTTATGTGAACATGTTTCAGTTTATAGGTCTATATTCTAAAATCACGTGCGAAAATGAAAGAAAGTCCATTCATTATTACTTACTTTTGACCTCAGAACAGTCAAAAATATAAGAAACATTGCCTCTTAATACAAGCTTAAATAAAAACTCCTATATAAAATATGTAGAGTATAAAACCACCAAAATGTTCAGAGACACTACAGAGGATGCGTCCTCAGCCGCACTTCTTACTGTTGGGTGATGTATCACGGCCCAATCTCTACTTTAATTAATCATCACTTTGAGACCTTTTATTTTCCCATTTCTGGTTAAGTGTGCATATTTCACTCGCCCACTGCGACTGCGGAATAGAAAATCTGCGGGAGCATTAATAAGCCTAATATAGAAACATATTTGAACCCTGCTCCTCCACTAAGTAGATTATAAACATTTATTATAGCATGTTATCATAATATCCTGCACAGCATATTGCAAAACTTCTGTGGGCCAGTTTTTCTCCCGGTGCAGAGGAAGATCATAGTTAATTCAGCAGCGTTATGGTAATGTAGAGGTCCCTATCGGTCCCGGCATCACACATACTAACAAGCTTAGGATAAGCCCAGCCTGGAATGGTATGAGGTTTGAATTTCTGGAACCAGCGCGGTCTCTGCAGCCAAATCTCACTTCAGCAGAAACCAGTGGGGTGATTCCTCTGCTTAAAAAATTAGTGCTAGTGCATATATATTTTTTGCAAGGAAAGGAGGTTTTGTACCTTTGCGAGGAGAAAAATGCACTGCATGTAAAAAAAGAAAAATATTTTAAGGATGGCAAAAATCGTCTTGAGAGGGCTAATCAGCTGGCAACTCTGAAAAGCCTGTAATGTGCATTAAGAGATTTATACACAGCGCAGAGGTAAAGCCTGGCAACATTGTTGACTCATTTAAAGATGCCAACATCTCAACTTTGTGCACTGTTAACAAACGCACACATGTTAAGTTGGTGTACTCTGCACTTCTCCTGTCTCTGTAAATCGCAGTGTATCTGACATAAGCATGTTATGCCCCAGGGCTCATCAGCACCATGTGATCCCAGGAAGGGCTGCCACTGTGAGACAACATGATAAATCCTGTTTGTGAGACTGCGGCTCTCAGCTCTTAGCTCTAATCTAACCACCCTCCACCTCGAGCACAGGAGAAGAGCGTCTGTCGATCTGGGAGAAGGGAGAGGAAGAAAGGAGCCGGGGCGCGGGGCCGTACACATTACTGTACATACAGATTATCACCATCATTTCAGGAAAACAGGGTGTTTTGCAAATGAAAAGTGCAAAGGTAGTTTGCTCCTCAGCAGCAGATGGGCAAACAGCAGCAGACTGGAGGTGGACAGAAATATCTATTTGTATTGAGATGTGATAACATTTGAAATAGAGATTTGTAATGTAATACATGTCATTTGTAA
The DNA here is from genome assembly GCF_949606895.1 of Notothenia rossii. Classification (NCBI taxonomy): domain Eukaryota; kingdom Metazoa; phylum Chordata; class Actinopteri; order Perciformes; family Nototheniidae; genus Notothenia; species Notothenia rossii. The sequence goes on from NC_136912.1 coordinate 73,116,227, forward strand.
TACATGGCATGGTTACTGATCTTTATACTGACAAAAAAAAGCAGAGAATGGATTTTATATAAATGAAAAAGTGTCCATGAAGCTGATTTTGTGGTCTTAAAAAAAACATTATTGATGTCAGCCTTTTCCAAACCAGTTTGCACAATGCTAACCAAGCCATCCTTAATAAGAGAAAGCTGTCTTTATTTTGCAGTATACTAAAAATGATGGCTTCTGGTGTCTTGTACTCTGGAAGGAATGTGTCTTACAACAAACATCCAGTGCTAAAGGGGTGAGAAAGAGCGAGGGAGCAGCAGTTGGAAGTATGGTGGAAAATCCCAAATAAGCGGGTTAGAAAAGTTTATTGAGTGGATGATTCAGGTATAAGAAACTGTGTGTTCAGATGAAGGATTAAAGTCTAAACAATTTGACAATGTGGACAAATACGGACAACCAGAGAATATTCGTTTGTCATTTGCATGCGTGTTTGAGTAGTAAATCTCACTGCCAGACGCAGGGAAAAACTTGAACCTTACCTTGCATAACCCAAAAGTCCCATGTGGCCACTGTGGCTCTGCATTGGTTTTCTTTGAGCATTTGAACTGCATTATGCTTATAATTGTAATGAGAGCTTTATGTCACCTTTTCTATAATAAGGAAGCAACAATAACATTTCTTGATATAGCCATATTTTGAAACCAATAAAATAAGCAATTTTACACATTTGGGAGAATATTGCTAAATAGATTCTGTTGATACACAAATCCTGGCACAGCAGAAATTGAAAACAGGTCATTTAAACCGAATTCAGCATTAAGTGGTGTAGAGAAGGGAGTAAACTGGAGATTGACTTTACACTAAAGTTAATCCTATCCATGCAAAATAATGATTGTGACTGCACATGATTGCCTTTTTTCTGTATCTGCCACAAAGTTTGCATTTTTATGAAAGACAATAAACCATTCACTCACCATGTTCAAGTGAAGGAACATCGCACAACCAATAGACAAAGAAGAAGAAGAACTAAAGTTAATATTTTCAGTTTATCTTCATTTTATTCTCCTCTGTTACTGCTTCAGCATCCGTCTGTCTCTGTCTGTCTGCCAGCCTGTCTGTCGTCTCTTCCTCTCTAAATGATAATTCAGAACATCACAGATTTGGCACTTGTAGCAGGTCTCGGGGAAAAATTAATTAATGCAAACTCCAAGTGCTATCAAAATTATACATTTGGAGCGAGTGCAGATACAGTTACAGAGAGAGAGAGAGAGAGAGATGTGAGGACGCTCTGGTCTCATTAAGAGAGCAGGCAGAGTGGAATTAGTCTGAATATAATGACAGGCCACACTATCTCATGTAAAAACAGCCCTGTTTTCCTCTCTCATTCATTGGCACTAGTAATTAGTTTTGGCCCTAAAACTGTCACCCTTTACTCTAGAAAAAGGCAGATGCGATTTGAGGTGCAATTTAATCTTGCTTTAATGAAGAACTAATGGACGCATTGCAAATTACTTTTTCCTCCCCTCCCCTTCAACCCTCTGTGTGATTGAACAGGGGCTTGGGAAAAAAAATCTATTTCCTGCTTTTGAAAAGATCAAGAGTATCTTTGATAATGGTGAGAGCGTCACCGGCAGCTTCATTGCATCGAGCCAACAAGCTCTTTTACCCGAATCACAATTCAGTGGAGAGGAGGCCACAATTAGTGACAAAGCAGAGAAAGCGCTGCGGGGCCGGGGCGAGCAGAAAGCCTCTCGGTGCTCCAGGCTCCTTGTTAGGAGCAGGCCCTGGAGGTGTCACATAGGAACAATGAAGCCTGATAAATTACCCCCCTGAAAAAAAAAAAACTGAAAAGATGTACTACTAATTTTCAATTACACCTATAATGCATTCCCAATTGGAGAGAGAAATTGGACATGTGTGGAGGAGAAGCTAACAACCATAGGCTCAAAACACCTCTCTGTTTGTCTAAGAGCCTATGATATCTAGAGTGTATTAGCAATAAATTACATGGTGTTTAATGTAACAGCTCGCTGGTGATTTAACAGAGAACAAGAAGGAATATTGATGCCAAATAATGTCTCCTTATTACATTAGATGTGTTTTTTTGTTGTTAGAGGATAATCACAGCCAACAATACCAAATTGCATTTTCATTTAATTTAGCCAAGTCCCAAAAGGAAATATGTTTTTATTTTGAAAAAGAACATTTGTGTTTTCTTTTTTTCAGAAGAGAGAGAGAAAAGAGGAGAGAGTTTGAAGTGTGTGTGTGTGGGAGCTGCCTGTCTGCAGCTCTCTAAACCACTTAAGAGACACTGTGTTTCAAACTGGCATCGCTAACGGATGATGTTGTAGAGAATATATCAAGGCCAAATAATAGTCCTTGAAACGGGTGAAAGGGGATGTGAGAACTGAGGAGGGTCAGACATGTGGAACATGTGTATCTGTCTTCCTGTGTGTGAATGCATTTGACTACAGCAGGAGCAAGGCAGAAAGCCTAATGGGAGTGGGCTTAACTCTTGCACACAGCCTCGCTACATATCTGATTACTGGGACCAGTAATTTTCTTTCCTTAAATAAGGAAGAAATTGGATAGGATGAATGAAATGTGGCTGTCATATTGCAATGATGGTGCAGCAGGGAGATTATGTGTTCACATAATCGTTCATCATTTCCCAACCAGTGTTCAGGCTTAGCATAATGGAATTGGTAAACTGGTTTAAATCAGAACGTGAGAACAGACTATCAGGCAGACTGTGAGGGTCTGTGGTAATGTCTTCAGACCAAGCAAGAATATTTTCAACACTGTGCTGCACACACACACTGAAATATCAAACACTACAGGGAGAGGCTGTCTGCATCTCTGTCTCTAAACACTGTCAGAATACATCTAAACATGCCTTAAAACACGTTTGTTTTTCCACCATTATTTTACCAAGATTATTTTACCTTATTTCACCTTTTCTCTGCCTGTGATTTTTTTTTCATGCATGGATTTACATTTTGTAGAAGAGTGTCCGGACTATGTCTCATCCTTAAATGATGAAGATAGATGATCAGACAAGCCAAAAACCATTTTAAATGTTGTTACATATCAACAATTTCCTTTCAGATATTAATAAAATACATCTAATCGATTCAAATAATAATATAATAATAATAATAAACCTTTCATGCACAAAGAAGCCCAAAGTGCTGATGATTAAACAATAAAGTACAATTGAACAATAGGATTAATATTCATATATACATAATGGATACTTTTATGTAGCCTTTGAGTGTGCATGTTACCTTATTCATCTGTCTTAGTTCAATCATTTTTTTACTTAAGCATTTTCCTCTGCACTGCATTTGAATGTGCCCAGTCTGATTTCACGGATTAAGTACGTTGTCGATGTCCACTCACTGTTTCTTACATGTGTGACCACTGTATGTCGATAATGCTTCTTTATAAGGTATGACACATGTTTTGTGTATACTTATATTGTATAGAATTAAAGTTTTTCCCCTATACTATTAACAAAAAGTCTGAAATTAAACTTATCTATCATACCTGTTGAATGTATCTGGAAATGACTACGATTCCTGAAAAAGGGACACTCAATGGTATTTTACTATATTAATAATTTGTATTTTAATTTACATTACCGGAAAGAGCTTAGATGAAAAATAAGTATTTTATTTCAGTTGATCATAATAAAAAAGAAAATACTTTTTTATGGAAACTGATGCTGAAAAAATGTCCTGCAATAATCTGTGTAGTTGTGATTTGCTTCTTCACGAATTGTTATTATTTTATTTTTTGTATCCATTTCACAACTTTTCCTAGGTTGATTCATTTTAAGTCATGCCCAGCCAAGTGATCATCTTGATGTTCACGCAGAAGTCAGAAGCCTTTCAGAATGGGAAGTTACTTAAAATGTATAACACAATTTGACAGTTTACATTTAAGAGCCCAGCACTGATCAAATCCAACATTTCTCAAATTATTATTGTGATACATTTCAAATAAGAGATTATTGTCTTTATTTGACAGACATATTTTTCTCATTGAAGTTTGTTTTACCCTTGAGCTTTGTATTGAATCTCATGTGGAGTCTCATGGAACCAGACCAGAATGAATAGTGATTTAGAGGAATAACAGTTCCCAGGAGGTTATCTGTTGGCCACTAGGTGGCACAGTGGTTATCTCTAAAAGACACGTTGCTGCCTGTTCTCTCTTTGAAGACCCTCAAAGTAAGTCTAATGTTTCTTTGTCTTAAATGAGCCAATCATCTATGAATGTATAACATTAGCATCAAATTATCCTTAACTATTTATCAGCTGCATTGTTGATAGATAAAGGTTTGAATGACGCTGGAAAGTGCATTTTATAGATTTCACTATTATGTCCTCTGTGAAAGATAAGTGGAGGTCATCTAAAATGATTATGTTAAACCTGATATTTGATTTTATCAATGTGTAAGTAAAGGCCCTAGCAATAGAAACAAATATCAATACAGCATATTGTGTTGAGTCAAGGGTCATTGAAAATAGGTGTGACTATCACTCTGCAGATAAACTTCAGAAGTGATTCTTTGATATATTGTATCCCTCTTCCAGATCTACAGCACATGTCAGTCACACAATTACTGGGACATTAACATTAAACGTCTCAATAAGGATTTTTATAGAACAAAATGTAGTGTTCTGATGAAGGTTGTCTTCCTGTGAACTGCTTAAAAAAGCACTCGTATTAAGAAGATTCAGGTCTCATCAGCAGCTTCATCATGACATAAATTGTATTGTATGATTTTTTTAATCCCAGTGGCCTTGCAGGGGGTTTACTGGACCTAATCCATACCTGAAGTATAACAGTGCACAGAAACCACAACTCTTCATATTTGTAAGGTTTGGTCGTTCTTGAGCAGAACACAAGACGTTTGTTTTACCAGATCAGGATGAATGATGATTTAAGACTTCAGGTAAGATCAGAGATTGAGCAAGTGATTTTTTTTTTTTTTTTCTTCTAATCCAAAAATATGTGGCAAAAATATGTATTACTTTGTGATTCCTTAATGATTAATACTAAGTGGAGAAACCAAGGTTTTTCTTGGACAAAATGTGATTTAACACAAGACAAATAGGTTGCCTTTGGGGGACATTTTCTAAATGACAGTTTGAGGACACTTATGGCCACTCCATGGCATTTATAGGCTAAGCAGACTAATTATTTTACTATCCCTCTAATGCAAATAAATAGACTGCTGACTGCTTTAGCCAGTATTTAAACTTCATTATGAAAAGTTAAATACTTTTAATTAATATGATAATCCCTGTTGTATTATCATATTATTTGATTTTTGTGAATGATGCATGTAAACATAATTGTAATATTGCAAATGGGAGAGAGTGAGCTCATTTATACTGTAGGGTAGATTGAGAGCATCATCATTGAACATACTGAACTTCCTCTTTCTTGTATTTGTGAATGACCACCTGAAGCAACTTCCACAATCGTGTTGCACATTTTCACTTGAGAACCTTCTTCCTACTTGCCTTACATCTTTCTTCCAACTGCCCAATGCTGACACACATTATTGTCATGTAAATGTATTAATATTAATAGGCCTATACTGCCCAAATTCGATCTATACCTGGCTATGTGAGGCTCCGCATAACACACTTCTACGTTTCTATTTTGTATCACAAACACACTTTTTAATTTATTTAAGTTTTATTTAAATCAATATAACTTTACACTATAGTGTTTAATCTGCAATTTGCACCTCCCTTTGTTCTTGATGTACATGTTTTTATAGTTGTACTTTTGACTTGTGTTTGCACACAATTTGGCATCCATTTGGAATAGCCTATGCCCTATGCAAAGTAACTATTAACTAATGTAAAATAAAGGTTGTGGAGTAAATTACAATATTGGCATCCAAAATGTATTGAAGTATTGTGAGAATAAAGTAGCATGGGACGATGGAAACACTACCTCAAACATGTTGCCTACAGTACTTTAGTAAATGTATTCAGTTACTTTCCACCATTGCCTTTACTCTCTTAAAGGGCCATGACAACCAAAATACAGCAGGAAGATGTCAGTTGGAGCTCAGCTGTAGTTTTTTTTTTTATGTATAGCCGTTAAGAAACAGAATCGGGCTTTTTTTTGGCATAGTTTCTATCGAGGTGTAACAGTAAACATAGCAGTCTACCATGGAGTCACCTCGCCTGCCTCCACACGTCTCCCCTGGTGCCTCAAGGAGCACCTGTCGTCCCGACATCCTTTGCGTGTCCAATATGGAAGAACTGGTGGTGGAGGTCCGTGGCTCCAACGGGGCTTATTACAAGGTAAATACCGGCTTATCAGTTTAGCGTTAAACACGACATCATCGTTGGAAGATACAATATTTAAGTTTGATTCTCACGGTCCAGGCCAACGGTTTCCAACTTGCTCTGAACCCAATAGCTGCTTGCTATTAGCTTGTACTAGCCATGCTAGCCAAAATTAGCTGGCTAAGCTAGCACCGTTCACTTGTTTTTGCTAACTAACACTTTTTAACGACCTTTCTTTATACTTAAAATGGACGAAACAAGTTTTTATCTTAAGTTATTGAAATATATATCCCATAAATGCTTTTATTCAGTGTTTTTGACGAGCGTTTACAGCTTCACCGAGCTAAAAGTTAGCTTACTGTTGACGTCAAAAGATGTGGCTCAACTTAATTGTGTTTAGAACTATGGTTTAGACGCTGCGTTGAAAAATATGTGCTGCCGATAGTAGCTGTATATCATTTATTCGTTTAGTGGAGTTATATAACAGATATCAGGGCTGTTGATTATATATAGTAATATGTTATTAAAGTATGTGATGTTTAGGAGGCACCGTGGCTAGTTATGACAGGGATTCTGAAAGGCACCAACTCAACGGCTGTCTATTACTTGATACTTCATCACGTCGAAGCTATTTTTTGTATGTTTATGTGTTTGTCAGCTGTTCCTTGTCAATCCTGACCAGCTGGCATGCCAGGAGAGGGTCACTGATACCGCAGACTAAAAAGCTATTTGTAGACCTACTGGCTGTCTCTTTGCCTCCCATCTCATCTCCTCCGTTTCCTCTCTCCTTCTCTGGTCTCCTCTGCTCCACGAGCTCTTTCCTTTTATCCTTTCTGGCCTCAACTCCTCACATGACTTGTTTCTGAGTTCCCCAGCTTGGTCACATGACTAATCATGACTCTTTAACTTTTTTTATGGCTCTTATTCTATGTTTCTATAACAATGCCATGTGATTGACACCCTACCTACAAACCTTTAACTTTGGAACTGTCTTAACTTCCTGAACACGAAGGACATTTTTGGTGTATGTTTACATCCAGTCAAAACACTTCTTTACTGTTAACAGCCTTGATGAGTATGATCTGCAAAAAATACTTGAAAACTATTTATACACTTCAACTAATGCTTTTTACAATAATAGATTAATTAGTATTTTGTACGTGTTGATCAATCATTCTCCCTCTACACAATATAACATGGCCATTACAACTTCTACAATACCTTCAAATTGTATGTTAATGGTTTTGTTTTGAGTTTGATTCCTACCAGCATTACAAAGTAACATGAAGTGTCTCTGTTACTCTTAATAACCAGAATCACTTGCTGTGAATAGTCTTGTTGGTAATTATGGTCTGCCTTGAACTTATATATGTTTTTATCACAACCCAACAAACAAGGTAGTTGTTTTTAGGCCAAGTCTCTGGGTTATGTGTTCTTTACATTGCATTGGTCCGACTTTTGTTGAGCTCCTGTAAATGAATACCAAATGCCTGTAATGCATCCTTTTCTAATATTGTTTATTTCCATAAGTAAAAGTCAACACTCTCTTTCTTGTACTTAAAATAGGTGGCACCTAATTTGAGTCAGCGGTAATGTTCTTATGTGTTTACCCCGGTCTGTGTGTCCTGCAGGGCGTTGTCAAAGATATCCACGATGACTCTCTCACCATTGCCTTTGAGAACAAGTGAGTGGCTCTTTTTCCTCTGTTCTAGCTGTTATTTGTCAAACATGACAACATTTAGTACACATGTAGTACACTGCCATGTTTTAGCAAGGTAATAAATATATTTTATTTTCAGTTGGCAGCCAGAGCGACAGGTTCCCTTCCATGATGTCAGGATGCCACCGAACGCTGACTGCAAGAAGGAGATTGGAGAGGGCGAGGAGGTGGAGGTGAGGAGGTCACACACATGTATAAATATATTTGAATTCCCTTCATTATGCCTATTATACTTATCTCTTACTCTGTTGGGGTTTTAATCTCCTGTCAGATCCTCTCCAGAGCCAATGATCAAGAGCCTTGTGGTTGGTGGCTGGCTAAAGTCTGCATGATGAAGGGAGATGTGAGTATTGTTATGAAAACACGTATCCACACACTCCATATTAATACTGATACTAATACAAATATAGTCAAATCAATTCATCAGAATCATAATATGTTATCGTAGTGGACATTTGGTTTTTCATCAGTTGCTTCATTTTAGAATGCAATAAAATAAAATAAATAAAAAATACAATAAAATCATATATATAAACATAAAAAGTTAGAGTAAGGATGTGCAAAAAATAAAATTGAATAAATATATTTACATAAACATTAGAAGTAAAGTAGTATAGTTTAAGTAGTTAGGTTTTCAGAAGTTAAAGTAAAAATGTGCACATTGTTCTACAAGTATATTAGAAAATGTTGTTGCGGAATGCAACAGTTTTAAAGGGATCGCTTTAAAATGTTGTTGTTTATTATTTATTCCCACTGAGCATCTCTCTCTTCTCAGTTTTACGTGATAGAGTATGCAGCCTGCGACGCCACCTACAATGAGATCGTGACCTTTGAGCGTCTGCGTCCGATCAACGCTAACAAGGCCATCACCAAGAACTCCTTTATCAAGTGCACTGTCCCCGTTCCTCAGGATCTACAAGAAGCGTATGTTCATTATCTTTCCACTGATAACTTCAGGAGGAACACATCTGAAATCCATGTACTTAATGAAAAATAACGACTGTTTATATAGAAGATTGTTTATTGTAGGTGTTGCATTTATCTTTATATATCTCCAATACTGTTGGATATAGTATTTGTTTACATAAAGGATTAGGAAATATTAACTAAAACATTTTTCTCATGTACCAGGTGCCAGAATGATGGCGCCCATAAGGAGTTTAAGAAAGCCGTGGGAGCCTGTCGCATCACATACTGCCCTGAGACCAGCGAACTAGTGATTGTGGTAACAGGCTTTGGATATTTTGATATTCATTTGAGCATCCACACTATTAAATGATATGTTAAGACTTCTTCTTGCTCATATTTAGACAATGGTTGACTCACTTATGATTATAGTTGTGGTCAACAAGGGAGCAGCCTAACATATTTTATTTCTTTCTTTACATTTAATTTCCTGTGGTTGTATGTGTAGTCTACCAATGAGGCGACAGTGAAGCGTGTGTCCTTGCTGAGCGACATGCACCTGCGCAGCATCAGGACCAAGCTGCTGCTGATGTCACGCAACCACGAGGCCACAAAACACCTGGAGGTCAGTGGGTTTAGTCGCTCTTGTGAACACATGAGGTCACACATGAAGCTTTAGCACTATGTTATATGAACTTTGAATTACGTCTGGAGAATCAGGTCGGCACATGAGCTGGGGTTTCCCTTTTTGCACATATTGGGCGAAACAGGAGATTGTCTTTTTCGGTATCTGACATTGGTGTTCTCAAATAAAGAGGTAATGTCTAGACAACTTCATGTGTAAAGGGGGAACCATTTGTAACCTCAATCTGATAATTGTTGTGAATAGTTTTACACCTAATAATCCTGATAATGAGTGTTAAATAAGAAATGAAAACATTTGAGATATGTAAACCCAAAATTAGATGTTTTTTATGTTTTGATATTCATTTAATTTCAAACCTTTATTTAACCAGATTGGTCCCATTGAGATCATAGATCTCTTTTTCAAGGGAGACCTGCAGCAAATAGGTTCCACATGAAGCATAAAACAACATAAAACAATAAAGGACATCATACAACATATTTACAGGCTACATTTACAAATACCCATAGTTTCAAAGAGCATTTCACTTAGACTAGCTTTAAAAACATGCAGAGGAATGAAATTGCTCAGTTTCAATTCTAGCTGTAGACTGTTCCAAGCAAGTGGAGCTGCGCACATAAAAGCTGTTTTACCCAAGACAGTCCTTGCTCTTTGCACAACTAACAATACTACATCATGCGATCTCAGAAAATAGCTGCTTGCAACTCTCTGTGTTATCAGAGAGCAGATATAATACGGGAGTTTACCCAACATGGCTTTATAAATAAACTTGTACCAATGACTGAGCCTCCGTACAGTAAGTGATGGCAAACCTGCCTTGGTATATAGTGTACAGTGATGTGTAAGTGCTTTACAATTAGTGACAAATCTCAGTTCGCTGTGATAGGCGGCATCTAACTTGATCAGGTAATGGGCAGGTGCATTCATATAAATCAAATCACAGGTAAAAAGGTCACAGTGACTAGCCTTTTCCTGGCCTCAAGTGAGAAACAGGACTTGTTTCTGAAAAATAAACCTAGTCTAACCCTCAGCTTTTTAAGCAGATTATTGACCTAAAGTTTACAAGTGAGACAATCATCAAGCCAGATACCTAGGTATTTGTAACAGGCAACCACTTCAAGTATTATTCCTTGCGCAGTTACAATATCCAAAGCAGTCTCTGGTGTCTTTTTAGCTTTTGAAAATAGCATTACCTTGGTTTTTATCAACATTTAAAAGAAGCTTTAGTTCAAAGAGCTGAGTCTGAATAATGTTAAAAACAGCCTGTAATTTAACAACAGCCTCCTTAAAGGGGACCTATCATGCAAAATGCAGTTTTGTACGTCTTTTATACATGAATATGTGTCCCCGGTGTTCCAGGGAACTCACCAAGTGTAAGAAAACACAACCCTCTCTATTTTCCTCCATACCCAAATCTCTTAAAAAGGGGCTGCAACGGATCTGATACAGACTGATCCAGATTTGAACACTTCTATGACGTCACAGAAGTGGCACTACGGCTATTGGGCCAACTCCACCAATCAGCAGGAGACAGCCACGGACATTGCTGTTCGAAAGCGCTGGAGACGCTGTAGTACATATGCCAGTCCTGTAGATGGTGCTGTTCTCACAGAATCAGCCCATGCAAAGACAGTGTGAAATTGAGCGAAATGAGGAATGGCTAAAATGCATGATCTGTTTGGTATTTTGAAAAATAAAAAGTATAAATATGCCTTATATAGGTATGGTCCTACACTATAATATTCAAATATAGCATGATAGGTCCACTTTAATGGAGGGACCTGCACAATACATCACGGTATCGTCCGCATAAAAATGTAAGGTTGCTCCATCGACATTTTCACCTAAACTGTTGATATAGATGGAGAATAAAAGTGGACATAAAACAGAACCTTGAGGAAAACCATTAGTAATGTTTAACCACTCAGAAGTGAGCCCATCAAATTGAACACATTGGGACCTTTCAGAGAGGTAGTTCACAAACCACCCCACTGCCTGGCTGGATATGCCAATACTGACTAGCCTTTGATTCAAGATGCGATGATCGACGGTATCAAACGCTTTGGAAAGGCCAATAAATAGGGATGCACAACTCTGCTTATTATATTAAATACTCGCAATATCATTCACCACTTTCATTGTCGCAGTGATGGTGCTGTGTTTCTTTCTGTAACCTGACTGATGTTTAGATAGGATGTCATCTCACTAGGCTTTCAAGAACCTTAGCCAGAACTGACAATTTAGAGATGGGCCTATAATTATTTAAAATAGTTGCCTCCCCTCCTTTTAGTAGTGGCAGGACATAATCTGACTTTCATATTTTTGGAATTGTGTTTGTGCTGAGGGAGAGGTTAAAAAGAGAAATAAGAGGTGGTGCAATAAAATCTGCAGCCATGTATAAGAAGAAAGGTTCTACGTTGTCCGGGCCAGCCGGTTTCTTTGGATCTAACTTGGATAAGGCTTCATGAACAACACTAATAGTAAAAGGAGTAAAAGTGAAAGGGTTCTCCAGACCACATTGTTCAGTGTCACGGACTGTGGAGAGAGCCACAGGACACAAAATGCTCATTAAAGGCCATGTAATGCATCTAACACAGGTGTTTTTTAACATGTAGTTTAGATATCACCAGAATAAAAATAAATAAAAATGTTTAAAGTTTCGTCATAATTAAATGACATATACGTTAAAAACCGATGTTGGTTCCGAAGTTTGCCGAGTACGCCCCCGATCACTCCCGAACGAGCGGTGACGTCACACGTGGCAAACATTGCCATTTGATCAAATCAGTCCAAATGGCAAGCAACGCGATAACTTCAGACAGCGACAGCGACAGCGATCATTCAAGCTCAGATTCGGTGGGTTATCTGGATTCAGTTACAGAAGTAGAGAGTGAACCAGCTAGCCTTTCACTTCAAGGCATCTTGCCTTATAAGTACGAGCCTCCTGCCCAGCAATCGAACAACGAGGCAGAAACTTGTGAAAGAGAAGCGGATTCCGCAGCCGGCGAGACTAGTCGGCAATACTGAATGGTAAATTCTGTTTTATTTAATTTGACCTGCACTAAATGTCGATCTTAATTTGTCATCTGTTCCTCACGCGTCCGGCAGATATTGTTTTGTTTTGTAATGTTATGTACAATATTCAGGTGTACATGTCAATGCTGTGAAAGCATGCCCACTGCAGATGAATGTGTATGCTGCAGAGAGATCTGGCAGGTGATGGAACAAATAGACAGTTTGCAACATACTGACCAGATAGCAGAGTCCTGCATCGGGTCGGGTATCCGCGGGTACCCGACGGGTGAAAAAAGCTTTTGAAAAAATACCACCCGCAAATCACCTTTTTTGCGGGTGGTATTTTTTCAAACGCTTTTTTCCGGGTTCGCTTGTGGGTAAAACAAAGATGATGCGGGTCCGGTTGCGGGTGTTGCATAATAAATATATTTAAACAATAATAATTTAGTTTAATGTTTAAATCCTCAGACCTCTCCTCCGCGGTACCGAGCATAATCATAACCTCTGCAGTGCATCTATCTGCTGCTGAGCGCACCACATTCTGAATGGCTGAGGTGAAGCTCTCTATAGCGGAGAATACAGCATTTTCAATAACTCTTCTTCAAGAGCGAAATCCAACGTCTGGGAGGCTTTTGGTGTCAACCTAGATGGAGAAAATAAACAACATCCCAGGCTTTTTGAGCCAAATATGCAACTGCGTGTGTTAATAATTGCACGTTGTCACTGCTTATATATATGCGCGTTCGGGTCGGGTTGCGGATCATGTGCCGGCGGGTCGGGTCGGGTTGCGGAACTAATTGGCAATATGTGCGGGTAGCCGGGCGGGTTCGGTACTGCACGTCACGGGTGCGGGGCGGGAGCGGGTCTTGAAAATCAGACCCGTGCAGGACTCTGCCAGATAGAAGACACCGACGAGAAACCAAGGTGCATTATTAGCCACCCAGGCTTTAGAGAAGGCTGTCTCAGTGTTTGGACACTGAAAATAGCGTATCTTCAATACAAACAACAACACAGAGCAGTTGATGGCCCACTACACCAGTAAGTAAATATTGATTGACCCAACTGCCTATTGCAGCTTTGCTTTCATATAATACTTTTAGTCGCTACAGATATAGTACACTTTTAAAGATACCATTAAACTCTTTCAAGCAGTCAAAAACAGCTTGGCTTTTATTTTTTCTGTGTATGCAAGTTCAATGTATGCTTGGGAAAAGAAACAACTACACATGTGAGGAAATATATAAGAGGTCTATGATTCTGTCAAGCAGTCATGTATAACCTCATATTTATTTTGTACAAGTAAAATACAAATATCATGTTATAAGCCAATTTGTAACCATTGCTACATAATAGTACTACATAACATTTTATTTTTCTCCAAATATATTTATAATCTGTATACATTTTTTTCATTAGGAAGTATCGATATACAGCTTATCGACAGTTTGTACGTTGGTGCTGGGGTGTACTCGGCCCAAAAATCAGAGTCCCGCTGCCTGCATGTGCTGTAACCGAGATACGGAAGACTTACCCTGAGCCGGGAGGCCGCTATCAGGGATTTCAATGGCCAAATCTGTAATTTGACATAAGTCATGCAGCTGAACTGGTTAAAATGGTTTCGCATGATGTAAATAATTTACAAAGTACATCATTTACAATATTATTTTTCCAAAGAAACATGTAAATATAACAACATTTTCCAAATCACAAATTTGTAAGATTGTATTAATTTACTGTTTGATAAATAAAAAAGGGTTCTTTTGTTAATTTTTCACTTGTAACATTTTATCTTTATTGCAGTGTACATTAGTCTATTTTGGTATATGTGCGAGCCCACAAATAATTAAAAGTGGTAAAAATAATAAAGATATTCAGACGTAATTCATTTTTGGCCTTACTTATTTCACTTCAACTTTTATATATTTCAGTCACTAGGCAAGTTCACTGTACTCTGGTGACATTTAGCTCAAGCTGGCATCACACCTGTAGTAACTTAATTCTGACCCGAGTTTTGTGCACAATCTTCCAGCACCCATGATCAATGTTTATAGCAATCAGGAAACATTCACAGCTCACAACTACACATCGCTTCCCCATCATGAATTGTTAGATAAAAAAAGTTTAGCGAGGTCCGGTTACACATATGTTGAGCGAAAATAGCAGAAGGATACAAAACAAACAATCCAGAAGAGGCTGGTGTTTGCCACGTGTGACGTCACACAGCTGGGTTAATGGCTGGCAAGCTTTTCTATACCGGAGCGGAATAACACGGGAAAGTGGCACACATTTCATGTTATTTGGGGGGTATTTATGGAAAGAATCATTGATGTTGATATGTCAAATGAAACAGTGGAAAGTGATGAAGCGATTTATTAACACAGAATAACATTTATTTTGGACATTACATGGACTTTAAAAAGGTCCCATGTCATGGCCATTTCCACTGATCATAATTCCATTGTTGAGGTATACTAGAATAGATTTATATTGTGCAATTTTCCAAACTCACATTGGTTTCTCAAACAGCATCTCTGTATATTATGTGTATTCACTGAATTTCACTCTCTGCCTTTAACTGCTCGTTGTAGCTCCAATAGTTGTGTGGCTTGATATTGAGTAAGAAAAAGGTTGATAAACGCTGTGAGAATGGGTCTGCAGAGAGAATTTCGCCGCGATACCAACCCTACAGCCAGGGAGGAGAAGTGTGTGTGTGTGTGTGTGTGTGTGTGTGTGTGTGTGTGTGTGTGTGTGTGTGTGTGTGTGTGTGTGTGTGTGTGTGTGTGTGTGTGTGTGTGTGTGTGTGTGTGTGTGTGTGTGTGTGTGTGTGTGTGTGTGTGTGTGTGTGTGTGTGTGTGTGTGTGTGTGTGTGTGTGTGTGTGTGTGTGTGTGTGGATTGGTCAACTTGGACCAATCAGCGGGGGCTTAACTTAACGGCTCCGCGGACGTAACGTAACGGCTCCACGGATTGGTCCATTTGGTTCCGGGTAACGCATGACCGTATCGCGTCATAGCTCTGGGCGCGGCTACTGGCCATTCCTACGTCACAATACCCAGGAAGTAAACAACGGATAATGACGTATCTTCAACGAGGCGTTTTGGGGAGGTATTTTCTGTGTTAGAGTTTTACTCGCTACAGGGTGTACTTTGAGGGTTTTGACTCTGCACACCGTTTACATGCATAAAAACCTTCATAACACACAAGGGGACGGGTAATAACCGGAAAAGCATGACATGGGACCTTTAAAACAATTTAACATGGTGGCCTTGTCCGATATAGTGCCAGATGCTGTGGTAAGGCAAGGAGGTAGCTCATTACGGATCTCACCAGTGGATATTGATTTTTATGGCTTTCCAAAATGTAATATATATATATATATAATATATTTTACGGCCTGTCTGCTTTGGCTCGAAAAATAAAGTTCAAGGATGGTGAATCATTTATAACTAATATATTAACTGATAGCATATGAAACTTGTGCAGACCTCCAGGCAGCTGGTGTCGTCCTTCCAGGAGGAGTTCATGGTCAGAACGGATCTGATGGGCCTGGCCATCGGCAGCCACGGCAGCAACATCCAGCAGGCGCGCAAAGTTCCAGGAGTCTCTGCCATCGACCTGGATGAGGAGACTGGAACTTTCAGGATTTATGGAGAGGTAGGTTGTCATGTGCACAAGTCTTGTTGGAGGCATCATTTGAGTGATGGGGAATCTTTAAAGCAACACATGTTGAACTTTGTGGGACAGAATGTACATGTTTCATTCTTACAGTGGTTGTTAGTTGATTTTTCATTGGATGTATCACTTATTTTGTTATAATAAAGCAACTGTGTGCATGTGTTCTGAAGATATAACAGAAAAAGTAACCCTGTCTTGCCTTTCAGACAGCGGAGGCTGTGAAGAAAGCCAGGAACTACCTGGAGTTTCTGGAGGACTTTGTCGAGGTGCCCAGGGCCCTTGTTGGTATGTCGACACATTTACACCCTAAGCTAGAAATTTAAAAATCTTTTGCTAGGGGAAGACGGCTATGAAATCCTCAACGCGTTAAGGGTAGTGCCACATTAGAGACAATTGTAATCTGATTTGTATTACAATATATGTACAACTCCTTATTTACCAGTTATTCACTCCTTTAAAAGATGCGTTTTGTCGGTCCATCATCTCTTCGACTTGCCGCTCATATTTTCCCTGCTCTCTGTCCCCAGGCAAAGTGATCGGTAAGAACGGGAAGGTCATCCAGGAGATTGTGGACAAGTCGGGTGTGGTGAGGGTTAGGATAGAAGGAGACAAGGACAACAAGCAGCCCCGACCGGAAGTAAGCCTGCTACTGCCTTTCTTCACTTCCTGCTCAGAGTTTTCAGTCAGTTTTTCAGTTTTCAGTTTTGCTAACTCTATACAAATAATGTGAACACTCTTTCCATTTACTCAGTCCCATACTAACATAAGCCCTGTGTTTTTTTGTGTTTTGACGACACCGGGAATGGTCCCATTCACATTTGTCGGAACTAAGGAGAGTATCGGCAACGTTCAGGTCTTGCTGGAGTACCACATCTCTTACCTCAATGTAAGGAAGTGTGTGTGTGTGTGTGTGTGTGTGTGTGTGTGTGTGTGTGTGTGTGTGTGTGTGTGTGTGTGTGTGTGTGTGTGTGTGTGTGTGTGTGTGTGTGTGTGTGTGTGTGTGTGTGTGTGTGTGTGTGTGTGTGTGTGTGTGTGTGTGTGTGTGTGTGTGTGTGTGTGTGTGTGTGTGTGTGTGTGTGTGTGTGTGTGTGTGTGTGTGTGTGAGACAAGCATTTTAAAAGGTTTTTCGCCTGCCGTCTGTCTGCAGACTTGTCAAAGCATTAATTCATGGTTTTTACTAACCGGTATCAGTATGTTGTTACTTCGGCATCATTTAGAAACGTGTATTACAATTGAATCACGGTAAAATATGTTCATTTTGTTGTAGTTGTAGCCCCCGAGCCAGCGAGTCTTGTTTGAATGATGTAAACACAGCTGACAGCCGCGGTGAAACCTGTATATATACAGTCTATGGGTGAAACTCAAGCGTTTACAGCGATGCGATAAAAGGATTAGAGCGAATATTCGCATCGCGTCGGTTTGAACGCAGCATTAGGATGTCAAAATGTAAAATACTTACTTTAGGCTCGCCATACAGTAGTTTTTTAATGTTAAAGACTGCCTCCGCTGACAACAGAAAGATTTTACTCACATTATATGACATCAAATACAAACACTTTTAGAAGAAGAGCAGAAGCCATATACTTTGTGGGATAATCGGCCTGCAACTAATTCATATTTTTGTTATCTATTTTTTCCGCAATGAATTATCTGTAAAAGAAAATAATATTTGAAGATAATAACCAGCTAGACATTAATTTGAATATTCAAATATTAACCAGCACAAATTATATTTGTTATTATTATATTTCACCATCTTGTAAATAACTGGAAAATCTCAATATATTTTTTAAAGTACATTTTCTGTCTACACTGTTAATATTAAATGCCATACAAATGTTTGATGATCATGTCCTGTGGTGTGAATTTCACTGTACGTGTGTGTGTCCTGTTTTGCGCATGTGTCGTGCCCTGTTGGTGCTCGGCGTTTGTTTGTTTTGCACGGTGTGTGTGTAGGACATGGCGGAGCTTCTTGCAGAGGGACAGCAGCTAGGGGAAGAGCTGAGGAGGCAGTTTGTGGATAATACACAGGGAAGCAGCCTAGTGAGACTCAGAATAAACAGCACGAGGCACACTGGATGTGATGTGGATGTGTGTATGAAGATTAGGCATCTGCACTGAATGATGAGCCTTTATAGGAACAAGCACACTGTTATACAGAGTGGCGTTTGCTTTCATTGTTCTCTTTATTCTTACCATTTCTGCCTTCCTTCCTCTGCTAGGAGGTGGAAGAGCTCCGTCTGGAGAGGATGCAGATTGATGAACAGTTGCGTCAGGTCACCCAGGGTCACCGCCCAGGTGACAGAGAGAGGGGAGAGAGGGGGGAAAGAGGAGGAGGAGGAGGAGGGGGAGGGTACAATACAGAGGGCAGTGCCAACGCCTCCTCTTCCTCTTTACATGGCAGTCGCTCTTACAACGGTCAAGGGCGCGGGCGCAGAGGCCACGGCTACAGCACCGGATATGGTACGGAACTTACATTCAAAGTGATCAACTTATTTACTGTCAGACATTGCCGTGTTAACAATGTGTCATTTGTGCAGGAAATCATAAACAGTGTGAAAGGATCTATTACAATATCAGAGTGTGTTAGAGGGGCAGGGGCTCAAATTCATAAAAATAATGCTTTTTTTTGTTGCTAAGCCTTAAATGTATACTAAAATGTATTATTTAAAAAAAAACATGATGACATTTAGATTTTGACTTTCCTGGGTTCTGATGAATATTTATGCACCCAAAATCCTATCACCATGTTTGCTGCTCTTCCTCAAAACGTTCTGCACATTCAAAACTTCAAGTTCTCTGGAATTTTGAAAAATAAAGGACAGAAATGATTCTCAGTGTTTGACCATCAGTCCTAACCTGTCTGTGTGGCGGTCTCTCTCTCGTCTGTTTGCTTTGCTCTTCCAGGCACCAACTCTGAGCAGTCCAACGCCTCTGAGACAGACTCAGAGCGCAGGGATGAGCTCAGCGACTGGTCCCTGGCTGCAGACGATCAGGACAGGCGAGTCTTTAATGTTTATTTTGTATCAAATCCACAAATGTACAACATGTGAAGCTGCTTTTAGTGTTGGCTGCATCTATATATATCTATACCATATAGATATATATATAGATATAGATATAGATAGATAGATATATAGATCGCGGGGGTTTAATCTGCGCGCGAGGGTCATTTCATGCACGTGTAAAAGCACATTTTCCGCTCGTGAGTAGCTTGTTTTGCGTGCTAGAATATTGACCCAAATCTGACTCCATAGTATCCTCTCTACTGAAATGCAGCTACATGTTATATTGACTTACGGGTTGACTTACAGGGAGAGAGAGAGAGGCTCCCGGCCACAGAGAGACAGCCGCAGGAGGCCCGGACCCGGCAGAGGCAGAGGAGGTTCTGGAGGTCGGGGGAGAGGAGGAAGAGGAGGAAACAGCAACAGCTCTGGTAAAACTCACACTTGGAGGATTTGAAGAGTAGCACATACAATTGCCTTTCTCTCGTAAAAGTCTAGTTCGACTTACCTATAGAGTTGTGCAGGAATAAGTCCTTAACCCGGATATGAGTTTGCCTTTAAACTTTCTTGAAGTACCTCATCTCCAAGTCAATGGGTTTTTTGAATGAGTTTTGGTTAGATGCATATATTATATAAAATATGTCTGTCATAAAAATGGCGGTTGCAAGTGACTAACTAAGCTTCATCACGTCAAACTTTAGCCACCATAAGTCGTTTTAGATTGTTTCTAGCTTTACGTTAGCTATTTACTTCTGCCGATTGCATTTGTGCTTCAACTATAGAACATATAAGTATCATATTGATTCTTAGTCACAAATAAATCCATTGGCTTTCTGTAGCGAGAGCCCTTGCAAGCCTACGTCATTGCGTCACTCTATTATATCTGTGAATGTTGACCCTTCAGCCGGGCCTCGCGACCATGACGATAACAGTGCCTACAGAGTTGCGGAGGCAAACACTGAGACAGACCAGACTGCTGATACGGATGCAAGCGAGTCCAACTTGCCTGCAAACCGACGCAGGAGATCCCGAAGGCGCAGAACAGACGAGGAAACCACTCTGATGGACGGCATGAGCGAGTCGGACAACACCTCAATGAGCGAAAATGGAATAGGTAGGGAAGCCACTGCTTACCAGACCTATACTCCCAAACTCAAACAGTACAAACATCTCAAACACTGTTGTCAAAAGGTCTGTCATACATTTCCTAAAGCTACTAGTTCTGTTTCCAGCTGTGGGAGTTGTGCAGAATGTGCATCATTTCCCATTTGAAGTGTCAAAGGAGCCTGTGCAGTTTAAAGACAGGCCTCTGGTCTGAGAGGCGTCTTAAGCCTCAAATCCCTCTCTTTGTGCTGGCCTAACACCCTTAGATGACTCAGAAGCTAAACCTCAGCGTCGTAACCGTAGTCGACGTCGCCGCGCCCGCCTGCCTGAGGAGAGGCAGCCAGGTAACCATGGCTACTGCCAGTACACCCCTCCCCTAAACAGTGCTCCTAATGGCTTGGCTAAAAGGTTGCACATATCACGAACAACATACTAAATCAAAGAGTTGTTGAAATGGTTTAGATCTTATTAATAATGATGTAATTGCTTGTTTTTGGATGTGGTTAATTTACTAGCCTACACTGTTCACACTGGTTTGCCGTGCAATTTAGAAATATGCATCGTAATACTTGTTCACTAACGACTATAATACAGCTTGTCTGTCTTCACCTTGTCAGGCTGTCAATGGCAGTCCTTGTTTGTGTGGTGTGTCATAGTAAGCCTGACCTCCAACCCTCTGTTCTGTGTTACATGTCAAGAATACATGGCCTCAAGTTAGGCTATTGTATTCTACATACTGTACAGAAGTTTAAAAGTGCTGATAGTCTCCTTTCAGAAAGGATCTATTTTAATGTTCTTCACAACACTACCAAAGTGTTGTGTGTGAAATTAATATGTTCTGATTGTGAGTGACAAATCTGCTCAGTTTCACAGCACTGAGAGAGAACTCCTGAATCAATGTCATGACCAGGGTTTTTTTCCTTCTGTGCGTACAGTATCAGTGGCTGACTACATATCCCGGGCTGATTCTCAGAGCAGAGAGATGACAACCACCAAGGACACCAATAAAAACAAAGATGTGGTTAGTATCTAAAATGTTACGTCTTTATTCCGGATGGTCTCTATTTCTACCCCTCAATTTAGAAGCTTTCTTTATGAAATATGTTATTCCCCGCAATTTAAGGTTGAATTTGTTTCAATTTATGTTTTATTTTTATAAAGGATATGGTCACAGGACAAAGACAACCAAATCAAATACTGTTAAAACCTACTTACGTAAAATAATAATCCACAAATTGGAAAAAAAAGAAATTAATGATCAATATAATATGTAGGATATAGTTAACCGCTAACAAGTACATCATTATTCTCATAAGTACATTGTCAATGGTCACATCTAACTGGAGGGTCAATAGTAATGTTTTGTGCTCTAAGCCTCAACCATTTTACCAACCGATCGTCAGAGATAACAACTTATTTTCTCAGGTTTTCATTCCATATATTTAATCTACAAGATTCTTACATTGAGTTTATTAAGTTATCATTTTTTTAACCACTTTCGTTGTAATTTGTTTAAATATTGCTACTCTTATTACTTGGAAAAAGTAAGAATCTGTGTTATACTTTCTCAGTAGGAGAAGTGGGTTTTTAATTTAGAGAGCTCTCTTGTAGATGATTCCCAGAAGCCACTTCAAGCTTTACATGACCGAAATACATCACTATGGTTATCCGTCGCCTCACCGCAGTCTCTCCAGCCTTTTGACTACATGTGTCTAACCCTCATTTCTGTCCAGGGTCAGGTGGATGCCATTGCTGAGGACAGCCCGCCGTCGGCCCCGGCAACTACCAACGGCTCTAACAACAATGCCGGAGACGGTGAGCACAACAAGACTCCCGCCAAAGTCTCCTACCAAGGGGACTGCAACCCACAACCTGTCGCTAACGGGCTCTCCTAGTCAGATCTGGGCGAGGGAAATGGTTTCAAATATTTGAAATTCTTTGGCTGCACTCAATTGAATCTCCCTATCTCTGGAGCAGCTTTTTAAGGAAAGCATTTAAACACAAGCACTGTTCTCTTTTTTACAAGTATTTGAAACCTGTTCCGCAGTTTAAGAGGTCTGAACTCCCCTTTACACGTGTTCTGTCCAACTATTCATTTGAATCGTTTTTTTTTATTACAATAGTTCTTCCTGTATAAGCTTGCCAAAGATAGTCAAACACACACGGACATATACTTAACTGTACTTCTCAGTCCACTCTTCACTGAATGCAGTATTTATAAAATGCAGACAGGGATTCTTTTTATTTTATTGGTAAAAAAAACGATCATAGCAGGATTTTAGAATGTGTCTGCCTTTTATCAGGTGGACTCGCAACCTTTTTCCCGGATGTTTTGTGCATCTGAAGTAGTAAATAAAATATTCTGCATGAGCAGCACCACCGTACAGATAGGTTTGTTCGGAAACCCAAGTATGTCAGACATACATGTGATCATCTGTTGTGCCTTGAGAGTAGATTCAACATGTTGTTGCCTGGCTCTGCACAACATCTGAAATCTTTTCACTTATTTCCGTGTTACTCCATCACCCCCGCCTCCTTGTGCTGCATGGGTCCTCCTGGCACTGTAGGCAGGTGGAGGCCAACACTGAAAGAGCGTGAAAGGATTTCGGAGGCATATCTCTATAAAATCAGGTGTGTCTATTCTTAATGTTTGTGGAGAAAATGAGTCCAGTTATCCTTTATATATATATATATATATATATATATATATATAAATAAATATATCTGTTGAGGAGTTTGACATTAGCTGCTTTCTGTTTTTCAATATGCAACCACTTTGGTCATATAAGAATTGTTATAACTGCGTGTCTGGAAAAGAAACAAACAATTGAGGAGTTGTTTTCTTCGCACTGAAACATAACCTGTTTTTCTCTTTTAAAAAGTTGATTGTAGTTGAGTCTGGAAACTGTCCTGTCCAGAAATGTAGCCATCAGTGTTGGGTTTCCTGGAAACATCGAATTAACATCAGGCACTTCGAATTTAGAGCAAGAGGGTTGATGAGTGCTGTTTTCTGCCATAACTCCAGCTAAATGAAGAGAATGAAAGCTCGTTTAGAGCGTCTTAGGGGTCATTATACCCTTTGTGTGCCCCTTATTGCAAAAGTCCTGTGTTGATAACCCTGGTGTGATGTTTCTAGAAAACAAAGCCCAGGTGACGATGATGTCATTTTCATGGTTCTTCCACAGACTGGCTAGCTGGAAACTGGTCACGACTGTTCCACTAAGAAAGGAGATTTATTTGGTTTATTTATTTTAAAATGTACAGTATTTAAAAAAAAAAAAAAGCAAAAAAAAGAGAAGCTCTCCTTTTTCTTGACACTAAAATATGCGTTACCTAGGGTTTTTTTTTGAGACAAATGACAATTTGGACTACTGAGAGTTGTGACATCCCAAGCGTTTTTATTGGGTCAACTACAGTATGTTTTGTTTTTTTAAAGGATCATTCTGGTTGGTTGATGTGCAATATGTTTTGTATGCAGGTAGTTCTTAAATAAACTCGATCTTCCATGTAGATCTAAAACTCAACTGTGTCTGACTCTTTGAAAAAAGCAATATGGGACAAATACAATTCAAAATGGTGTTTGATTCAGTTAGGACCTGAAAGAGTGAAAGTTGACTGATTTACATATTAAGACTGTTACATTTTTCTAGAGGAGCATGAAGAGTTCCTGTTTATACTGTTCCACTTTTTAGGATTTACCCATGAAATTATATTTAAGTAGCTTCAAACCTAGGTATAGGATCAACCATTTGTGCTAACTATTTATATTTGGCAATTTATTCTAGAGATAGAAAGTCACTTTGGGATGGACCATGTTTATTTTATTTTAATGATGAATAAAATATAGTTTAAGTCCCCGTTTGTGTAAAAGACCTCCTTTTGAGAAACATTTAGTGAAAAGTATTCAAAGTAAATCTAAAATACAATGAAATATTTAAGTACAATTGCATTGATGATTTGTACAGTGTGATTTTATTTGAGAACAATCGGTTAGAAAAGTCTGGTATTGCTCATGTGAGTCAGTGTGGATGAAAAATATGACTTCATCTCCTCTACTTCTTTCCCGCGGCATCCAAAAAATCCTTTGCTTCGTTTATCTTAGCTGCTAGGTAGGGAGATCCTCCTGTGACACACATTGAGATTCAACAAAGCCCAAATGAATAATCTGAATCATTGCAAACATGCTGCATGTGTGTGTGAAATGCATACATTTCCAAATAATGTAATTTTCAGAAAAACAAGCCGTTTCTCAACAAGAGGAGAAAACGTATTATAATGCAGTGTACTGTGGATACACTTTGCATTTCATGTGAGACATTAAAAAGAAAATACAGGAACCAATGAGGAACTTAAGTAAGTCTTGCTTACCTCTATCTGGATGGTTCAGGGTCATCAGTTTTCTATGTGCCTCTCTGACCTTTATCTTGTTGGCTGTGGGACTGCAAGGGGAACAAAGATACAACATATCATGTGAATGGTGGTGGTTAAGAGTTGATCTGCTGTAATAGTAGGGATGGGTATCGTTAAGGTTTTAATGGTACTACTACTTTTATCGATCCGGTCTTTTAACGTTACTCTTATTGGTTCTTTTGGAGAGAAAAAACAAGGTAAACTAACTAAACAAATTGTGAACAAAATTAACATAGCTTTTTATCTAAATTAAATAAATAATATTTCACATCAAAAGAAACAACAATGTTTTAACAAATCATATTAAATAATCTGATGACAGAATTTTAAACAGAATAGCTGAAACTTTAACAAAATAAATAACTCTGTTACCTCTAATCATTAACCCATGTTTGTATCATTTAGTTAACTGTGTGTTGCTGCTAGCATACATAACACACCTGACGTGGAAACGTTACTTGTGGATAGGGTTAGAGAGCTAGAAAGACAGTCAAAAACCATGCATTTCTCCGTGTGGATGTGGTGCACTTTTGCTAAATGTTTAGACAAATTGCTCGTGTTACCACCGCCCTTACATGCTAAACTCTTTTGGTAACGAGCATTGTCCACATCGAGACGGGTAAAGTCTAACCACACCTTGGAGTGCGTTCTCTCCGTCATCTCCTGTGAGTGTGAGTGTGTGTGTGTGTGTGT
This sequence comes from Notothenia rossii, assembly GCF_949606895.1. Classification (NCBI taxonomy): domain Eukaryota; kingdom Metazoa; phylum Chordata; class Actinopteri; order Perciformes; family Nototheniidae; genus Notothenia; species Notothenia rossii. Next base: position 73,141,692 of record NC_136912.1, read on the forward strand.
GTGTGTGTGTGTGTGTGTGTGTGTGTGTGTGTGTGTGTGTGTGTGTGTGTGTGTGTGTGTGTGTGTGTGTGTGTGTGTGTGTGTGTGTGTGTGTGTGTTGCTGCATGTAGCAGCCGCGTGTGTGTAAACTGCCCCGCCCCCTCGCACACAGACGGGGGAGAGAGATCTCTGGATTGGAAAGATCGACGCATTTTGCAGTCTTTTTGCACAAAAAGGAGTTGGCGACACTAAAACTGCAATATAATGTTTGTGTAGCATAATATATATGACATATTTTTTTAGATGTCTCCAGTACCGATAAAAAGACCAATAACGTCGGAGCTTAACGGTACCACAGCCTTTAATAATCCAGCCCTGGGGCCCGTTTAATACCGGGGCTCGGTACCCATCCCTATGTAATAGGGAGTTCAATTACAGACGACGGCAAAACAGGTTAACATGCAGCAGCCCTTAACCCATTTGACGTACTGTAACATAACTGAGTGTCCACATACCTGACACCTAAAACCAGGGAAGCTTCTCTCTTGGACATCTTTGGATCAAATCCACCTTTATAGAACCCTCCTCCAAAAGCCTGAAAGAAAGAAAGAAAATGAACATTTCATATCACAACATGATGGGTCTGCCAACTTTACTTACAAACAAGCTAATTAGTAAAAGGTAATGCGAGTACAAGAGATAAACAGCACATACAGTCATTTTAATTTGCAGATAAACTTCTTCTGAGCATCTCCTTACTGTTTTTGGGAAGCTCTGAATAGCCATTTTCATCTGAGGCTCCATCTGCTTCATGGCCTTCATGGCATAGCGACCTGAGACAAAGAAGAGGGAAGCATGCAGCATATTTATATTGTGTGATATTAATATTCGTGAGGTCTACTTTTTTTAACACTAAAACAAAAAATAAACTGTCATTTTTGAAGTCAGGCTGGGTGTTTTTTATTCCATATGACTATCACTGTATTGCAAACGTAACGAATGATTACTATTCAATTCTTACGCATGACATCATCAAAACAATAAAGAAATAGACCAAACTTTACTCATGTTGTTAGTTTTAGAAAACAATGTTTAAATAATTTATTTACAACACATTGCAAGACAAAACAACATTTCACAAAACACTTCAACATTTCACAAAACCCCAACGACATTTCACAAAACACCACAGCATTTCAGAAAACACTTCAACATTTCAACTTTTACGGAAAGGGTATTCCTTTAGGGAGAACACTTCTTTTTTGTGATTGGACAGAGCCAGCCAGAGAAGCACTGCTGTGATTGGCTGTTTTTGCTGCCAGTCAAGAAATGACGCTTCGTGATTGGTCAGCACCCGACAGCGCCACGTATTTCCTGTTTGGTACTATTCAGCTGTTTCTGCACGAATTTTAAACTGAGTTGTAAAGAATGGAAGAAGAGAGGGAAATATATATATTTGTGTCCGACTTTCATTTGTACATCGTTCTTAATGTGATGTATAGTAGTTTTGATAACTGTCCATACCTTCAGACAGCCTAAAAGTAAAACACAAGTTAGCCCGAAAGCAGCATCGAGATGACTGGGTCATCTGTGACAAGTTGTGATCAGCTCCGATTAAATTGTGACATAAGTTCTGTAGATATTCTCCAGCGAGCAAGTTTTTTAATGAAATACCTGTATCCCTCTGATCACAACAAGACTCTACGCTGTGCGGTTACACAGGAAAAAAAATGACATACATGAAAATAACCTTGATGCATAGGAATGAAACAAACAAACTATCTTTCATGGCTAATACTGATATGTCACAGTAACGGTAAACCACAGAAAAGTAAGTCCAGCGGGGCACAAGTTGAATCCATATAATACGGAAGCATTTGTACATCGTTCTTAATGTGATGTATAGTAGCTATGATAGCTGTCCATACCTTCAGACAGCCTAAAAGTAAAACACAATAATACAAATGCTTACATGACACGTCCTTTGTTAAATATTAACTTAATTCTTCGGCTCTTTTCTGCTGTAACAAATGTACATTTCCCCTCTGTGGGACGAATAAAGGGATTCTCATTCTGATTACATTTAACCTGTTGTGGAAACATTTCTTGATCAAATTGATATGAAACAAATGAGATAAATATTGCTGTGACACTGATGTCACATCGGGAGATTATCCCTAAACATTCACAGTAAACCCGGAGTGACATATGAAGAATTAGAAATATGATTATGATCTGCTCAATTAATTTAGCTGATTAAATTATATACAGTTAATAGATTCTTTATTCTTCAATTCAAAGTATGTTCAAACAAATGTAAACCACAAAATCATCCTCATTAATTAAGTTATAAATAAGAGTTACTTTACCATTAAAGCTCAATGTGACATATATGTCACATTTCAGATATGTGACACTAGGGGGGGGGGGTTACTTGTCAGAAATGTGTTCTAGGTGGTCTATTTTGTCTAAATAACTTTCACCTTTATTTCCCCAATAGTACAAATGGGTCCGGGTTCTTATGGGTTAAACGTATAGGCTTAAAGGCATAATGGAACTACCGTATTATATGGATTCAACTTGTGCCCCGCTGGACTTACTTTTCTGTGGTTTACCGTTACTGTGACATATCAGTATTAGCCATGGAAGATGAAATTAACTGAGCAGATCATAATCATATTTCTAATTGTGCATATGTCACTCCGGGTTTACTGTGAATGTTTAGGGTTAATGTTCTGATGTGACATCAGTGTCACAGCGATATTTATCTCATTTGTTTCATATCAATTTGATCAAGAAATGTTTCCACAACAGGTTAAATGTAATCAGAATCAGAATCCCTTTATTTGTCCCACAGAGGGGAAATTTACATTTGTTACAGCAGAAAAGAGCCAAAGACAGCTTAATGTTTACCAAAGGACATGTCATGAAAGCATTTTTATTATCGTGTTTTACTTTTAGGCTGTCTGAAGGTATGGACAGCTATCATAGCTACTATACATCACATTAAGAACGATGTACAAATGAAAGTCGGACACAAATATATAATATAAAACATTTATTTAAGTTTGCAATGTTTTGAAAAGGCATCCACAGTCTCCTACTTTGTTCGATACCTCCCTGTAAGCGTCACAATATCGACCTCTCACCCACAACCTCACATACGACTACTGAATGTGCATCAAAGTGATCTTAGGAAGGCAGATATAGCAAAAGATTAATGTAAACGACAAACGAGGCGATCGAAATGTTTATTTCCTGGTAAATCAACAATGGGTCCTCAATGTACACGCCCCGGATTCATGTGACGAAAATAATAGAATGCCGCCAGTTGTCATGACTCTAGTTATACTGTAACACCGTCTTGTCTGCAGACTTGGCAAAGCATTAATTCATGGTTTTTACTAACCGGTATCAGTATGTTGTTACTTCGGCATCATTTTGAAACGTGTATTACAATTAAATCACGGTAAAATATGTTAATTTTGTTGTAGTATTTACATGGACATAAGCCCCGAATATTCGATTCGCTCTAATCGCTCGAGTCTCACCGCGGCTTTCAGCTGTGTTTACTCCTGTCATTCAAACAAGATGTGCTGGAGAGGGGGGCGGAGCTTATATCCATGCAAATACTTTGGTAGATACCAACAACAACAAAATGAACATATTTTACCGTGATTTAATTGTAATACACGTTTCAAAATGATGCCGAAGTAACAACATACTGATACCGGTTAGTAAAAACCATGAATTAATGCTTTGACAAGTCGAAAAACCTTTTAAAATGTGCGTTTTCTGAATGGAGATCGGATCGATCAGGATAAACCAACCTGTAGCTGCTCCGTCCAAACTCACAACAACATCATACAGACATAAATAAAGCAGCGACTGAATTCGCTATGACAGAAACAGTCTGTGGTTTGTTCATATTTCACTTTTGTCCAGTTTCTGAACAGATATGAGGAGCTGTGAGCTCTGTGCTAACGGCTGATGTTTTGGGACATGTTGCGCTGTCGGGTGCTGACCAATCATGAAGCGCCATTTCTTGACTGGCAGCAAAAACAACCAATCACAGGTTCTGGCTCTGTCCAATCACAAACAAGAAGTGTTCTCCCTAAAGGAATACCCTTTTCGTAAAAGTTGAAATGTTGAAGTGTTTTCTGAAATGCTTTAGCGTTTTCTGAAATACTGTGGTGTTTTCTGAAACGTTGAAGCGTTTTCTGAAATGCTGTGGTGTTTCCTGAAATGCTGTGGTGTTTCCTGAAATGCTGTGGTGTTTCCTGAAATGCTGTGGTGTTTCCTGAAATGCTGTAGTGTTTTATGAAATGTTGTTTTGACTTGCACTTCACGGCGACCGTAGATAACTAATCTAACTATAACTCTGTAACATATCCACTGTGGAACGATCTGCCCCTGCACATCTGACAGGCTGCCACACTGCCGTCTTTTAAATCGCTTCTTAAAACCCACCTCTTCTCCTTAGCGTATTAACATCTTTTAGAGAGTTGCTTTGATTGCTTTTAAATTGTCTATTGTTTTTACTTGTACTTGTTTTATGGTGTGTGAGCTGAGCTGTGTTACTTTTTGTATGTTTCGTTTTGTTTATTTGCCTGTACAACACTTTGGTCTGGAGGTTTAAAGTGCTATATAGATAAAGCTGTATTGCATTGTATATGATGCTACTGAATTAAAGCTAACTCAAAAAATGCTGCATTTTGAGAAACTGTTTATCTGGAACTTATTGTCTTCATTTCATGTTTTAAAATGATAACCTCTGTTTATCTTTTCACCAAGCTTCTATTCTAAGGGAATCCTTTACCATTACATTATTTGTTTGTCAACTTTGAATTAGTCGTCGTCTCAAGGTGAACTAATTCTAAGTTTAACTTTTCCACATTCTCTGTCAAGGTGAGTCATACAGTGTTTATCAACATGGTCTCACCTGCATATCCAACTGCTGCCAGAGCCAGTCCCACAGCCACCATGGAACTGGCCTGGAGATAGTAGAGAAGAGTCAGATATGTTATTAAATGATAAGGACACACAGTACTTCTGTTCACAAGCTGTCATTCAGTCGCAATATAAACAATGCCACATGAACAAGGTAACGCATGTGTCGAAGCCTATGCAGTTAACGTTCGCTACGTTTATCTTAAAATCACAATGTATTATCTCTTGCCATACTTATGTTGTAAGCTGGCTAATCAAAGCGTTATATCAGACGTGAGCTGGGTTTGGTCACGTTGTGTTTGGTAATGCAAGTGCAAGGAATGCTAACGTTAGCTTAGCCCTTCAGAACACACGTTATATAGTTTTCTTCCGGCTGAGTCGTTATCATGCAGCTGCTTACTGACGTTCTCCCCAGTTCGTAAATAACAAGTCCAACTTACCATGTTTATGTGTTACGTCTCGTCTCTGTTAAAGATTACGATCATAGCTTTTGACCTCTCATGTTTTCGTTGCTGCATGTGTTTGTGACGGAAATAGCGGATAACTGTCGCAAAGCGCTGACATCCGCTGTTCGCTCTCTGTCAATCCTCCCCTGGTATTCTGTCAAACTGTGTAATTGGCTGATTTGAATATCCGGCCCCGCCCACGACACTATTTAATCCCCCACACCTGCACTCCAACGTTTGATAGCAAATTCTCCTTCTGAATGCAGGAGGTAATGAAAACCTTATTTTATTTTTCAATGTTGTTGCCTTGACAGATAGCTAAGACAGCAGTATATTTCTATGAGGTTCAGCTAAAATGTGGGCACATGTTCTAATGTTAGCTAAACCTGCATGCAAACATTCACCTTTCCTCTAAAAGCTTGTGTTTTAAAACAACTGCAACCATTTGAAAGGCTACCTATCATTTGGCATGCCCATGTTCTTGATATTAACATACATTGCAATGTGTCATTAAGAGGATATAAAGTTGAGGAACGTAGGACATTGATAATGGTATTTGTGGCTAGTTAGCTTTACCTTACTGCACTGCTAATGCTGCAACCTTCCACAAATATGATAAATGCTGTTATTTTACCTAAATGGCTTATGCAAGTATTTAAACTGCACCAATGCAATGCAGGCGGATAGTTGAAATAAATAGGAAACTCATATATGCAAATTTAGCTATGTAACTTTTGTCCAACAATGTGGTCACCATTGACTTTTTAAAGGATATAGTATATAAATGCTTTAATACAGGGGTTCCCAAACCTTTTCTGTCAGGGCCCCCGCTTTGGAGAAAAAAATAAGTCGGGGGCCCCCCCAACACAAATAGTCAGGCTCAGTGGCGGCGCCAGATATTTATTTTGGGGTGGTGCGGGGTAGCTTGACGTTTCATAGAGGGTGCTCAAACATTTAGGGTTTCCCATTAATTTACATGGCGCTACAGTGGAAATTTCTACTGCAACAATCCCCACGCAAATACACATTGTGACAGTTACAATGAAGGCTCGAGCTGTAAGCAGGGGTAAAGTGCTATTTTTATAGGTGGTGTGTGGACCTCACGTAGGGGGGTCCGGGGGCAAGCTCCCCCGGGAAGATTTATTTTTAAATATTGAAGTTAAAAGCATCAATCTGGTGCACTTTGAGAGCAAAAAAAAGAGATCTATGGATACATCTCTCAACACCCATATGAAACAGAACTGTAAACACATTTACTCTTTCTCTATGGATATTTTACAAATCACCCTTTTAATAGTATTTCATACCTGTTTTTCATTTATTCTCTTATTTTTTTATAACTATAATGATCATATAAACGTGTGCCTCGGAAATAATTGTTTACATTAATGGTGACCAAATCGTTTGAGACCCACTGAGATAACACTGAGAGAGTCCTTTAGCTCACTGAGTCTCTCAGTCTGACAGGAGAGGACTCTCCTCCACTTTGTTGTTGAAAAAACTCTTTATATCCGTTAGCGTAGCTCGCTAGCACCAGAAGCTAACAACTACGATCTCCGGTACCGGTGCGCTCTCTCTCTCTCTCTCGCTCGGGCACGCACACAAAATGGCTCGTTCCAAACACACACAGAGCCGAGCTTTAATGAAACACAGAGACCCAGACGTAATAGTACTGTATCATATTATTTTTGAATCAATAATTTTACAAATTATGATTAAAAAAAAAGAAAAAAGAATTATATATATTTTTTCAATAACCATTTTTCCTCCTGGTCTCTCGCGCCCCCCCTGTCATGCCTCTGCACCGCTGACGTCACTTCTTCTTCTGCTTTGGGTTTACTGGCAGGCTGCAAACAACTTCACGGCGTATACTGCCACCCGAAGTCCCCGGCCGGAAGTCCCCGGAGTTGGGGACTGGCTTCAGTAGAAGCTGCTGGGACTCCCAGCAGCTTCTACTGAAGCCTTCCGAGCCATTCGCCCAGCCAATCAGCAATTGGAACTTTTTTCTCCCCAGGATAGTACCACCTCTCTAGCAGGCACTAAAAACGGGGTAAAAGTTTTCATAAACTAAGTTCTCTTTTTGGTCTGAACGCAAAATCCCAGGAACTATCGGAACTAAACGGGAAAAGTACTCCGGTGTGAAAGCGCCTATTGTGTTTTTTTTAACCAAATATCTTGCAGAGGGGCGTGGGTAGGGGCACTGTATTTTCATCTAAAGTAACACACAGAGAACCAGCACTTTTGAAACAGGGCTGAAACAAAGGGGTTTATGGTAGTGATGGCAAAATGAAGCTTTGAATGAAGCGTCGAACCACTTGGACAATTGACCTTTCGCAAAGCCACGCCCCCCTTTGGTTACTGTTGCTAGTCCGACAAGCTGAGAGCCAGATGCGTTAAACAAAGCCATAATGGAGGGTCTCCGTAACGTCGGAGTCGCCTTAACAGACTCATTTTGGAGCAATAACGCAGCAATATCCTCCAGGTCCCGACAAAAGGGTCTACAATATGCTATGGAGGGTTATATCCACAGTATAAACATTAGAAAACAGGAAGCACAACATCAATAGAGGCACTTGCATACAGGTCGCAGTGCAAGAGTGAAAAACCACATAAGCTGTATGTCAAATTCGACGGAATTATTATTATTATTTTGGAATAAAACAATATAATCACAAGAGTCATTAAATGTTGTAGTTTGTCTAAAGTTAACTACCGTTTCCTTGGTGGCTTTCTGCATCCACCTTGTTGTTCCTTTGTGGGGGTCGGGGTGCCCAGTTGTGCAGCAGGATTAGGGAAGTCGGCAGTAGGCTTTCCATTAACAAAATGCTACAAAGATTAAAGCAAAATATAAATGAATGATTGCCGGTTGGCTTTCTTGTTTGTACTTTGACCACAGGTAGACTAATAACGGAGCTCAGCTGTTCAGACATTATTATGCATCAAGTGATATACATGGTCAAAACGACCTAGAAGCACACAGCTTACAGCTGTAGTCGTGTGACTTTAGCTAACGTTAGTTAGTGAAATTAGTTAATTAAATTAGTTAGTTAATTTGTGAATGTAATCTTTGCTAGCTAGCTAGCTACGTTAGCACGTATTTACCTTGGAGCAAACCTATTTGTGTTTGTTGATATTCGCCATATTCAGCTGGGCATGGGGCCTGCCGCATTTCTTTATCCACTGGCGGCATCTCTCCTCTCGGGTTTTGGGTTTAGGAAACGGGTAAAATATCACCCCCCCCCCCCCTCTAAGCTTATGGGATATCTGCTATCCGATTTGCAAAGACCATAAGCACAACGCTTCACCATTTTCGCAATGAATTTGAACGCTAAGCTTGTCGGACTTCCACAGGGAGCCGCGCACGTGATCGAATATGATTGGACAACGGGCATTTAGGGGCGTGGCTTTGCGAAAGGTGTCGGAAATAGGTTCATTTCTCGAAGCTTCAGTTACAGCGACCTCTCCTGGCGAAGTGCAAGGCTGCAGTGGGTTTAACGTATCTTTGCCTTGAAAAATATTCGAGACACACACACACACACACACACACACACACACACTAAGACTGAATATCATGTTCTATTTGCAATTAAAGATTGATAATAGTTTGTATTGGGTTATTGAGAAGAGACTAGAGAGTGCTTGACATTTTTTGGGGCGGAGAGGGCCTTTTATCAGTTATTAAAGTATTAAAGTTGAAAAGCAATGATTAAAAGTTTAACTATTCCGAGCTTTGAAGCAGCTGCGCGGAGGATATCGCCTCATCCTGGCCGCCGGCTCTGTCCACTGGGCTATCAATTCCTTAGACCATCGAAGTGTTTTTATATTACTCATTGTCTTTTTGTTCACAACTTCTCCACATTTCGAAGTGTTTCACGAGCCAGAACGACCTATTTTTCTTCCTGGCTTGCTCTATAATGATCCAATTCAAATGCAATGCCAACAACAACTCAACAGCAACAATGCAAACTACAACAACAACCCACACATTGCGCATTGTTTAGAGCGGTTTTAAAGTGTTGAAGCGCTCAAATTTGAAACTGTTTCAACCTGTCACCTGCCAGAATCGAGACGAGGCAGTGCATTGAATCACCTGATTGGACGGCGAACCAGTGAGTTGATTCATTCAGGAAATGAAGCAGTTGCTGGTTCGGACGTCAAATGTCATGTGATTTGAAGCAGTTGCTGCTTCGGACGTCACATGTCACGTGATTTGAAGCAAGCTTCGAAGCACTGCTTCTATGGAATAGGAAGTCCAGGGTTGAAGCTCCGTTCGAAGCTTCAGTGTCAAACTGCCATCACTAGTTTATGGGATGCTACAGTGATCTGTTTGGTATTTGGAGCCAAACACTTCAGAGACATGTTTTGTATATATCTGAGACCTTTACTAAAGTTATGAAACACTGTATAATAGAGCAGGGGTTCCCAAAGTGGGGGTCGCTAGATGATTACAAAATTAAAATGAAATAAAAAAATAAAAAAATGTTAATCAATTTTTTTTAAGCAATTTTTTTATTATTATTAATAATAACGTGTGCATAGACATTTTTCAGGGGCAGACTAGCCATCTGTATAATTTCCCCGTAGCGAGGCTCCCCCTTTGAAAATCCACGAGCGCAGTGTTTCTCAAACTTTTTCATACCAAGGACCACTTAACCAATAAAAAAACACTCAACTAATATCCAAAAACAATAGGCCTGCTTACCATTCCAACAGTATATAATAAATTACAGCCTGATAATGACTGCTTAACCTTCTCTATATCGCCTCATTCACACATTAAATTAACAATACAAATACAGATTATATAAGCATTTAGTTCAAATGTGATTATGAAAATGTAGACCACATTTATTACGGAGTTTATGTCCGAGCCAACCGACTCACAGATCGTTGGCTACTGAGAGATATGCAAAATAAACCGCATGTAGTACTACGACACAAACCTACGCTGTGGATTTTCAAAACAAAATACAGTAAAACTATATTCGGAGGCCCAAGTTTAACTCTCTGAGGCCTGCATGGTCTGCCTACAAAACAAAAATAAAAAACTTTATGCAGCCCCAACAACAGCCTCTGTTCATCAACAGACTTCATGCAATGCTTCATCGGATGCATATATTAGATAATAATCTCTATCTCACTCCTAACACATCTAAATCTATTTTCAGCATGGATAAATGTTTATAAAATACATCCATTGTTTGTTCTATATGCTTCTTGAAATCCAAAAAAACACATCGTCATTCTAGAACAGATTACAAATCGCCTGAAAATGGTACAAACAAGTGGCAACATTTTTGACGAAGGTGTGGCGCTGGGCTATATCATGTAATTGAAAGTGAAACTTAAGCTCGCTCTATTGCGGAGATATTCCCGCGAGAGTGCGGAACAATAATTCACTAGCCAATTGCTGTAAAGGTGAGTGATTGGCTAATTTATTTAACTTATTTGTCTCTGTTATTGACCTTTTTGTCAATGTCTTCAATCAATGGGTCTTACTTCCTTACTATACCTATGGCATATACAGTACACTATGAGTTATAACCTGGGATACTACATACTACTACTGAATGTTTATTTACTTGATGGACATGAACATACAATTACTTTACACAGTGAACATGTCCTCTGAGCTTTAGAGAGGAAGTGAGGACATTTATTATAATAGCACACGTTTTCATTTTAGTCAATTGGCTACTCACAAGTGTGGTACTTACCATGTGGTAAACAGCCAAAGGTAATTTGTATTTAGTTTGGATGATAAGCTGATACAGTTCTCTGCACTATTCAACTGCTTTTTGAACCTCTCCATCACTCCCCTGTTTGCTTTGTTGAAACTGTTGGGATGTTTGTATTTGTCCAGAATGAGTTAAAGCTGCTGTTTGTGTGTGCAGGGCCTTTTTTAAGTATCTATTTATTATTTACAATATGGCCTTTACTTTGAACCCTTTCTCTTGCCCACACTTTCCAGACAAGTTTTAGTTTCATACATTATCTGGTGCTGTCAATAAACGCACTTCCATTCTCGATGTTGGCAGGCATTTGCCATTTAATTCCAGAAGTTGATATTTTTGTTCTTAACAAATGACTTAAAAAGTGATTTATACTAAACTTCTTTACAATTCTTAATTACAATACAACAGTACAGACAGGTTATCTGGCTAATTGAACTGTTCACGTTCAGTAGTCAGAATATAGTTAGTGTTCACAGGTAAACAGTGTGAACATTGCATTGAAGTGTATCACATACCAGCAGGCCTCTGGGTAAAACATCAGCTGTCTGCTGCTTCTGTGTCCTATATGGAGGCCCCCTGGCCCTGGCTGATGGCTAGTTATAGGACAGGAGATGCTGTGAACATCTGCAGGCTGTCTGTAAGGAGCAATTTAAAGCCCAAAGTGCCCTGCTGCGTTTCTCCTACCATTGGACGGAAACATGACGGCAGCAAACACAATGGGACAGTGAAGGGCCTAATTATTGCCCCTATCATTTGCATAATTACAATGTTTTTCTGAGGCAGGGGCAGTATAGAAATTGTAAATTGTAGTGGACCCGCTGTCTTTGCTTGGTGGAAGTCACATTTGAATGGAGAGAGCTTGTTCTGCTAGCCAGGCGGCCAGGCAGCCAGACTCAGGCAAGAGGTCCCAATCAGCCAGCCTCACAGACTGCTCATTCAATAGGATTTAAAAAGCCAACTGTGTGGAGAAATGAGAGTTTTGCCCCCCAAATCATATGGAATTACAGTGCTGGTTGCATATGTGGGGAGCCAGTGGCAAGCACAAAAGCCCACAGGAAGCAGCTATTTCTGTGTGTTTTATTAAACCAACCAAGCAATTTAATTCTTTTGTTCGGGGGAGTTCTACTTCATTGATTAACAAAAGCGGGGATATAATTTTTTCAGCCCCTTTTGAAAAGCCTGAAATGTCAAGCCTTTTAAAGGAGATTATTCTGCCTGTGTGCGATGAATAGAGCCCAGAGTAACCTTTTGTCTACAATTAAATATTCCAGCATAAATATAAAAGAAAATCAGAGATGGGGAAGATTGAGTCAGGAGAGATTGGAGAGGTAGATCCTCTGCCCGATAGTGGCAACAGCCTGGCTCTAATTAGATATGCCAGGCGGGCTGTGAGCAGTCACTCTCCACAGCACGCAGAGAGAGGAGGCAGCCTGAGAGGAGGACAGAGGAAACCTATCTGCTCATCTGTCGGTCCGGCGCCTTCCTCTGGGCATCCACAAGGTATTTCAGGAGACTTTGTTTGTTTTCTTCCGCGCTGTTATTTGTTTTCCTGACATCTTTGCTGCCGGTGAGGGAAAGTCTAAAAGGCAATGCCTTCTGGGAATAGTATAAACAGAGAGGGCTGAATAAGAAAAAGAAAAAGTTGTGAGATTGTTTATGATTCTGAGGAGTGATCAGGAATGACAATGAGATACTTCAGGGTCTGTTTTTATCCCGCTGAGGAGGTAGACTGTGAGGCTGCCTGCAGGAAATGGGGGGGGGGGGGGGGGGGATGATATGGAGTGCATTTGATTGTTTTGTGAGTTTGCATTAGGACTTTGCATTTGCATTGTGAGGAGGCTGAACTGTACTTGGATCGAGGTGACCTGCATGCTTAGATATGACAGTGAGCTTTGCAGTGTTAATTCCTTAGGGAAACATTTATCTGAATTCAAAAGTTTTGTGATTAGTTGAAGTTTTTGAGAAGGTTGTTATATGCAGTGAAGCTGTCATCCTCTGTTTAGAAATGCTCTCCCTTTTATTACCCTTACATAAAGGAAATAATGAAAGCTATGTGCTGCTGCTACAGTTTGAAATAGTTTGCTCCCGTCAGCGACTGATGGAGGGTGCTGTGACCTGTTGCCAGTGGATTACTTTCCTGACCAATCAGAGGGACTTTGTGAGAACAACTCATTTGGCCAATTGGCGTTATGCTCCTATTGGCTTTTTCACATGACATGTTAATACAGTATAATTTACTTCCCTTACCATTTTACTGGAGAATTTTTTATGCTCATTTATGCTGCTTCTTATTATGCATATTTTCATTCAATATGATCACATTGCAAAATCTTTTTATACTTAAAAAGATGTAGATCATTAAGATGCTCATCCATCTGGTTATATACGTTTATCAAGCTTGTTGTACAAACTAGTTAAGATTCTATTAATGCATTAAAGACCAAGTGCTGATTTGATTTCTTCACTGAATGAATGCATTTCAGCAGCAGTAACCTTTATATTAACCTTTATTAGAGGCACCTGTATACAATCATTCTTACATGACTGCATATTACACACAGCATATTAACTTTACATCGTCATGTTCACTTTTTTTAATTATCATTTAAAAATGTGGAAAATATCTATATTTGTCTATTCTGATTGGATTTCTTCACTGGATGTTCATAGTTACGATCTTACAGACGTTGTTACAGTAGATATTTGTCACATTTCTGTAACCTACATTTTATTTGCCATTTAAATGAGTCCATTCAGGGCATGTTCAATCAGTCAAACAAGTGGTTATGGTACTCTTGATATTTAGTGTTTTTAAACTATGCCTTACTTCCAATTTCCCTGTCTGGTTTCTAAAAAGACATTGTCTTGGGACTGAGTTTCTATTCATGTACCATGTTATAAGGGCAAGTAGATTTCAGTAGAGGGCCACTACACATTTATATTTGACCCGAATCTAAACATTATTTGAACACAACTTTTGTCATATTGGATACAAGTTGGACTGTTTTCAACTGAAGAATATGTTTTTTCTATCTGAAGACTGAGCCAGGGTAAACATCTTTACTTAAAGTGGACCTGTCATACTATATTTGAAAAATATATTGTAGGGCCATACCTGTATGAAACATGTCTGTGAAGTTTTTTTTTCAAAATACCAAACAGATCATGTATTTTAGCCATGCCTAATTTCACTCTATTTGCTCTATTCCAGCCCTGTCTTCACAAGGGCTGATTCTGTGGCAAATGAGCTGCAGCTGACCATGCCCCCCTGCAAAGGAGGGGGGCGAGGCACGAGCGTCATGTTACCATGCTGTTACCATGCTGTTACCATGCCACACAACTATTCCTATTCCCCTTATAGGTGGAGAGTTGCCCATATAGGCGGAGCCCCCCGTTTCTGACGTCAGAACGATTTCAAATCTGTATCAGTCTGTATCAGGTCCGTTGCAGCCCCTTTTTTTAGAGATTTAGGTATGGAGGAAAAGGGAGAGGGTTGTGTTTTCGGAAACTTGGTGAGTTCCCTGACACACCGGGGACACATATTCATGTATAAAAGAAGTACAAAAGTGCATTTTGCATGATAGGTCCCCTTTAAGCTAATGTTAGCGGCTCAGTCCTGCTCTAAAGTTATGTCTAAATTAAAAGTCAAGCCATAATGTGTTTCTTCTTCCTGAATATCCAGTTAAATCTAAATAGTTTAGTTGACTCGCAAGAACTTTGAATTCAGTAATCAAGGGCGGCAGCCATGGCAACTAGATTTCCATAAGATAGCAAACCAGTAAACATGCAAAACAATTATAATTTACATTGCAATAATGTGTATATTGGTGATGAAGCTTAATATTATGTATGTAATGCTCCCACATTAAAATACACATTTACATTCTACGTAGGAACCCATTATCCAGAATGACTGTGGGTAAAGGCCCAATAGATTAAATTCCTCCATTGCCAACAGATAATGGACTAAAAGTGATAAATGCCAGGGTCGTAAGGCCCTGCTGCATCCTGATCACACCTTATGTAGGAGGAGGCGTGTGGTGCAGTGGCGAGAGCCTTGGTGTTCGGATCAGGAGGTGACAGGTTCAAAACCCACTGCATGCAGTCAGCATGTCGTCTGGGCAAGACACTTCACCCCAAATTGCTCCTGTGGGGATTGCCCACAGTATTGAGTATGTAAGTTTAACAAGTAATGTAATGTACAAAATTGCATTTTGCATGATAGGTCTCCTTTAAGTAACAGCAACAATACCATCATTTTAAAAACCTCCATATAGAAGAACAAGTCCTGCATTGACGATCAAAATCTCCCAAATAGCCTCTATGAGTGTTATACTATTGCATTACATATTATTAGACTTTTATTATCACAGATGGATTAATGCAAATTGTTCTTTCTGACCACTTGTTTGAGACGAACCATGTTTAAGCTAATTGATATGCTGCTGTTTAGCATTTCATTACATTGTTATTGGTTTTGGGTGTTTTTTTAAAAGTTTAAATCCTTTATTTGACAAATAACAATTGATTACAAATAAAGCTGTAGAGTACCTGTAATTAGGATAAATCCTTTTCTTTTGATAATTTGATCCAACACCTTTAAGGGGAGAGTTGCAATAGATTGTAGACGTATCATTATTGAGACCCCAATCGCTGATCTCCTCTCTTTTGGAGCCACTTGAGTTGCATTATGTCATCAGGTATGTGAGTCCTTGGACATTTCTTAAGAAATAAAAATGCACACTGAAGAATCTAGACAAATATTGAGTGACGTAATGATGGTCAACCTTTACAAATTGAAAAGGCCCATTCTTAACAACAGCCCTTGAAAATAAAACGTTTTTTCCCAGAAATGTAAAACTTCATGTTACAGTATGCTACCTGTTTTAAATTCAACTGCTATTTAAAAAGAAATCTGCAAACCCATACAAAAGTCAATGATGTTTCGATTTATTAATTCATTGGAATTTCACATTTCTGTGGTTTGCACAAGATCTACAGGGTCAAAGATTAGACAGTAGAACTATTTGACTACGTGGTCAGAATGTCCACCCCTTGTGGGTTTTATGTAGTCAAAGTCTCTGGTCAGAATCCGGACAAGGATAGTTGTTTCATGTCATACCCCCTGAATGCTCCCCTAATTTCTAGTTAGATCTCTACCATATTGTCAAGTCAAAGAAAACAAATCCCCCAAGAAAGTTAATGTAAATCTCTTGTGGTTCATGTTTTGGATTAATTCGAATCGATGTTGGTGACATTTTGCCTGTTAGGGTGCGAAATCAAATACATCTTGACATTAAATCCACTCGCATATAATAATTGAAATTGCTTTAACCTCAATTTGTCATATCCAAGCCCTCCTACCCTACTGCAGTAACCATTTAACCTAACACCAACTGTGCTCATGTTAACCCAATTTCTCACCTGTACCTCATCTTAATTCTAATCTTAACCATAAACCCAAAGTGCTAATCCTAAATACTGACACAAACGCACATACACACATACATACACACCCACACACACAAATCTAATGTCACCTCTATTGCAGCCGCCTGTTTTCTCCCAGAGGGCTTTGTGAGAGCGGGGCAGGGCTGATTGAAGGAGGCAGCAGTAATGACTGAGGGTCAGAGGTCACCACCCTGTTATGATAACTAAACTCTGAGGTCAGACAACTAAACGGCAGCATGCTCCGCCCGCAGATGATGCCTGATAATGGCAGATGAACATTTCTTTGTTATTTGAACAATTTAAATCAAAATGCATCCTTTAATGGAATTCCATTGTTGCTCCTTTCCCATGCCAGACTCCAACTGAGGTTTCCTACAATCAACATACATATTTCAGGATTGCATTCCCTTTATCGTGCATTACCCAAAAAATACTTTAGTTAACCTTGAATTGTGGTGGTGGAATTTAAATTATATATTTATACTATACATATTTTACTTTAATCACATTATGTTTAAAAAATACTAGACTTTTATGTTTACCCTGCACAAAAGCAAAGAAAAAAGAAAATGTCACCTTTTTCCTTTTAAAACTCAAAGAAAGCTCACATTTTTTATGGTAGTCTTGCATTTTTTCAATTACGCTTTCAATGCCTCATATTTTATTTGAAGGGTTATGATAACCTTTCATAGTCATAAGAGAGAGTGAGGTTGGTTTGAAGTGGATTAACAGGGCTACTTAACATTGAGAGACAGTTGAGAGAATTGGAAAATTAAACCCCACATGTGCAAAACTCTTCAAATATATTTCCCCATAAGGTTTGAGTGGCAGAATGGCATCTGGATGGAGTAAAGGGCTCAACAATGACATTGTAGTTCTTAAAGTGAGACTAGAGTTTATTGCTGAAGAATTTACCGTGAGTGGAATCAGTAACACTGCAGTTTACTTACTAATTCTAATTTGAAGATGTACATTATTTTAAATTTAGTGCGTGCAAGGTAAAATACTTTCATAATATGATATTTGAGAAAAGAACATGTAAAGAAGAATTTCAATGTTTGCTTTTCCTGTTAGAATATGTGACAAAGCCTCTTTAAAATAAGTGGCCATGCAAAAATACAGATTGAATGTGTATTTTGTTAGTGGTGTTTTTACATCGTCCTCAGCAGTCAGACCTGCAGACAGACAGGCACGCCGGCCGTCAGACATACAGTAGAGGAGACTGACTGACAGTGAGAGGAGCACATGTATAAATCTGGCATAATGCTGATTTTTACTTTTCCCTAAGAGGACTGCTAAGATGGCAGAAAGGAAACAAGAATTATTCAATCAAACAGTTCTCCTTCCATATCCAGATTTGACTCCATCCGCATAAAGCTTGCGGCATAATCCTTTTATCAATCCCTCCGATGGAATACTCTTATTGGAAATACCCAGAGAGAGAAATAATATTAAGGTCATTTCTATCTCTAGTTTATTTTCTCCTGTAAAAAACCCCACTGCTTTCCGTTTTTATCTTGAGACAATAATTACTTCAGGTCTGTGGATGGAGACCTAACTGCTGATTATGGATGTTCTCTGACCACTGAGGGAATCTCTGCCCTCATCAGTAATAACCGAATCAAATTGTCCTCATTTTAAAAATAAAAAAAGCATCTCTGGGAAAATGTGTCCATACTGTGCTTCGGTGAGCCTCCGACAGGCAGGTTGGAGGGAAAATGTAATGTGGGTCGGCTGGTAGTACTAATATCTCTAAAGTGGAAGATATGGAAGCTTTAGGAGCTGCTGTTCTGTCCCGTCAGCGTTTCTAGCTTTATATCTCCGCTCTGCGAAGCTCTGTCTGTGTAGCTGTGTTTAAGGGTTTAGGTTGGTGACGTGTGCAGCCCGGGGTCATTGTTGTATTAAAACAATATTCCTCAATGGATTAGTACAATTCTCCATGATGTTCCAACACCAGAGGAGTTCAGGTGCATGCTGAGTTTATCCAGTGTCTCAATAAACACAACTGCAATAATCTTTGCTTTTTTCAATCTCCACATTCAATATGGACATTGTTTTCATATTTAAATATGGTTTTATTTAACTAAAGGCATATACATTGTGTTAAAAAAAACGTTCCTCCTCCTTCTTGTTTTGTGCGTAAAGTAAGAGCTTTGCAATTATTCTGCAGTAAATGGAAAGTTATTGTTTCATACACATTTGTATGTCATTTTTTTTGGTCCAATTCATCAGATAAATGTATGATGGAGGAATTGTCAGATTATTATTCTGCCCAAGGCAACAGCTGAATAATTTGAAGCTCTGAAGAAAGTGCTTTAAAGTCTTAAAAACTAAACCTGATATCAGTGCTGTATGGGATGGGAAGCTTCTAAGAAAACTGAAGTGAACAGAAAAGACACTTTAAAAACTGGTAGTGGGGACAATGATTCAAACTATCCTCTCAAGTCTTAACACAATTAAAGAAGTTGGGGTGTCGGCCCCTTACAGACATAACTTCCCAAATCTCGTCAGCTCTCCAGTTATGTAAATGATTGTTATTCCGTAAATACCGTTTCCCACAATCCCGAATACAAATAAATACATATATATTTTTATATATATTTGTATTTTTTTGTATTCAGGGTTGTGGGAAACGGTATTTTGATCTCTCTGTCTGTACACACAAAATGAAAGATTGACAATAAAGTTGACTTGGACTTGACTTTGAAATGCGGATGTTCGTTTTCTTCCCATGTCCTGGCAGCCACCATTGGAAATGTCATCAACACGCGTATTGGCTCACTGTGAATTCTCCAGACAATAAGTATTCACTCATGGGCTCTTTCTGACAGTACAAGGACTACGTTCTAGCTGAGAGGGTCAAGTCTATATGAAGTCGGGGCATACTTGGACATTTGCGTTATCACATACAGCTCCTTCTTCAAAGCCTAGAAACTGTTTTGGTTGAGGTTCGTGTTTAAAGCGCTTTAGTCCCCAGTGTTGTGTAAATGACTAAACTCAGATAAATAATTTCTAAAAAAAATGGTTTGTTGGCATTTTTCAGTTGTTCCTCATAGAGCAGTTCAGCAGATCTTCTTTATAACAGATAACTAAAACTAGACTGTAGTACTTGTGGATGGAAAACATTTCCACCTGTGCAAGACGTCCAGTTGTTTTGTTCGTTGGCCCCGCTAATGGTTACCGTTTCATCACACTGATGGAATGACACAGCCTACGACCTGGACTCTGATGTGTGGTCAGTGAATCCAGGAGTTATCTGGCTCCTTTCTATTAGTCTCTCTGACCATTAGTGATCATGCCATGTCTCAGACCATCACTTCATCCTGCAAGCTGTAGTGTGTGATGATCTGCTAATGGGATAACAAGTCATAGGACACTTTGCTCTGGCTAACCCTCTGCTGAAAGTGTGTGTGTGTGTGTGTGTGTGTGTGTGTGTGTGTGTGGGTGTGGGGGTGGGTGGGTGGGTGGGTGGGTGTGTGTGTGTGGGAGAAAGCAAGAGGGCTCCAAAGCGGTGTGTGACTACAGCCCTATAATTATCCTCCTGAGGAAAACAAGTGCAGAGTGAGTGGTCCATTGTGGAAAACAGGATTATAGCCTGCGAGAGAACAGAGCGCTCTCCACTTTGTCTTGGCAAATGTTTTCAACTTGAGTTGAGCTGTTTGATTTGGGCTGCATGGGTGTAGTGTTCAGAGCACGTCTCATGTTATCAATTTCCGTTCCTGTCCATTCTGCTGAATATGTGACTTTGTTGTCCTGGATTGTGGCCTAGTGTAAAGCCAGGGCAGGTGGTTATTAATATGACAACATGCAAGCATGCAGTCAAACACCTCATTTAGTTTGTTTTGATTAAGGTGTACGACCCAGAGCGAGGTGCAGAGACAAGGCGAGCGGAAGAAAGAGAAAGAGAAGGCAGGCTTTTCTTTCTTCAGCGTTCTCTGTGTCAGTCAAGTAAGAAAGCCACCAAACCAATAATTTTGTCAAGTTCTTTTTTTAGCGTAGAGGCTGAAGCTTCTTTGAATTGCCACATGTATAAAGGCAGCCCATATAAAGCCATTCACTGCACTGAATGAACACGCCATCTGTGGGGCTTTCTTATTTCCTCTTCTCTTTTCTTCCCCTCCTTTTGCAAGCCTTGTAATCAAATTTCAGCAAAATCAAATGGCGGGAGGATAGAGGGAGAGCAGTGGGGGGAGGAGGGTTCAATGAAAGTACCTTTTGTTGGTCTGAAACGAGCAAGTAATTTACAAAATGCCCTCCCTTTGTGCAGGGGGCTAAGGGAAGAAAGAAATCAGTAGCTTTTAGAAGCTAGGCCTTGCGCTGCGACGGGCAAGATAATGAAAGCCGTCTTGTGTTTGTGGGCTAGAGAGCATCTCAAAGGCAGACCGGGCCCCGGCTCAGGGTTAGCTCTGCTGCTGAAAAAAAAAAAACACAACACTCTCCTCTGTGTATGTGTGTGTTTGTGTGTTTGGCAAAGAGCGGCAAAACAGGACGGCTGTGCCCGGCTTCTCTCAGCAGAGACACTCCGAGGATCAGACGGAGTTGTCGATGCTGAGGAGAGAAGGGTGAAAGAATGGCTTTAGCGACACTGAGCCTACTCTTACCTGTCGTCCTGTTGCAGGTGCGTCCAGCCATGCTTTGAAGACGAAGATGCCAAGGAGGAGATGACACGTCCCACATGGATAGATGTACTGAGGGAGCATGAGGGGGAAGAGGAGGCAGACTGTTTTCCTCCTCTGGGATTAGAGCGACTGACTGCTGAAGGACACTCAGCCTCTACCTGCATGGATCTGCTGGATTATTACCTGAGTGACACCTGAGCAGGCTACACGGGAATTTCCCCGGTTCGAAACCTTGGAATACATTCCTGCAATCTCAAACTAACTTGTTAACTGAAACAGAATATTCTGAATAATGCATGTATTTACCCGGCTCACTGAAATCAAAGCTGTGATTATTGGTTATCTGCTTGACAACCTAAAATGAGTTATGTTCTTGGCACTTCTTCGTGAAGTTGAAATTATTCAATAATTCATCATGAAATGTAATTAAAGTGCATTTACACGTCTCTGGCCTACAGATTCATTTGGGCGGTTACCTGATGTTTCCTGTGGCACTGCGCACACTGGTGAGTGACAATTTATATGACTACAGATATGTGTTTTTCTCTTTATTCTTTCCTCCTTTTATATCTATCTTCTTCTTACTATCTGGCTATGTCACCCCTTTACTAAGTTTGACCTAAGTGACAGCCATTGCCTTTCTCCTACAAACTCATCAGGACTATCTCATTTGTCCTCTGAAGTGCCTGAAATTAATTTGGTTTATATATTACTCTTATATATATATATCACTTTGGTTGTAAGTCATACATGTGTGTGTTCGTTTGTTTAATGCTGAGCCTTTACCTCTTCTTGCTCTTTCTGAACATGTATTCATACCTGTCGCTTTATTTCTGACTTTCTTCAGCTTAACTTCAGAGTTTTAAGTGCAACAGGAGAAATGCTGTCTTTGAGTTTGTCTTGGTTATTAGTTACACCTGTTGGAGGGAATTATGATTTGCCAATGTTCAAACAGCCAAATGTGTTTTTGGCGATATTTTCTACTCTAGTACTATGCAACATATGAAAACAAAGTTATTGCAGCACAATGTGACATAGAATGTACGTAGTGCTTTGATGTGTGGTATCAGCCATTTATCACTTATTTCAGATCTTCTTATTCATATCTTAAAATGTCTCTTATTAGAATCACTAGTTGCAAACCTTGAGACGTATACATTTTTAGGAGGATAGTTACTCGTAACTTTTCCCCCTCTTGCGATTCCATGTAATGTCATTGTTAGCACTGCTTTTGCAAAGACAACAAATGTTTTCAGTTTTCCTCAGAGCCTACAGCCTGCGACAAATGTAACAACTTTTTTTACCACCAGAGAAATAGCTAGAAAAATAATTATATTTATTTAAAATGCTGCTCAGAGTAATTTCAGTCCATGACCCTCCTACCAACAGCAAGGGGCCCATCCCTCTCATGTTGTGTCATGCGCAGGAGGTCTCAAATCTTAAGCTTTGTGCAAATATACGTGCTATGACCAAAGGGGAACTCTGCATATATCTGGGAACCTTTGGTGACTTTTGGAGCTCAAGCTGCTAGCTCATTTTGGCCTCTCTTCACAGGACAAACTGCATTTTGTTTACAACGGCTTTGTCCCGTAAGCGCAGTAATCATTTACTCCGGTGATTGTAACTGGTGGAAGACAGAATTTAAATTGCGATTCATTTTGGCAACTAATCTGCCATGTCATTATTACAGTAGATCATCATACAAACAGTTGGTTTAGTTGACAGGAGGTCAGTGGAGCCAGTTGGACTTGGCATTGTCAAAAAACATTTTTGGATGTGGATATGACTGAACATAAGTAGACCGATGTTTAGAGGTTTTTAGTTGTATTTACCAATTTACTTTTATTGTGGATTTTCAACATGTGTCTACATCTCAGTAAAATATTGATTGTTACTGTCTTATATTCAGAGTAGTTAGATTAAATAAATGTATTTGTGTATAATATTTAGTTTTTAAGATGAACCAGATGCAATATTACATTATCTAGTAATCAAAACAATTATACAACTTTATATGAGAAGAAGTTCCATTCTGCAAAAGGAATGATTGGACTGTCTATACACAACACATGGTTCTGAAGGGAGCAGTGCGTTTATAGATAATATGCCCTATTAGAGAATGAGTGAACGATGTGATTTAAAATACAACAATCAATACTTTCACCACTTTCTACATCAAGTTTGCGTAACCATAGCAACAATTCTTCAGCTTGATGCTACCACATCATACAGTAATTTGAACAAAACATACTCACCTTTGAGACTGACTGAGCAAACTCACTTTAAAGATGACTCAACTCCACCAACGTTTCCTTTTTTATGTCATATTGAGACACCTGACTGTTTCATCACTTATTGGTTGTTTAACCAACTGTTATATTAGTTTCACCAGAGAGTTAACTAGTACTTACCTGCAATTGATATACACTGTGAAGTGATTCAGACTGAAGACTATCATTTAGTTTTAACTTAAATCTGGTTGAGAGAGCTACTGTATATTTGTCAAGTGTCAATTCAAGCAAAGAAACGAATGAGCTGAATCCACCCATCACTTTTCTGCCACTTATTCGACAGTAGGCCATGAGATTAATGATCTTAGTAATATTTATGGTTTTATACATTATGGCTTGAAAGTACTAACAAATTATGTACATGTCAAAAGCATAATTCATAAATTATGTTAGGCCTTATAATCCTACTTTAATTCTTTTACTGGTATGACAATGAAAACATTATTAAATTGTAATCCATGTCATATTAGAAATATCTTTAATAGTCTTATATATTTGGTGAACACTGCAGAACTTGTGGTATAGAAGCTCTTGTTTGGCCTGAGACTCTTTATCAGTAAAGTTTCACACATTCCTCCTCCCCCCTGTTTTCTCTTCAGGGAACAATAAACAGGCATGCCACATGAGCTGATTTCTCTGTTGGCATATTGAAATGTCAGAATTTACACTGGAACAAATACGCTGGTTAAAATTCAATTGGAACAGAATGGGTAATGAGCTATCTCGGTGTTGCCACACACTAACAGGCTGAGTCCCAGTCTGTCTGGAGGTTTACAGTCACTTAGTCACACGGCATGCATCGCTGCTCTGATTGTTCAACCCCTCGCTCCCGTGCCCAGGTGTGTGCATGTTTGTGTGTGGGTGTGGGAGGAGGAGGAAGACAGGAAAACACAGGCTCTTCACTTTCTTGTTTCATTAAATCGCATACAGTCACATGTTGTAGAATTTCCATAATCACACTATTTAAAGCTTAGTTTTTAACCATAAATGTATAGTGTCTTAAGTTAAAAACTAAACTTTTAAAATTATAGAATGATGCAAACCTCAAAAACTTCAACTTTTCATACATTTCACTTTCAAATTGAAATGTCTTTTATCACTTTAACTCACACTTCTGTGTTCAAATTCAACCGATACCAACATATGCTAATACAAAGTATGAATGAAAGTATGCATTAATATGATATTGCACTCGTTTGCATGTTCACTTATAAATAAAAAAGAAGATTCCCTCACACGGCTCTGGCATTGACATTCTGTTTTTGAATCAATACATCAAACGGCTTCAGTCCCAATTATGCTATTTTTGTTTATTGCATCATTCATCTTTTTCCTAACCAATATTCAATTATTTCTAAAATAGGCACTTTTTCACATAACCTATCAATAAAGCAAAAAGTCAGCCATGCAGCTATGACAACCAGTTAACGTCAGACATGACTGAGCATATCAACATATATATTTAATAATAAATGATATCTGCTTCTTATCTTTTCACCCTCTCCAGTGTCACACATTACTTTGACCGCAGCAGCATGTTCTCTATTAAATCTTGCGGGTTATTAATCATGGCTAGGTTAGCGCTGTGTTGTGACCCATACCGCTCCCTGAGGAACCCCTAATAACCGCTAATGGGCTGTTAAAGAAGTGAGCGGGGCCTCTGACTCTCATGACTGGATGGTCGGGTCTCACCACCAATTACAGCTCATTGAGCATGAGAGGCCGAGGGCTGATTTCATCTGTAAGTGTGTGTGTGTGAGACTGCACCTGCAAGTGTGTGTGTGTGTGTGTGTGTGTGTGTGTGTGTGTGTGTGTGTGTGTGTGTGTGTGTGTGTGTGTGTGTGTGTGTGTGTGTGTGTGTGTGTGTGTGTGTGTGTGTGTGTGTGTGTGTGTGTGTGTGTGTGTGTGTGTGTGTGTGTGTGTGTGTGTGCATCTGTCAGTCAGGCTCCTCTTCCACACAGCTAGCAGTGCATAGGGCGTCACTAGCGGCAGCAGCAGCAGCCAGTCATTAAGCCTGTCATTTCCTCTGTCTGCCAGCTGACCTACTGATTTGGACAGCTTCTGTGCTTAACCTATGAACTCTCATTCCCCTGCTCACTGCACGTGGGGGGTGTGCTTGTGGAAGCAGTGAAGGGCTGTGTTTTAGACGTTTACAATATGAAAAGCAATTGGCTTCAGTCCAAAAACAAAGAGTTCTTGCGCACACCACTTTGCTATTATTCATGAAACGTAACATTTGAGTTTTCATTGTTTTTATTGACTTGACTTTTAATGAACAGAAAATACTCTGCCTGTCAATTTCAAAGTATTTTGATTCTCTTACCTTAGCACGTTGGTAAAATATTGTATGTGTCAAGTAAATACATTTCTACACAGTAGAAGTAAGTGATGAACAGTGTGTTTTACGTTTACATTGCACACTTTTCAGAAGTGGCTGCAATGTGGAGCTGTTTGATTATGTTTCAGGCTCACTTATTATTGACCAACAATTGTCTGGATTTGTGGAAGGAATACCTCAGCAAAGAGAATTATTGTTTGAATGTAATTGAACTGAATGGCCTGATTATTAGTTTATATACAGGACGAAAATGAAGAGGTTTCAAGAACAGTTGAGTCTATAATAATAAGAATGATAAATACATTTGTTTATTCATAATATAAATGTAAGGTTAATTTTTCCTCTCCTCTCTTTTATACTTTATGTGACCATCATAGTTAAGACCTAATATATGATTTAAATATGGAACAGTTTTTTGCACCCTGGAGTGAGATATTTTGTTGTTGCCAGGCCAACCTGTATAAAAAAAAGTATTTGGTGTGAGTAAAGGTAAACAATCTTACATTTCAATTTTCGTGAAAGTTGCAAAAACATTATATAACCGATAAAAAACGAATAAAAATGCACATGAAAGAATCACAGTGAAAATAGGAGAGTTGGCAGGTATGCATTACGTGCTGCACCCTTCATTTTGTTACAACCAAAACTACACTGCAATGTAGAGGCAAAGCGCCATCAAAATGTAATTTCCTTGTCACTTTTGCTCGGCTTGTTTCTGTTGGAAGATTTTCTACAAAGCTACATTTCTCCACTGCCATGTTCCCACAAATTCATCCTGATTTAATTCAAACATTCACTGTTCTGCACAGCTACTTTGCAATTTAGCTTCTGTTTGCATCTTGCAAACCTACTTAAAAAATATATTTTCATCCACATGGACGTTTTAAACAGGTGTGCACTGGCCCCTTCATTTACATATGCCCTAATACCTCCTGACTTCTCCACAGCTGGGATTAACCTTGTGCTACTTTGTCTTAGCTGCCGCTCACTGTGGCTCTCAGGAAGCCTCCTGAAGCCCTGCTAGAAGCGATAGAAGTGGAAATTAGGCAGCTTTTTGTCCCAAAGCTGCAGCATTAAGACAGCCCTCACCTTGGCCTGTGGGAGCGGCGTTAGCCGCACAGCTAATCCAAACGCTAGCAAAGTCAATCAGTCAGACCTTAAGCTAACTAAAGCTACCCCTGCTCTCACTTGTCTTTCCGAGATAAGGTAATGAGGATACAGAGGGGTTAAGGTGAAGTTTGCCGGTCGTGTATTTGAGTGCCACGTGTAATGGATGACCAGTGAATATCTCGGTAAATACGCCGACTCTCAGGTAGGAGGGTAGGAATCAGAGGGGTATTGTCTTAAGATGATAAGGCAATGAGAGGCTTACAGAGTTGTATCAGTGGGCGAGGATGGGGAGACTTGCTCAGTAATAGCTGCTATCTAGATGTGACACCACAGCTTGGCCCCCCGCACGCTAGGCGCTGTTAATATTCCCCTTTTGTCTTGTCCTGATAAGCTAATGAGGGTTATAGCGAGGGGTGCCAAGGGTGTTAGGAGCTGCATTAGTGGATGGACAGGAACAAGGGACAGTCAAGCTGTTAAAGCTCCTGGTGAGACGCTGTAGGGCAGCTCGAGGCTCCAGGTGTAGATCACATATCACTAGTTGTCTCATGCTGATAAGGAGGGAAGGTGAAAGTTAAAGTTGGATAATAGTCATATTTCTAGAATGTTGACTGAGAGTTTTATTATGTTACTTTAATACCTGCCAGGTTTTAAAATTGTAAAACGGCAATATACTGTATGTTTTGACAGTGGTCCCTTGATTGTACGAATAACAAAATTGAACCTTCAGCAGTTTTGCCTTTGGCATAACCTCATCAGATGTATTTAATATACTATAATTGTATAGGATGTATTGTTTAACAAGTCTTAACAAGGGACATGTATATATATATATATATACTATTCTTTTGGTTTTAGGCTTAAACATTAAAACATTTTTTTTTTCTCTTGTACTCTGTCTTAATATACCTCTATTCACCTTCTGTCTGAAACGCTCCTTTTAATCGCCTGTATCTTTAAGCCCCTCTGTCGATAAAGCTCAGTCTGCTGGGGTTTGTGGGTATTTATATACTCCTTTTGCTTCTCTGCCCTGCCATTGCTGTCGTGGAATGACTCCATGGCGGCACTTTCTTGCTTTTATTAAAAATATTATAGATGTGACATCACAAGCATAACAAGATGTTCTGATGGCTCTTTTTAAAGGCACAGTTTCTGAATACTCGCTGCGTGCATTTTTATGTTGCGTTTACTTTCACAGTATTTACAGTATATAGCATCTAAAAAAAATAAAGACTACTTAAGTTATAAAGCTCTACATCTTTACTGTTTATACTACCTGCTAGCATTTAATGGCAAACGATTAACATCCACTCTGTTTTAGGGCTGCTCAATTAATCGTATTTTAATTGCAATTACGATTATGGCTTGCAACAATTACGAAAACAACGTGATCGAAATAAAACGATTATCTTTTCTTTTTTTTTTTCAAATACATTTTTTTTATTGGTTTTTCAGTTGAATTATACTTAAAGTTCAGGGTAAACAACATATTTTTTTCTCCAATAAATTGATATTTTCAAAGTAAATGGATAATCGTTTTTAATAATCGTGATATCAATTATTGACCAAAATAATCGAGATTATGATTTTTGCCATAATCGAGCAGCCCTACTCTGTTTGCTAGAAACACGATTTGAAGTAAATGATCATGTTGCAGCAGCACACTGTAACTGCTGGATGTTTAAATAAGCAACTGTTTGCAAACAATTCATTAAATAAAGTAATAAAGTTGTTTCCACTGCAAAAAGTGGCCCAAAGTATTACCCAAATTCCAGATGTAAAGCTTAATACTGCTCAGATACTTTTATATTTGTTTACTTTTATATTTGTTAAGGTTCCCATAGCACTTCTGAATCCATCATCCCCCAGCCCCAGGGACTCTAGGTGACTTTTGACTTCAAGGAAATGTATTCAAGTTGGTTTTAAAGCTCTTAACACTACCTTGACACTGCATTCACATTATCAGCCAAATATGTTCTTTCTGTGTTTTTGCCCACACTTTGACTGGAAAGAGAGGTTATACAAATAAAGAATTTGTGAGGCGTACATTATAAATGTGTCCTTTTAAATAAAAGTTTTGGGCAGTTCTCAATCTGTTTTTGCTTATTAGCTTGACTCTTTTTGCAATGTGAGCTTTACTCTTGGCCACTTTGACAACTACTGTAATGGCAGTCATTGCATGTCCATATTGACAATGAAAGGTAAAAACTTGTAATGTCAATACTTGATCTACATGTTTCTCTTCATTTACTGTTAAAGGCACAGTGTAGCTTCAAAGGGAGTGGGTCAAAATGGTAAGTTCGGCTCAAGTCGTCGGCTGTGGGAACATTCTGGCTTTACTAACGTCGCTATTTTAAATAATTGTAACCAAGATGACAATACAACCTCTTTTTGTATGTTGTCAGTATCTTTGTGACTTTTCATGAAAAAAAGAAAGTGAACGATGTGGACAGTAGATTACCCTTAAATATCACGCATTTAATCTGAGAGTGAGGTGAAGTGGATAGAAAATAGAGGAAGGGGATGGCAGGAGAGGAAAGAAGCCTTACCTTCTATGTGATATCTTCTTTTTTTTTGGATTTTCTATTTACCTTGATGTAGCTTTTGGGCTATCTTTAAGAATCTCAAACATTTCTGTAATGTAGAAATAAAAGGATTGAGTTTTTAAGGAAGGGGGGTTGATACTAGAGACAAATAAAGGTGTTGGAGATTAAATAAGTTATGGAAAAGGAGCATCACTGACACAAAGAAGGCAAATGAAAAAATATAAATGTAAGTGAAAGAAATGTATCACTGTGTGTCTTTGTGTTTGTGCTGCCTTAAAGAGGTTGGCTGGATAGGTAGCAGAAGTGTGTGTGTGCGTCTGCAAGTGTGGATCTATAACTAATGGTGCAGATGATGAGCCTGAGGATGAGGATTCATGTAATCGTCTGCCATCCATCAAACAGCAAGCTGACAGCATCACAATGCACAGCCTGTGGAGGGGAGGGACAAATGACTGGGGGTAAACATGCTCACACACACAACACATGCAATGATGCAGACACACACACTCTTAGATACATCAAGTGCTGTAAACACAGATAAATGTCTAAGATGGTTCGTGATGTATTTTTTTCAACACTTTAATTAATTGTTTCTGATATTTCTGTTAGCTTGGTGTGGTTTATTCATAGATGATAAATCTGACAGTACAAAACAGTCCTCTACTGACCAAAAACTGCTCCTATATGGACATGCACACACACACACACCCACACACGCACGCACACACACACACACACGCGCGCATAAAAGTTTGTCAATCCTCCCTGTAAGGGCAATTACAATATCAGTTCAGCAAAAACTTGTTGAAAGCAACAAATTGTTATTTTTTGCCTTTTATATATGAGAGTACATTTGCCATCATTTCTACTTATAATTTTCAATGACATGCCGGCGGTGAGTTTTAGTCGACATTCACCTGATATTGATTGAACCATGTGTGAGTTTACAGGTGTCCGAGAGTGTGAGCCATCAGTTGTCGTTGGCAGTGTTGACAAGCCTCTTGAGGCTTCAAGGCCTCTCGGCTATCTTATCCGTGCACACTCCAAAGACACACAGCTGCGCGCGCAAACACATCGACTGGCACCCCGCTCTGCTTTTGGAGCCATTACTGTCAAACAGCTGTTAGCACGTCAAGAGAAGTGGTGTTGATGGGATAGAGCGAAGGAGGGAGAGAGGCTGAGGGATAAATGGTCAGGGCCAATAGATAGATAGATAGATGGATGGATAATTGGGTATAGAGGAAAGAGGGGAGGTGGGGGGGTGACAAGGGATGAAGTGGTGTATGGATGAATGGCACGGTGGAGGGAGGTGAGGGGGGGGCTGTGCTAGGCTTTCTCTAAGTGAAGACAGATTGATGTGGGTGTCGGAGAGGACTCCAGAGAGGAACAGCCCTTTATTTGACAGTCAATTATCAGATAGACCCAGTGGCCTCGCAGTCCCCGGCCGTCACCCTCACACAGTACGTAAGTGGGTCTCAAACACTGGCTCGGCACCCAGGGTTGGACAACTGCAAGATTGAATGAGGCCCACAATGAGAAAAAAAGGACGGTTGTTTCAGGAGTCTTTTCACTATATGCTCTACTCATGTTGCAGCTGCTCTGGTCTCTTTATGTCCTTCTGCCAGAATATAGATGGGGTAATGGTTCTTGTATATCAATTGAAATGTTCCACTGGACAAATACGTTTTATTACTGTAGATCAGATTGAACGATTGAACAAAAGGATACACTTGAGTCTTCTTTGTTACCTTGCAGATAGAAAGAACAATATTCAACGTACATATGAAACCTTAACATAACCTTAAAGTTGTATTAGTGGATTGATTGGCATTGTTGATGGCTTACCGTAACCTCAATGTCACCTTGTTATGTGCAGCGTCACATGTGCCTCTCTTTGAAGGTTTACATGTTGGATGTCATTTTTTCTTCATTGCAGCTAATAATGACCATTTATTAAAGGGTGATTGAGTGAAAAGAAATTCAAGTATTACTGTGTTAACGAACCACTATTTTCATAATTTTCCACTTTTACATAGAAAATGTAATCCACACAGATACAGCTCAAATCACTATTTGTTTGTTGACAGAAATACATGAATGCTCATACAAAATATGGGCAGTTCATCAAATGTGATAAATCCATCAAAACCCACTATATATATCATATATATTTCTATCTACATTTCCCTTTTTTATAATTTCCAAACGTAAGGTGGCTGGTTTAGCAGGCAGATAATAAGGTACACTCTTTGGGGTTTGGAAAGTGTTTGAAGGGGCCTCAGGGAGTACAGCGACCTTGCAGGCGAGGCCAGTGGAGTTCTGTTGCTATTGGCTAGCAGTGGTGCTCGACAATCAAGCCTCATGTGTGCTATTCAGTGTTTGGCCTTGAGCTGTGATACCACAGGTAAGTGCTGTGAAGAAATAACACATGTACACACATGAAGACATTGGAACAGATGCATGAATAGAAATACTGCTAACTTCTCTTCAGTTGCTCGTCAGTGAAAACGAGTGCTGGTTGTAGCCCATTTGGGAAGTTTATAACCTCTAGTTCAGAACAAGAAAAGTCAAAATCCATTTGAAACCACTGATAGACTTTTGCACTGCCGTTTGAAAGGTAAAACAAAATATCTTTGGCCAAGAAGAACTGGAAAATAAACTCTAACTATATAGATTCCACCAAAATTCTTCCAAATTGCATTTCATCTGTGCTTTGTTGACATATTCACCAATAGTTGTGCAGTTTGTTTGATATCAAGGGACTGTGAAGGCAGAATTATTCCAATAATATAAATATTTGTTCACTGACTCTTCGTGGCCTGTGTTAAATCATTTGTTTCTCCACCCTGTAATTAATTTAACTTGTTTGTTACCTACTCTAGTGCTTGTTGTGAAAATGACATCAATCCCTGTTACCACGCTACCATGACTTTTAAATGACATCACACCACATAAAAGATGCATAATAACATGCATACCTACATGCGTGTTTCACGTCTTTCCTCATAACAAGACACGGCAGGTGGTTGCACTAAACAGAACATGTGGGGTTAAATTCCAACAATGTGGTGGCTCTGTCCGTGGTGCTGAACACAAGGCAGCTACATCTGGGTAAACATGGACATCACCACCTGCAGAAACAAATCAAATGGTAGTAGGAGAAATGTTTCCAACAGTACAGCCATTGATCAGAAAGGCAAGCCATTCTTCTGTCTCTTCACGGCCGCAAACATGTCAACGTCCACATTGTTTATTTGTTAATGCACTTGTTGATCATTTCAACTTGGTGAGCTTTAAAAGAAGGTTTGTACAAACGTAGCTTGTATCCTTAACCAAGTTGATGTCTTCTGTGAGGCAGAATGGAGATGGCATTGCTTTTCATTCAGAGTTGCACGACACAGTCTACATCAGATAAGTTACTTTTTTATTTTATTCAAAAGCTGATTTTTCCATTTATTCACAACGCATAATTGTATATTCTAGAACATCAATAACTAATCATTTAAAAGACTCACACTTCAAATAAGGGGATTTTTTTATCTCTCATGTCATAGGGCTGTTGAAGTTCCTGTCCTGAACTCAATATCCACAAAACAACTTCCTTACTGACATTCTAACACCGAGCCTCACATGTGAAATATCATATGGACTTTATTCAGGATGTTCTTTAAACAAATGCATCACTTAAGGAAATGTCTGACATTGATGATCATCAGGGTGAAAACATTTATTAGCAGCTCATTTTGAGAAACAAATCCAATCATCAGACGCACATAAAGCCTGTTTTTGTCTGTGCAGCTTTGCAGGGTTAATGTTCATTTGTGTAAAGACAAATCAGCTGCTTCTTTACATCAAACCTTTGGCAAGTCTTAATTGATCATCTTCTCGCTATCCCTTTCTTGTCCTTGTGAGAAGCGTGTTGCTCTTAATCTTTCTTCCTAAAGCGTCTTAGATCTGGATTCTGGTAAAGTGCGCTGTTGTGTTTAATACCAAAGCTTTTATTCTCAGTGCCAACTGCACATTTCTTGTGGTATCTCCGTGGTATGTTTTGAAAAGTCATGGAGCAGTCTGGATGAAACATGCAGATGGGAACCAAACAAGTGATCTATTACCATTTCCCTCTTCTACACATTGTTTCTGTGCCTGCTTTTCTGATACTTCCAGCATCTGTAGTTTGCTGTTTTTTCGTTGTTGTGCGAGTATTTGTTTGTTGTGCGTTGGTGTGTGTGTGTGGTGTGTGCTGTCAGTGCCCCCTGCAGTAAAACCAAAGGGAATAAAGAGATGAGGGAGTGAGAGGGAGACACCGTAGAGGAAAGATAGCACGGCGAGAGAGAGAGAACAAGAGGATCGTTTCCATTATCTCGGGCACACAGAGGAACTTAATCACACTCGTACAACAGAGAGGTCTTATAGCCGAAGACAGAATCCTGTGCGCCGAGGTATCTGTAATATACAAACCGCACTCCACTCGAAAATACAGCACGCAGACGAGAAAAGAGCAACAAATTGAGTCCATTTTCAGAAATTGTTTTGGAACTGCGATATACTGTATGCATACATGCAAATCAATATAAATCATATGCGGCATTAAAGCGTTACACATTGCTTTAAAACAGACAGGCTTTGATACTGAAGTCCCAGACCACCATTAGCTCTTGATTGTAATTCAGAGAACATTTAGACAAAATGATTTATCCTTTTTTTTTCTTTCTGTGTCATTACCAGTCCTATTAATATCAGACATTACAAGGCAATGCTGGCGTTCTTTAACAACAAATTACAAAACAACTGTTAACTTGAATCACTCAATGTTTTGTTTATGAATGATTAATTACAGGCCTATAGGTCTAACGCAGTCCAGCCTTTCTCTAACTACTCAATTTGGTTGGTTTGGGCGTAGAAAAAATTAAGCTTAATATATTTGGCTCAACTAATACTATTAGCACTACAGGTAGAGGCGCAGTTGTCTTACATTGAAGGGAAAAGACGTCTGGAATATCTTGAGGTGTTAAAGTGTAAGGACCGCAGTTTTTTTTATTTTAAATCTGTACAAGAATTTCACCTTCGGAGGGCAGGACTTTAATCCCCCTAGTCAGCAGCTGTAGATGGGCCATTTACATTTATTGTTTGCTTAAATCGTTTCTACTCCAGAATCCTGATGACGGCTTTACAAAACATTTTCTTTTTTTATTTGCTTTCATTAAAATATAAAAGAGAAAATCCTATTTTCACAAAGACATAAATCCAATACAAAATAATGTATTGGCAATACTCATTCATGCATGCAACCATTTATTTTCAAAGAATAAGGAAAATAAATAATCAAGTCGCCATATATTTTCTCATCCACATTTTACAAATCTCTCTAAAATATGCAATGCATTTCATTTACTCACCATTTATTTGCTCAGCTTAAATGTACCCATTATACCTTCATGATTCCCTTTTTCTTTTGAGCGAAACGAGGGCTTTCCGCGTCTCTCAGTGTGTGTTTTAGCTGTGAAGAGGCTCCCCTCTCCTGTCTCGTCCTGCTCAGAGGCAGCCGCGGCTCCAATAGATGGCATCACAGCACTAGACTTCAGTCCTCCGCTCCTCTCTGCTCTGCTGTGTGACACGCCGCTCCAGAGCCAGAGCCAAGCTCCGTTGTGGTTTGCAAATTATAGATCAGGCTTTTACATTTTAAACCACTATACATTTTCCTGTTTTTACTTCTGAATTAATGAAGCCAAAATATTAAAATTAGAGTTCATATAATTGTGAGAAAAAAAAACGTTTAGATACTAATTATACCTGCACTGATATAGATTTGTATTAGATTGTAATGTATGGGGACAGAAAACAGCTAACTGTTTGTACAAAGAGAATATCACTAAACACAATTACATTATGCTTTTTCTCTTACATTTAAAAGGCTTCTCTTATGAATGAAAATAAATGACACATTTACAAAACCCTTTATGAGAATTTCACGCAATACAAATCCACATTTTTCATAAATAAAATGGGTTAATTAGTTGGATAAGACAGACAACATACTGTATGACTCCATACCATGTCTAATTTTCTGCTCACGCGAGTATCATCTTATTGTTTAATGGCCTGTTAGAGGCCAGTCATTCCTGTGCTCCACTATACTGTTGACAGTTATGACTCAGGATTATAACCTGCGTGTGTGTCACCACACCATGTCTCTGTAATGTGATTAATCACACTCCATTATGCCACCCTCATTTGTCCCACAATGCACAGTTTTATAGGGAATTAACACAGGTTTTTATTGGTTCCCGCAATAAATCAACATGAGCACGTCGCCCCTCGCATAAAATAAATATTATTTGGCCGACGTGATAACAGTGTCAGCCTGTCAGTTTGGCTTCAGAGCAGCCATCCTTAAATCTGTCGCTTTCAACCGCAGATATGTGTGTCGGCTGTCTGTGGTGTGTTTGTGTGTGTGAATCCCCTGCTGGTCTGTTTGGTGCAGACACTCCGGACAGGAGAAAAGATATTCAGCTCGGATAATGGAGCGTTTCTCTTCAGCAAATGTATGAAAAGGGCTCCTGAAATGACAAATGATTGTGGCCTAAAACAGGCAGAGACCCACAGAGAGAGAGAAAAATGTATTCATTAGAAATTACATGTGGATGGCAAGCAGCGCCGTGTTGCCTTTCAGTGCGGCTGAATGTGTGTTTGGTGCATAAATAGAGAATGCAAGAAAACAAACACACGGAAACATCTATTTTTTTCTCTTATAAACAAAAACGCTCAAGTTTTTGTTTATCTCTAAAGGCTACCTGCGAGACAGGAAGTATAAAAACATCTATTTTGATCCAGAATGTTGCATTTATATAATATAAATATATTGTGGAAAAATAAAGATCATTTAAGGATATTTAGTCTTAATCACGAGAAAACATTTCATAACAAATTACGATGATAATTATAATTCTGCTATTTTGAACATCATTTAAAGCACCACACTGATGCTGTAGTGAAGAAAGACTATAATACTGGAGCCCTTTTTCCTTCTACGTTATGACAACACTCCGCTTTTCTATGGCTGTCATTTCTCTCGGTGATGTTAGTATCACATCGCAGCACTGTACTTCTGAAAAGGTAAAAAAAGCTCCGTGCTGGATTTTGTCCTTTTCCCTCAGATAGAGGTATCATATCGAAATGACAGCCGCTTCTTTTAATGTCATTTAAATCTCTAACTGTTGTGTGCAGACTGATAATCTTCCTCTTTGTGATGGGTGGACTAATGAGACCTCCCCTCTCTGCCTGTCGGTGGCGGAGTCTCCAGCCTTAATTTCCTAAAGCTGAAACACAAAGACCTGGCTGCAGTGTGGCCTCAGTGGAGATCCGCACTGACCATGATTTGATTGAATAAAGGGGAGAAAAAGGGGGAGGTGAGGAAAAATAGAGGCCGCAAGAGAGAGAAAGCAGCACTGCCAAGCATTTTTAAGGCAGTATTGATGAAAGGCTATTATTTTAGCCAATTAAAGAGATGAAAGGAGGGAGAGACGCTTGATTTTACAATAACAGGTCTTTTTGCATGAACAGAGAGAGAAAAACATCTTCTTTGCTTCACACCTCCACAGCAATGTCACATTCCTGATTAGTACAGAGAGGAAAATCTGTAATACTGTGTAACATCAGAGAGAGCTGGGAGACCTTTAGAGGAGAGCGTGGAGAACAGTGTCGTGCTATCCTGCTAACATCGCCGCGCAGCCTAAAGGTTAAGGCACGGCCGCAGGTGCTGGGCATGAATACAGAAATGAATATACATGTAGTAGTATTCTCATCGTGGAGATAAAGAACATCTATCTGAATCACTTTTGTGCCCTCTTCAGCACAGCATTACTTTACATTCTTGTGACTATTTTTTCTAATGTAGTTCGAGGAACCATATTGAGAAATATCAGTGCTGGTACTCTGAAACACAAATTGAAACAATACTATAATCATAAAACAAACAACATACAAACAAATAACCACCACTTTTACATGATTAATAAACTGGAATGTTGCAGTTTTTTAGATCGATGTTTCTCTAAATGCTACTTTATGAAGTTCAAGGGTCCGTTACATGTGCAACTTGTCCTGCTCTTTGAGGACTTCCATGTCATTTCATTGTCAACACCTCAAAAAAGATTTCATATTTTACCACCAAGCCAGTGTATCATTTTACAATGAAACTGTAGCAAACAAACTGTTGGATATTGTTTGTATGTATAATACAACTTAATTGTTTTCAAAAGCGCCTGAAATATCCATACTCTTCCACAATAACAGAAGCACAGTGAACTCACCACACTTTAACCATACCAACAAAATTGATGTGCTACAATCAATATTCAAAGCCATGCTCATACTTGTGACTTTGAATGCAGATTGTAACCTTTAGATTTGTATACCCTCTTGAGGTGTTATGTTGCCTCTCCAAAAAATACAATTTCAATGCAATACACAGTAAACAATGATCTTGTCTATTGTCTTCATAATCAGGCCTTGCACAACAAGTGCTCTCACCTCCATCTGTCTGTCATATTTTATGCATTCAGTTTTGTTTCCGCATGTCTTATTTTTCAATCCATCCATCCTTACAGTACATAGGCCTGAGAATTTCTGAAGTGTCTTTCTCTTTCACCTCTCATTCTTTTCATGTTTTCCTCTGGCAACCGGCCTTGCTGATTATTGACACACAGTCTGCCCTTTTATGTTCAGCAATCTGAACCTTTTTACCTCTCAAAACTGTCTCAGTTTCATTTTTAATCTGACATTTTAAACAGGCAGATTTTTCATAAACAAATCAACAACAATTACTCAGCCTTATGTATCTCTTTCCTCTGTGGCGTAGAATCTATATGTACTTTTCAAAAAATAAGAACAAAAACACCAATGAGCGACTCCATTGCACTGGTTGACATGTTTATTGATTTTTAAGAACATGGGTACTGAAGTTTATTTTGATTTAATCCCACACACGTTATACAGCTGCCAATAAAACAAAGCATAGAACACCACATATGTATAACATCGCTACATACAGATGAAAAAAACATACAACATTCAAAAAAATATGCAATTGTGACACGTTTTGAACATGTACACCCTCTTCAGGATGACTGTGCTTCATGACTGTTGAAAAGTGAACTATGACATTGTTGTTTTTTTCGTTTCTTCAGGCCTTTGTCAGGATTAAAGAAAAATGTAGAATGAAACTTCCCTTACCCTTTAAAATAAGAAATGGTTCTTTTTGTTTCTGGCAACCGGAGTCATTTTATAATGTTATGTCAATGTTAGATTATTGGATTAGCCTGAACTACATTAAGGTGAAGTATATTAAGATTTCCATCTGCCCGGTGATTTACTTATGTAAGAACCCAACCTCAAACCTGGCCTGTAAACACACACACACACACACACACACACACACACACACACACACACACACACACACACACACACACACACACACACACACACACACACACACACACACACACACACACACACACACACACGCGCACGCACACACACACACACGCACGCACACACACACACACACACACACACACACACACACACACACACACACACACACACACACACACACACACACACACACACACACACACACACACACACACACACACACACACACACACACACACACACACACACACACACACACACACACACACACACACACACACACACACACACACACACACACACACACAGGC
The DNA here is from genome assembly GCF_949606895.1 of Notothenia rossii. Classification (NCBI taxonomy): domain Eukaryota; kingdom Metazoa; phylum Chordata; class Actinopteri; order Perciformes; family Nototheniidae; genus Notothenia; species Notothenia rossii. The sequence continues at coordinate 73,180,900 of NC_136912.1, forward strand.
TACATGAGTGTTTTCTCTTACACATTTAATGTATTACCCGCAGATCAAATACAGGCTTCCCACCTACTTCCCTCCCCAGAGGGACTGAGTGTGCGTGTTATTAACCCCAACACCACTGCTGCTTGTCTGCCGGCATTAACCCCATTATCCTCCCCTCTTCTCCCCCTGCTCCCTTCTCCTCTTTCCTCCTCCCTCTCTCTCCCATTGCAGTAATGAAGTTCAATAGGTGCAGTTTTCCTCTCCTCTCTCATGCGCTTATTCTTTCCTCGTTTTCTCCCTCGCTCCATCTCTCTACAGTTGGCAATGGCAGAGGTTAGACAAGCACACTCTGTCTCCCCCATCCCCCTCCCTCCCCCGTCACCAGGTCCCAGAGGTGCTTTCTGCTTAACGAGGCTGGATATCTGTTTCCTAAAATCAATCGTCTGTCTTAAACGAACATCCCCGACCATCTGCTTCAGGGGTTTACACACACACACACACACACACACACACACACACACACACACCCCCACACACACACACACACACACACACACACACACACACACACACACACACAGACACACACAGACACACAGACACACACACACACACACACACACACACACACACACACACACACACACACACACACACACACACACACACACACACACACACACACACACACAGCTCTGCCTTTGCCTTGCTGGAGCCCAATCCCAATATTTGTCAAGTGTGTGATCCAGCAGGCTCCTGGAGGGCCCCAGAGAGCCGATGTCGGGGTCCTCTCCCGGGGCCCCTCAAACTGCCTGGCCCGGGGCCTCGCACTTGGCACCGCTCCCTCCCTCCTTTCTTATCCCTCTCTCCCTCTGTTGCTTTTCTGTTTGATTAATCTCTAAATCAGTGTGACACATGGATGAAGCTCTGAGACCTGGCCAGGGATCTGTGTGTGTGTGTGTGTGTGTGTGTGTGTGTGTGTGTGTGTGTGTGTGTGTGTGTGTGTGTGTGTGTGTGTGTGTGTGTGTGTGTGTGTGTGTGTGTGTGTGTGTGTGTGTGTGTGTGTGTGTGTGTGTGTGTGTGTGTGTGTGTGTGTGTGTGTTTGTGTTTGAAGAAAAGTGAAATGCACAGTTAATCCCTTTAGCAAGCTGTTGGCTGTTGCATTGTGTTTATGTGGTAACAGTGGCACTATTAGACCTGACTGATAATCTCACATCTCTATCAAACGATCTCACTCAGGTTGACCTTTTGACCTTTCGGCTCACGATGATCAAACTTTAAAGGAATGTTTCCAACAATTCAACTCATACTTCCCAACATACTGGTAGGCCAAAGCGTTGGACCTTTTTTAAACGTATTTCCAATATCCATATTCTTATATGGACATGTTGCCTTTGTATTATCATTGTGAGTATGTACCAAACAGTCAGTAATAATGATGTGGAGTAACACTGAGGTCATACATAGATTTTAAATTCAGACTTTTGGCCTGATCAAGACTTTAACAAGCACTCTAATCATTTAGTATATTTATATATATACTTTGTAGCTGTTATAGTGTGACTCATGTCTTGAATACTTTGACATTTGCTCTACAAAAGAGTTGCATTCAAAATCATTCATTACACAGTTTATATAAGCATTCTATGAAAAAAGGTGTGTCAGAGGGCGAAAATGACAAACACGACTGAAGTCCTATTATGCTCCTTTTTAATGGATATGTAACACATATCCTTGTGTCATGATAGGATGCCTCTATCCACAAACAGCACCAATATATATAGTATATGGTGGACTATGAAGTGAATCAGTGTCTTGTAGCTTCTTACAGGAAAAAAAGGAGAGAGATGTATTTATTTTACAGGAAAAGGGTTAAGGAAATTTGCTTGGCTTTAAAGAACTACATTTTCTGAGTTGGTTCAACTTCCAGAGGTGCATCTATTACCAATAAGACTGTATTATTGCTCTCTGCTTATATAGCCCTTCTGTTATCGAATACAAATTGAACTGGTACAATTCCAATCAAACAGGTTTGTTTTCTTTTAATATATTTGGGTTGTGTTGAATCTATAAAGGGGAATCAAAGTGCAATTTGAAGCTAACACATTAAGTTATTCATTTTTATTCTGATCTTTTACATCATTTTTTGTCAAATTCCAATATACTAAATACTGGCTCTGCCATTCTCGAACCCAAATACTTGGCATCGCCCTTTAAATCTAATTTTGGTTACACCCTTAGATTCCTCCCCCTCCTCCCTCAAGTCTCCATTGTATTTCAGTATCCCCTCATCCCCAACCCCCCCTTTAGTAATTACACCTAAAGTCAAAAGACGGTCCCGTCAATCAAACACTCAACTGTCACTTCTCTGCTTTGTCTCTCACATCTCTGTCTGTCTGTCTCTGTTGATTCCAGGCCGAGCTGTCAGAGCAGTGCAGGGACGTTCAGCATGCATCCAGAAATGTTTTGTGTTTGAGTGTGTCTGCGTTTGTGTGTGTCAAACAGTCAGTACAAATGACCTGGGCTGATTTTTGAGTTGGTTAAACCTTTTACATCGACAAAGCCCCCCACAATCTCCTTTTCTCCTCTTTCATTGTATTTGGATGAATTAACCTGAGAGTCAAGATTTTGAGTATGCTATTAATGGATGATTGGCAGTTATTTCCTTTAGTCACATATTAACATGAAACCTTCTTGCACCTGATTGGACAATCACAACGGGTCATTTATCATTTAGTAATTCCATCCAGGTTGAAATGTGGCTACATGAGTTCCTTCAGCAGTTACAGTATTACTGTCAAGCGATTGCTTTCTGGAAGCTAGTAACATATCTTCAGATGTAATGGCAAAGCAAATGGAACGTTTATGCATGTTAGGAGATATACTCAACATGCAGAGAAACAGTGGAGGATTTCTTTTATATTTTGATACATTTTGGCTTAATTGTAGTCTATTTTTCTTGATTGGAGCTTGGGATTTATGAGCGGGTAGCTTTTAAGTGAAACACAAAATTAACAGAGCGAACAATCAGACAAAGCTTGAATGTTGCAAGTTTGTCTGAATGGCCCCTGACACCTGGTTGATAAAAAATGCTATCCTCCATAACGGATCAAGCTACAGACTTTTCTGAATCGCGCTTTGTTAAATATGTGTTCACGATTATCATTCAAACAGTCTCTCTGTATTATTATTGTTTCAGGACTAGTAACTTCAAGTGAAAAGTGTGCAGTCTAGCTCCACAAGGTTACTTCTATACTACCAGGCCAACACACACAAACACACACACACACACACACACACACACACACACACACACACACACACACACACACACACACACACACACACACACACACACACACACACACACACACACACACACACACACACACACACACTTTAAGGGGCATGGGGCTAATAGGGTTAATTGTCATGTAAAACCATCACTGCAGTCAACTTCACGGCCAATCACTCAAAATCTCACACACACACACACACACAAACATTTACACACCCTCCCATGGGATCCTGCCTTGCCCAGATGGCTTTTTTCCCGGTGTGTGTGTGTGTGTGTGTGTGTGTGTGTGTGTGTGTGTGTGTGTGTGTGTGTGTGTGTGTGTGTGTGTGTGTGTGTGTGTGTGTGTGTGTGTGTGTGTGTGTGTGTGTGTGTGTGTGTGTGTGTGTGTGTGTGTGTGTGTGTGTGTGTGTGTGTGAGACCGTGTGTGTGACCATGGCAGGCCACAAGGGGCTTTGCGGTGAACAAGGCGCATCTTCTCCGTCTAATTAATTTACTATTATATAGCACCTGTTTCAGGCTAGATAGAGCTGAGGGCACACACACACACCAAACACACACACACACACACACAAGCTGATGAAATGGAGAGGTAGTGGGGGAACGAGAGGAAGGGATGGACAGATGAGGAGAATGGAGAGAATAAAAGACACAGTAAAGGGTGAGGAAAGGATAGAGGGTGAATGAAAAGGCAGGAGGGGGTGAGAAGACAGGGAGGGAGGGAGGAGGAGGGGGAGACAGTAATAAATGGGTTTTTAACTGATTATATTAAGCCGATCCTTTGATCATATTTAAGGCCTTAAAATGGAAATATGTTTTCTCTCAAGGGGGGTGGGGGGAGTGAGAGCAGCTCATTACATGTCTACACTTCATGCGACAAACACATCATGCAACACACATCACTGTTAGATAATCATATCACATGATTTTAGATATCGGACCCATTAAATCTTTGACTTAACATTAAATCTTTGACTTAACATTAAAGCTTTGACATCTTACTCTTCTTTTCCTCTTACTTTTTTCCTTTATGTAAAGTGTCCTTTGTTGCCATGGTCTGGAAAATAACATTATTATTTAGATCGGAGATCCCACTCAAGCTCCATACTCACAGTTCATGATAAATAACACTGCAAGTTGAAAAGTTACATAAACTCAATTCCCCAGTCTGCACATCACGTCTCAAGTGATGGCTTGTGATTGGATCTAACTTCCTCGCTATATTATGCAAAATAACACATACATCACTTCCCTTTTGGAGACAGCTACACTTCACATGCCTAATCTGCAACAAAAAAAGAAGTATTCAAAACAATTCAGACTTTTTTCCCAGGTGTGTTCGTAGCACACAATCGCAGATATTTGATCCATCCCTAATAGATCGCAATGGGCTTTTTAAAATGTTCAGAGATGGTGGACAAGGCCATTCCAGGAAATATTTTGGCGGTAGAGTTGTGTATTTCCTGAAGTATTTATCTTTTAACCATTTCTATGAAATTCTCCGATCAGTAACATGATGTAAAATAGATATCTTCAAACATTATAAACAATTTCTGCAGATTTGTCTATGCTTTAACTTTGAAATAAGTACCTGATTTAGTTACACATTTTGTGAGAAACCAGCAAAAATGGTATTAAAAAAGGACCATCTTGGAGTTGATACACTCCGAGCATGATTTAGCTTCAGTTGTGTTTTGTAAGATATGATTGGAATTTTAAGGCAACTATGGGAACAATAGTGTTCATGTGTGTTAACCCTCTGCCAGGTAACTGCATCACTTCCCTGGCATTATTTCTCTCATCGAACCCGCATGATCTGACAGTCGGCCAAGCAATCACTCAGAGTAACACATCATCTCAGAGCTGAATGAACTTTAATTAAGCAAAACGCCAGTTAGTTCTATCCATCTGTGGGAACAAGTCAAATAAAGCATCAATGATAGAAGAACACCTCTGCTCCCGAAGCTGTGATACGCTGCTACCTCATCTCTCTCTGAGTTCATTAGTTTCCAGACCGGTGCTCCTCCCGGATTACCATATCCTGTCAGCCGTGAAACACCACAAAACAATTTTCTGCTTGTTAAAAAAAGAGAAGAAATGAAAAAAAGCAACCCACCTCGCTCTGCTGCCTCCCACAGCCACGGAGAGGAGAGAGGGCGGGGAGGTTACGCTACCTGTATGTTTGTTCTAATGAACACCACACTGATCTAATAAAAACATGTCAGGGAGGGAGAGAGGCTTCAAGTAAATGGGTGGATGGAAATAGCAGAAAATGTAATTAATGCAAACAAATACCTGCGTTTCAAACAGGTGATGACTGGTTAAATATGAGTTAGGAGATTTCCCGCTGAGCAGCTTAACACGCTGCATAATGAAACCTAATGAAATCAATCTGGCTACACTGACAGTGAGGATGCTTAAAGAGCCATTCCGGTTTATTTCAGCTTGAATCCTATTTCTGTAGTTTTGTAACATTGTACTCACCAAAGTCAGAAAGGGAAAAATGAATTATACAGGTTACAAAAAAATGGTTTATCCAGAATAAGTAAACTGATTTTTTTTTTTTAGATGAAACCAAAAATTGGATGAGTGTCGGTTATGATCTCCTATTGGGTGCTTACAACAGTGAGTATGATGGATCAAAGTTGAACCAGAAAGTCAGTCAGTAAATGTGACAAATTACATTATTTTTAATATTAATTTTGTGTCTTTGCCAAATAAGTGTAGAGGTTCTGGGGGTTAGGGGTTATAAGTGTAGAGGTTCTGGGGGTTTCCATGTTGTATTTTTCTTTACAGCCAAATCCTATAGACCAAATGATATACAGTATATTGCAATGGTAAAAATGAAGACCTAACTTTTCTGTCTTTACTGTGAGTCGGATCTGATGAAGGCCAGGCAGGCTAGCGGTCTTTCTGTAATCTTGCTGCAGACAAAACACTTTACCAAAACCATTCATTGGCAAAGGCAATAAGCATCATCATTTAGTATCTGTCTAAGTCATTTTAGATATGGGAGGGAAATCCCACTGTCTGTAGCTACAAACACATTTCAAAAGGACTTGCAGCACACCTGAATACTGATTTTGGAATCAAAAGCATGTCCATAGTGTCAACAGTAGGCTGAAGTTTTTAAATATAACAGATGAATGTTAAAGACCAAGAGATCCAACTCGTATATATATCTTCACCTTGTTTAAAACTATCCCATTTGTCCATTTCTCTTACCCTTGTTTTCCTGGCCTCCCATGGTTCTTTGCGCTGTTGATGTTTGATTTCCTGACAACTGGTAGATGCAGATAATGTTACATGCTCGGTTTAAGGTGGACTCTTACCTTGAATGCCTCTCTGTTTCAACACGGTCCGTTTACATTGCAGTCTGCTCTCTGTGTTTGTTCTGATAAAAACATCTCTCGCTGCAAATTAAAAAATCTGGATCCTCGGTGTTGACGGTTGAAACGGCTCAAGGTGTGTTCCTGTTAATATTGACACATTAGTTTTGGTTTGGTGGCTCTTTTCTTCTGAGACATGCAAGGTACTTTCGCAGCTGAACATGTTTATTCTCAGAAGGACAAACACCAGCAGGGCCACACGTCCTGTCCAGAGAGAAATATCATTTTAGCTAAAATCTTCAAAATCACAGTTATGTTCTTTCAAGGGCTATTAGTTATAATCAAATATACTGTATGTTTTAATTACTATTGTACCCACTTTACTAAGCACCAAGGAAACACCCATCACCTAACACCCATCACCTTTACATAAATGGTGTCCATTTCCTATTTTGTCCATTTGTGATTTAAAAGAGATTTCATTAGCTTTCTTTGCTCTCTGGGGGCTCTATTACCATTTGAGTTCAGCTTCAGGTCGCATTAAACAGGTCAGTTGCTTCCTTAGACAGAGTGCCATGGCAGTAGCTCTGTATTTGTGTGTGTTTTGAAATGTGCTATAGATCCTCTGGAGGTTGTGTGTATGCCTGTTTATCCGGGCTGATCCTTCTCTTTGTCCGGCTATAGGGGATGTGTCACATGCACACACACTCTGTTGGTCTGCTGCTGTCTGTTTGCAGCTCAGGTTCTCCAGAAGGACCATATAAACATCCAGATATGTTTTCTTGAAGCTGACCAGAAGAATGTCCATAGTGTATGGTGAACACTGACAAAGTAATTTTAAAAATAACATTTGGAATATCTCCGTAATTTAACCAATTCTTATATTTGTATTTATGAAGGAGTCTTGCCCCTTTCCACATATTCTAATAAGACTATACTAGAGACTATGAGGTTGATGAGTATCCATTTTTGAGTTAAAATAGACAAACAATTGGGTAACTACTGATGTACACCACTACACTATGATGACATTTTGTTTTACTTATCTCCTCACATATAAACATTATCACCATAAACAAAATATCTGCCCATGTATCTACTAATAGCTTTTTTGGACAATAATATTCAGATGCTGATTTACTTGTTGTCTGGTATCATCACTGCAGCAGGCAAAATAATATTGGCTGAACACTGACCAAATTCCTAGTGAATGTTCAAATTTGACTATCAACCCAAGAGTTTAACATTGTTTGTTTTGGCTGTTGAGTGAGGAAAAACTACGTTTATATTAAACAGCATTTGCCTACATTTGTTCTCTTGGCTCCTGATCCGAGACCCGACCTAGAATCTGGTCTAGAGTGGGCCCGGTTTTGCTGTGGGCCTGCTTGTAATATTTGTTTGATACCCAAATGGATTCAGAATCAGCTCTGATCTGTGGTGTATCACAGTCATAACGGCAGAATGTTTTTTTATTGATTTCAAACTTTGGCTGATGTCCCCTTTAAAATCATACATATCAGATTCTCTATGGTCAGATTCCAGTAACTTTCCTTGGGACCATTTTTTTTGGAACTCCCTATAGACCAATTTTCTGATGACCTCGTTTATCACAAATGATGTAACTGAGTTCAGAATAACCTTTGTGGTTTTCATTGAGTTTAACTCCTTCTGCTTGCTTTGGGAAAATACAAAAAAGTAAAAACCCATTCAGACATACAGTACATGTTCATGCCATCAAATATTTGGTTGGGCTATTATGTCTCTTATTGTTTATATTTGTGGAGGACAGTGAAAAAGGAATTAGATAATGTTTTTTGGTGCAAATCTGTTTTCTTTTACAAGTAGCAATCACATTTTTACTAAAATGCATGGACACCTCTTACACTCACTTTCTCTTCCTCTCATCAATGTGTGTGTGTGTGTGTGTGTGTGTGTGTGTGTGTGTGTGTGTGTGTGTGTGTGTGTGTGCGTGTGCGTGTGTGTGTGTGCGTGTGTGCAGGTGATTACAGTCTGAAGGCTCCCCTACTTACCTTGGTCTGAACAATAGCGAGCTGTGAATAGGAGCCGCTCACGTGGTTTACTATAATGGCCTTGCTGAGCCAGACGCTCGCTCCGTGTGTGTGTGTGTGTGTGTGTGTGTGTGTGTGTGTGTGTGTGTGTGTGTGTGTGTGTGTGTGTGTGTGTGTGTGTGTGTGTGTGTGTGTGTGTGTGTGTGTGTGTGTGTGTGTGTGTGTGTGTGTGTGTGTGTGTGTGTGTGTGTGTGTGTGTGTGTGTGTGTGTGTGTGTGTGTGACTGTGTGTGTGTGTGACTGTGTGTGTTTGAGACATATAGAAACAATGCATGTGCTGTTGGCTGTATAATTACAGGCGTAATCTTACTATGCAGATGGTTTCATTCACCAGAGCGAGGGAGAGATGCAATGACATAAAGAGTATAGGTTGCAATATATTAAGAATAATATAGGCTTACTCTGATTTGCAGAGTTGTAATGGCATCCTGTGACACATGGCAAGGACTTAGAAAGGTGAAATTACAGTGTATCAGGGGAGTGTGGAAATGATGAAGAATAATGGTAGTTCCGCAGACACGTGTTACACTGCACCAACACGGAAAAAGAGAAAATCAGCAACTTGCTCCTCGCTATCTATCTATCTATAGAGAATATAGAAGCAGACAACTTGAAATCAAAAGCATAATAATGACTGTACCTTTGCTACACGTGCACAGCTCCGCAGACACCAACACCAACAAATATTGATTATTTCAATAGATTTCAATCGATTGTTCTTTAATTTGTTTATTTAAACAGCTGTTATATCATCTCTCTAAAAATAACGTTTTTTGTTGTTTTTAAGATTTTCACAATAAATCAGCCCAATGCAAAATATCTTAAAAATAACACGCTCAAATGTCCCCTGATTGTAATCAAATGTAACAGTTAATGCATTTGAAGAGCTGATTTTGAACTAAAATTGGGCTAAATTGGTAAAAGGAAAGATATCAAGCTTTTTTCCCCCATCTTTAGACATTGTATTAACCAAAAAATTGAAAAGGATATTCTGCAGATTATTTGATATTGAGAATACTGTTTAGTAGCTGTTTGAGTTTTTGTGGAGTCCATTGTAGGAAACCCCTCTCAGTGGCCATGGAGGTCTTCCTCATGTTTTATCTTGCATCCCCGGCTGGTTGAAGTGTATCAGAGTTTACTCTGCATGTTGCCTTCTGATGATTCAACGCTATACTCTTATGAATATTGTGTGAAAAGTGAACTGTCTTTACTTAGGCTCTGATTCTGTTGACATTATGTTTGCTTTCCAATAATAAACTCTCCTCCCATGAGGGTTAAGATCAGTGTCTAGCCCACAGTGTTAGATAGAGATAAACTCAACACTCCTAACGGACTTTCTACTGTAGATCTCTGTGGCTCTCTCTCTCTCCTCCTCGCTGTACATCTCCTCCCTCTCTCGCTCATTGTCTAAAAAAGATTACAGAGGGGGAGATACTTTGAGCGGGATGGAGGAGGGGGGGGGGGGGAGTGTTGGAATCCTCGAGTATTTAGCAGCCAGTTAATGTACTGAGGGATAATACGACGTGTCCACAGGCAGCGTCTTTATGTCCGATGTGTTTTTACCAGCTTCTCTGCAGCTTGGCAGTGTTTACACACTCTAATAACAAGTGGCGTCTTTCAGGGACTCTTCGGTTTATTCACCATTCAACCGCCAGTCCAGCTTTAGCCTAATCCCCTCCCCCCCTCGGCACACCACTCCCATACAAAACACAAGATTTCAATTTTTCACTGTAATTGCCTGGTTTTTAATTCCACGCAACCCATCAAGCCAAGATTGGAGCTCTCGCCAGTTTTTCCGGGAGGGGAGGTCATCCGGGGACTGTTGGGCAGGGAAGATTTTGGGGCGGGAGCGGCGCAGATTTAGGCGGCTTGGAAGTGGAACTAGGCGAAAGGGAAGTATTTTGAAAGTGGTCTGCGTGGCTACGATAAAAAGTAAGAAATGAAAACGTCTTAGTTTACGAGAAGCTGCTGAAGCTCTGCGTTGTCCGCTGCGTTGGTAATCTGCTCTGTGCCGTGAGAGAGGCCTGCTGGGGCTCCGATGGGGGGAAAGTGGCTGAAATGATGAGGAAGAATAAAACCGAGGAGTTTGTGGGCGACAATACATGTCAACTTTCATCTCAGCTATAGGGCTGCTGTGTGGTCACTGAGCGGCTAACACACACTCGGACTGAAATACTTTACTTCATTGTCGCACTGTGCTTCTCCAGTCATGTCATGTGGTCATGATGGACAGTCTTATTTATCCCTGCTTTGATTTATATCAAGGACAATCAAATGTTGAAGAGTTCATTGGTTATTCATCTCTTTTTATCCAGGAATCCAAAATGTTCTGGGCATCTGTCCGCTCTCTGCTGCTAGTTCTTCGACTTAAATCAATGTTTAAGTTATTTTTGAACATATTGTATTATAATATCAAATTGCATCTCATGGATTTGTCCATCTTCTCATGAGCAGTAAAATATAAGTTTGTCAACAACAACTTGGGGAAGCCTTAAGGAGACTTAATGAAATACATTTAACATTTTAATTAAGTTGACACTTCAGTGTGGACATATTATTAAATATTTTGTGAAATAAATTCTAGTACATCCCCTTTCTAGTACACAGTCTTTCGCAATTGATTGAATTGGTCATGATACATGTTTAGTGGCTGATACTTTTCTATACACTTTCCCTATTGGCCCATATCATCTCAATTTCTTGATCTGAATAATACATGACAATAAACAATTCCTATTATAGCCCGATCATTTATCGGCAATATTTCATTATCCGATAACTCGGTGGAAAGCCTGAAACCAGAAGAGAGAGAGGCTGTTAAAACACAAATCAATGTCCATTGTTTTTGCAGAAGATGCTCAACAAGCACAAATGAATGTAATGTTGTCGTGACCGCTGTCCACATACATTTAGCCATGTAGTGTACTGGGATAAACTGTGACTCACATCTTTTAGTTGCCAGCGTATGTTGTGTCTTTCCCAACACGCAGACATCTGCTCTTCCTGCAGGGAAGGATATCATGCAGATTCACACCGCTCTCCCTCTCATATACTAACAGCACTATCATCCTCAAGTGGAAAAAGGCTTTGATTTTTTTGTTTTATTTGGCTTCAGTTTGGCACTGGGACGCTTTCCAAAACTCACGTTGTCTCTGTGAGTCTCACACCATCTCGCCTCTTGTCTCCGCCACACCTGTTAGTGCCCCACAGATGTGTGCTTGCTGTGCCGTATATTTTCGAACAACAACACCATCTCCATCATCAAACCCAGGATGAGCTAAAACAATCAGGCTGCATTTAAGCTGAGCGCAGGCCAGCTGTACTGCCCATTACCTTCATTCACACTCAAACACACTCCTACATACACACACACACACACACACACACACACACACACACACACACACACACACACACACACACACACACACACACACACACACACACACACACACACACACACACACACACACACACACACACACACACACACACACACAAAGGCTCTGTTCAGCTCAAACACTGCAGCGAATACTGAGTATACCCCCATGGTAGTAGTTATTCTTTGTTTCCCATCACTCATTAAGGTTTGAGCCGTCCCTCATTTCCCTTCCTCTGCTCATCATCAAGCTGCTTTGATCACATTTTAACTAACGTCGCCGTGTTCTAAAAACAAAAGCAGGATATTGTGACAGTCACAGTGTCTCTTCAGTCTTTGATTTATTGCTAATGAGGAAGAGGCAAGCATTGATTGTGGAGGACTGCCTTACCTGCCAGACTCCATCACTGCTATTTCATGTTTTTAAAGTCTTAAGGTATGCTGTAGCATCGCTGTCTCATTGTTAATCAGAACTTCTTCTCACAAGGACATGATTTAGCAACCATATTAGTGTCTGTAAAAAGTGGAGGTCATTGCCAATAACAACATTTTAGTTGTACAGTTGTTTGGATGTTACTTTATCATACAGCTACTAAAAGAACGATAAATAAGACAAAAGCAACACGTTTTAAGAAAGGTTTCAGCTAATGTTTACATTTGTCCTGACATTTTCTTCATACGACCTCTTGTCATGGGTAATTGCCCCACTAAAACAAATTGTAATGATAGCTTTGAGGGGGTTTAGCCAGAAAACAACACATTTCTCTCAAACTTGACAATCTGTTTCCTGCCATAACAAGGACCAAAATCATTACCTCATCTCGACCAAATAGTTTGGTCTTCCTAAGCGTAAAGGCAGAATGGGTAGGAATGCTTTGTAAACACAACATTTAAAGTTATTCCATCCTTCCCGGCTCAACAAGGTTTACCGCCAACACCAGATTCTTCTCATTTTTGTCACAATCTTAGTGTCTTTACCTGGTGTTTGTATCGCTATATTTACATTGTATGACCTGGGACCACTATTTTCGGCCCGTCAATTGACATAAATGATCAACGATCAATGTAATTTTCTTTTTTAATGATCGGTGCAGTCTGCTTAACTAAACTGCTTTATAGTTTAACAGGTAATTTGTCACAAATAAATACACTAGTGTTAATTAGTTTTCTTGGCGAACAATCAAAAAGAGGTTTCTAATAGATGTATCGAGAACTAAGGGGAGAGTCTCTGTTTTTGACAATACGATGGAAATTAAATTAGCAAC